>NC_141026.1:37612500-38212500 GCF_052040795.2 Danio rerio | reverse complement strand
AAGTAGGTTTATGGCCTTGGTAAGTTCAAAAAAAAAATCTTCAGAAACAGTTTTTTAAGCTTATTTATCACTCCATAAACTATACCCATAGAATCAGAAGGTCCATGATTGACCATATATGGTTCGTGTCGTGAATATTATTGAGCTCCGCTCTAACGTGCTGCTCTTACAGACACACACAAAGCACAATGTATGCTGAAGACACACACATTTAAACCCAACCCGAGTAACATTGACCTATTTTGCTCACCAGAACTGATGTGAATAATGGCTAAATTATAATTAAACTTTACAAAAGAGAGTGGTAGACATGTATCGCATTGTACTTTGAGCTTCAGTCAAAGAAAATACAGCCAGGAATTAATATCAATCTCTGCATGACCAGATGACATTTGAGCTGAGTGATTTGACAAAATTCAGCAGTCTACATGTTTTTGTTGAAACATATGCATCAAATTTCACAATAAACACGCTAAATTAACAAAAGATGTAGCTAAACATACCTTACGCCTCTTCGAAGTGGAGATGAATGAATGTGTAATCTGTTAATCTTGCATTTTGCATCCTGAGGCGAGTTTGAAACATGTCTCAGGCTGTCATAGCCCAGAAATACACAGTAAACAACTTGGAGCCTGCGTTTTCAAAATAAAAGTCCCACATACATAGTAAGTGAAATATACACTTAAAATAACTAAGGAAGGAAAATTATTACTGTTGTATCACTATAAAATGTTTGTCTTATCAAACGCACCCTGAGGCATGCATATTAATGATTTCAGAGTTTTTTTTTTTATCTCAGTGCAGCATGTGACACGTGTTCTCTTGAGGAGCTGCTCATCGAGTCGCTGTTCGTCAAGTCCGGATGAATGACCTAAAGTAGGCATACATGCAAATGCGGAGGGCATGGCCCGTGAGTCTTGTCAGTTTGTTTTTTTTTCTGATTGCCCCACTGTCCACTGGGGTTTTACACTTGTGGAATTTACATGTAAACAAGGAAACAGTGGTGTCTGAGGCTCACAGTGTGCCCATTTTCATTTATTGATCTTTTATTATTCTACTATGCCCTGGTATAAACCATATTTTCAATATATGGCACCTTTAATCTTATGTTTAAATTTGTATAAATTAAGAAAATCAGAACAAAACGCAGACGTTTATGATCCACAGGGATCATTAATGTTCATGACCCAGGAAGCAGTTTGATTGGCCACAATATTTCCCTCTAATATTACAACTTTGTTCAACAATATTTGTGACCATTCCAAATATATTCAAACGTATATCTATATGAGTAATTCATGCAGTTATAAATAAGCCTATAAAATCATTTCAAGAGAATGATTCCAATTACTTAAGTTTTGCACATACCTACCGTCATTGAACAATTACATTTATTCATTCATTCATCTTCTTTTCGACTTAGTCCCTTCAATAATCTGGGGTTGCCACAGCAGAATGAACCGCCAACTTATCCAGCATCTGTTTTATGCAGCGGATGCCCTTCTAGCTGCAACCCATCACTGGGAAACACCCATACACACACACACACACACACACTCATATACTTTACGCTCAATTTTTAGCATACCCAATTCACCTATAAAACCCACACAAAAATGGGGACTCCACGCAGAAATGCCAACTGACAAAGACTCGAACCAGTGACTGTCTTGCTGTGAGGCAAAAGTGCTACCCACTGGGCCACCGCGTCACCCATAAAACAATTTAACATATTTAATCAATTTACCCAGTGGCGCCTTTCAATACTTTAATTGTTCCATAAAAAATAAAATAAATAAAAACTTTTAGCCTTAATAGAACCTTTGTATTCCACCAAATAATATATATATATATATATATATATATATATATATATATATATATATATATATATATATATATATATATATATATATATATATATATATATACACATATATATATATATATATATATATATATATATATATATATATATATACATATATATATATATATATATATATATATATATATATATATATATATATATATACATATATATATATATATATATATACATATATATATATATATATATATATATATATATATATATATATATATATATATATATATATATATATATATACATATATATAAATATATATATATATATATATATATATATATATATATATATATATATATATATATATATATTTTTTTTTTTTTCTTTTAACGAAATGTATATTGAAAGGTTCTGATGAACACAATTCATATTTACATCTTCCTTACTATAGACATTTTTGTTGAATTTAAAATGTACATTATAAGATTTTCTTGTAACAGTACATGCCTTTAAAAACATTATTTTGTATATTCTGATTGTGTTAATGTAACTAAAATAAACACATCACTCTTTCTATAGGAAAAAAAATGTTTACCCTTTTTTTTCTTCTCCTTTGATATAGACGAAATAGGTTTCACCTGATGAGACACATCTGAAAGTGTCATGTTTAAATTGGACATGAGTGAAAATGCGATTTGTGGTGGAAGGAAAGATATGACTAATGGTGAGTGAATCATGTCTTCCTGTCTGCTCCTCACAAATCTCACACAGGCAAAGGTGTCATGCAACCGCCGGACTACTGGACATTATTCTGTTCACCTATATTATAATAGTAGATTTAAAAAGATGGTTAAACCCCAAATGATGTCATTATTTACTCATCCAGACATTCTGCTGTTGCATCTATTGCTGTATTCATTGGAAGCTCAAAAATAATATGAAAATAAATAAATAAATAAATAATGCTTCCATGTGACATTCTGTATATTCCAAGTGTTCTCTGGGTTAATTAGATAAATTGGAAAGAAAGAAAGAAACAAAAAGAAAGAAAGAAAGAAAGAAAGAAAGAAAGGAAGAAAGAAAGAAAGAAAGAAAGAAAGAAAGAAAGAAAGAAAATTAACCTCATTTAATGTTAAAAATAAATATTTAACATTTTTCTAGGCATTGCATTTTATTTCATGCCTAAAGCTATGCACACCACATTATTTAAGTGCTTACTCAAATGTATAAGTACCTATTTGTTGTTGTATTATTAATGTTAGGGTGGTTATACTAATAATGAGCTTTATAGATTATGGAAAAACAGGGTTTCTGCCATTTTCATCAAGTCAAATTTAGGACTTTTTAAGACCAATATGAATTACATTTTAGACTAAACATTTTTTTTTTCTAATATGCCAGCTCTGTATATATATATATATATATATATATATATATATATATATATATATATATATATATATATATATATATATATATATATATATATATATATATATTATTATTATATATTATTATTTTTATTTATTTATTTATTTATTTATTTGTATTGATGAAAGATCGTGTAAGGGGATGTGTTGCTTCGGCTTTCTTACCTTGATTAGGGAATTAAATTTGGAGAATTTTCAGTAAAAATGTCTAACAGCTGTTGTGAATTGTTTCTCTTTGCAATAAAAAATATATATATATATATATATATAAACAAAGGTTTTGAGATGAATTATTGGTGATTGGGTGTCAGCTCGATTGAGTAGATTTACTTGGATATAGGAAAATTAAGACCTGTTTAAAATGATTTAGGACAAACAACCCAATATTTCAGTAAATCTAAGATTTTTAAGACCTAAAATTTTGTTTTTGAAATTTAAGTCAATTAAGACTTTTTAAGACCTCACAAATACCCTGACAAAGATAGACAATAAAAAAAAAAGGTTTTTATTAAACACATCTTGTTTTTTAATATCTGAAAATTACCTAATTAATTGCTTTAGGGTCTTATTAATAGTATTAAGAAACTAAAATCTTGTTACAAGACACTAGTGTGTGAAACTTGAAGAGTAGGCTATATAACTCTGTAAGTAATATCATCTGAACGCGTGGCCTGTAAAAGAGAATGCATTACTTTTGCAGCACCAGAAGAATAGATTCAAACCAATCTAAGCAATTTTTCATCCTCTGCTAGTAATTTTATCACCGAAGGGAACTCTATGCACCTTTCTTCTGTAAAATTTCCAGATTCAATGTAAGGTGAGAGGTTAAACAGACTATATGTGGTTGATAAATAGAATTCAGAGTTGTCTTGTGTCTAATATTTGTAAAAGTAAGACTTTCTGGCAAACCTCAACTTATTATGTGGCATTTTCAAACACATTTTTGTTTTCCATAGATCAATACTAGATTAGTTATGTGCAAGAATTAATGTCAGTATATTGAAATATAAAATAAAAGTACATTTTTGCAGTTATACAAATATTGTCTTAGCATCTTCATTATAAATATTTCTGCTTATTCATTACTATTTTGATTTTGCATATTAAACTCAAAACAGATTATGCAAATGTAATAATAATAATAACAACAATAATAATAATAATAATAATAATAATAATAATAATAATAATAATAATAATTATTATTATTATTATTATTATTATTATTTTATTGTATTTTTTATTTATGTTTTCATTTTTTTAAACAATATTACTTGATTACAGACTAGATTAGAATACATTAGACACGCTATGTTCACTTCACTAAATCTCTACAATATCAACATTTGGTAAACAAATCATTTCTATTAGCTACTCAAAAATATGACATCAACCATCTTCTTACACTTTCGCTTATATTCTTTTTCATCTCAAACTACCACTGCAGTAGTTTAGCCACATAATCAGCAAAACTGAGGAAGTTTAACTGAAGGAGTGACTGTACTCAATCAGCTCTCATTTATATAATGAACTCTGAATGAGCCCTTCGGCCAAGATTATTACAAATGCATTTAACTTTCTGACACCAATAACGCTAAATTCTCAGAAATGTGAAGAGCTGGAGGAACATATGTTGTGTAATTCAGAACAGAGCGTCATCAGGCACAGAACAAGCAGTCCTTAACAATACAAGGGTCTCTGAAGGGGGTCACTGAAAGCCTTGGAGCTGTGAGGAAAATGCAGCTAAAAGACTGTAATAATTTTTAAGTCATCATATCTCCCAGCTTGAGTTGTGATGCAGTGTTGATCGTTCTCTGTAATTCATAGCATGCTTCACACTTTCACTTTCTTACCTTCCTATTGTGCAACGCTTGCTTATAGTCAGGTTATATAGGAAATTGTTGCTTTATCTGAAAGTACAATACAAATAAAAACTATACAATTAAAGTCAGAATTATTAGCCCCCTTTGAATTTTCTTTTTTAAATATTTTCCAAATGATGTTTATCAGAGCAAGGAAATTTTCACAGTATGTCTGATAATATTTTTTTATTCTGGAGAAAATCTTATTTGTTTTATTTAGGCTGTTATAAAAGCAGCTTTTAATTTTTTCAAAAGCCATTTTAAGTCAAAATTATTAGCCCCTTTAAGCTATTTTTTCCGACTGTCTACAGAACAAACCACCAGCATTTATATTTCACTTTAAGCTGTATAGAAGTGTCTTGAAAATATGTTCATGGCAAAGACAAAATAAATCAGTTATTAGAAATAAGATATTAAAACAATCATGTTTAGAAATGTGTTGGGAAAAATATTCTCTCCAATAAACAGAAATTGGTAATAAAAAATTAATGGGGACTAATAATTTGGTTGGGGGGGGGGGGGGGGTGGCTAATAATTCTGACTTCAACTGTATACAACAAACTATATATGACTTACCTGTATATGACATATTTAATTAATTTACCCAGTGCAACGCATGACCATTGAAATGACATGCCTCAGTCTAAATTTTTGTTAAATGTAAAATACTGATGACTGACCTAAACCCGTTCCCTAAACTAAATAGACTTTACAAAGGCAAATGATATAGAAAGTCAATAACAGGCAAATAATTTTACCTTGATTATACATTGCTTTTATCTCTTTTGTTGAACTATGATTCAATGGACTTCAACACACTCTTCATTACAAGCACAGCACTCCACAAAATAAGCTAACAAGCAAACTGACCAAGGTGGAAAAGTTGTCCAGGTTGGTGAGCAAACATATTTGATTACAACTCATAGACACCATGTAGTTGTATTATGGTATTGGTTTGGAGTTAATTAATAAATTTGGTGTAAATTAATAAATATATATATTTTTTCATTTTACTTACTGATCATTTGACATACTTTGGTCCGCTGCCTGACTGCCTATAGATTTTTACAAGGTCCAGTACTGACGTTATAGGTGCAGGTACTTTCACTTTTCACTTCTAAAGCTGCTCACCACTCTTCGTGTTAAAACAAAACTAAGATCAGCACGTTTTTTCACATGGCAGGTTCTTATCCTTCATACATGTTGAGAGATCAAGTTAATTGACTTGAAGAGGGAATATGTCTTAACATAATCCACACAGATGTGATTTAGTAATGCATGAAGTCATGTGTCATTTTAATTGTTCCATTAGTTTGAATGTAAATCCCCTTGTCAGACAGCACTAGAGCAGGGTGAGAGAGTGGATCGAAGCGCATCAAACGAAATGTATTAAAATAAAAATAAAAATACATAACTTAAGACACTTAAATGATTGTATTTGTTGTATTTGCACCAGCTTTGCCATGCACGTCCATAACATCATGCATTGGGTTAAATTAAGCTGTCAAGCCTCTGTGTTTAGTCCATTAATACCTTGCCTGTAACCGAGACAGGCCGTCAGGCAGATACATACAGAGAGTGGACCAAAGTGCATCAATTGATCGGTAATTAAATGAAAAAAAAACAAATTCTGATGCTTGTTTTTGCACCAGCTCCACATCCTTAACTTCACGCATTGGGTTAAATTAGGCTTTTCAGTCTATTACTTCCACTGTAACTGTTTGGCTGAGGAAACGGAACCATCCCCATGAAGTCACACAAAGTGATATTCCAAGATCTAAAGGTCTAAAAGCTTTAATAAAACATGCAGTTTTCTTCTAAATGGTCTCATTAATCGAGAGTGTTTAATATATTTTCATTAAAATAATGTAAACTTCACAGAGTGCTTCATTTCTTAATTAACTTAATATTTTAGTTTAACCAGCTTAATTGATGTAAACTGAAATGACTAGAAAAGTAAATTTAATTAAACTAAATAAAAAAAAATAAAAAATATAGTCAAAATTATTAGCCTCCTTTTTTTATCTAACCTTGTTAAGGTGATAAATGTCACGCTAAGCTGAAAACTAGTGTCTTAAAATATTTAGTAAAACATTATTTACTGTCATCATGGCAAAGATAAAATAAATCAGTTATTAGAAATGAGTTATTAAAACTATTTTTAAGACAGAAATTGGTGGGAAAAAATATACAAAAGGGCTAATAATTTAGGAAGGCTAATAATTCGGACTTCAACTGTATGTATAAACATACTTTTATGTTACTGTGTATGGTCTGAAAATATTATAAAAGTACAAAACATGCTTTCACTAATAATCAAATACTTCTTAGTTTTGCAACCTGAATGAATTTCCACAAACGAGAAGACCTTCAGGTCATTACACTGTGGTGCATTCCCTAATATACTTCTAAGATACGGCAGTTAATATTTCACAGCATTAATAGTTTGTCTGTCTGTAGAGGTTCTGCAATTATGCATGACCAGTCAGCGGGGATGATTAAAACTGGTTAAAGTGTCAGAAGACAAGGGAATTAACTAAAAGTCTTTAATTACACTTCATGGACATTAATCATGCCAGGAGTTGAGCCTCATTTCCTAGGCATTTTAATCTTCTTCATGGTGTGACTAGTTGTCCAGAGAGAGTCGTATAGGTGCATGACAAAACCCTGAACTGCTCTTGTGTTTAATGCATTTTAGTCTTTTACTCCTAAAATTATACTATTACTGGTCTCACAAATATAAAATTAATTTTCAAAATGTGGCTTATCAGAAGGAAACAGTTCCACATGTGTTCTGTTTAGATGAAGATTGCAAGAAATAGTTCATACGAAAATGCTAATTCTGTCATTTATGCAGCCTTTTTTTCTGTGGAACATAAAGTGAATTTTTGGGTTTAAGCTTAAAAGAAACACACAAGCAACATAAAAGCTCAATGAAAACAGCTCATGAACTATATTTAGTCTTCTGAATTCATAAGATAAGAATGTGTCTGTGAGAAATGGACCGAAATCCAGTCAGCTGTTAACTGCTGCAAACAGATTATTGAGTTGAATTTGAGAACTCAATCAGTCTGATTTTGAACAAATCGTTCACTGGTTTTGTGAAGTGGATCGTTAATTTATTTGGAAAGACCGCTTCAGAATGATTTGCAGTTCATCCACAGATGGCTTGTTTTGGCAACAGAAATGGGTAATACTACTGCTTAATACTGTATATATAAGAAGTGCTGCATATACTTTGATGTGTGTTTGAGTCATCATCTAATTATGTCCCAAAATAAATATTACATCTGCTTTTTGAAACAGAAAATAAACAATAGGAGACTAATGTAGAGTATGTGCAAACATACCCATATTTTTTATTTAAATTGGAATTAAATGATTATATGCAGAAGTCAATTGGACCACCAAACCAACACAAAATGTATTGCTTATATTAAGTCAGTAACAAATGAACCAGAAACAAACTACAAATATGATCCCAATCAGTTTTAACTTTTCTTTCTTTCTTTCTTTCTTTCTTTCTTTCTTTCTTTCTTTCTTTCTTTCTTTCTTTCGTTCTAGTTAAATTCATACAAATAAAATGGAGCGGACGCTTTTGAAATGAATGACAGTGAATGAAATCAAACGGGTGAGCCATAAGACAAAAAAAGTGCCCTTCTGGATCTTTCACTTCGAAGACACTAATGATTACGCTTACATGGACATCTGTAATCTAGTTTTTTGCCTTAATAGACAATAATAAAATTAAGGTGTTTACGTGAAGTGCTTTCATGTAGGAGTTTCCTGTAATTTTGGGTGACTTTAACTTCAGTTCAGCAGTTTAACTTTCACTCTGGAACATTTCATTTCACTCTGGAACATTTCATTCATGCCCCCGTGACAAACTGGGGTATTAGACACAAAAAAAGGAGTAAGGACTGGTGAGAGTGTTATGTTTCAATAACGCACGCTAAATGGAAAGAAAAAAAAAACTTCTACATTTTGCGATGTATGTGTGTGTGGTCCTTTACTGACAGCCGTGTATGTGGATCTTGTCGGAAACTATGGCAAAAAGTCCTACATGATGGTAATAGTTTAATTGTGGTGTTTACTTCAATAATGCCTCTAATATATGCATACTCCATGTCTTAATTCAATTTCTGTTTAGATCAGTTATGACTTCAGTCAGAATAAGGTAATCAAAAATCACTGTTTGCAGCTTATGTAGGCCTACAGTTCAATATCCATGTATAACTGAATAAACAGTTAGTAAACACAAGTACATTTTATTGAACATAATTTATTTTCATCACCAATTATTATAGTAGAACAGTTTCTCAAGCAGTTTGTGATGCATTTTGGAAACGGGAGATGAGCCCCTGGTCTAATGCACCACCTGGCTTGAGAATCCCGTTCTCAAAGACTTAATTTTAGTCTTTATGGGTAGCACACATATTCTTATTGCCTTCGGTAGAATTCAAATGAGCCATTTTAATTTAGATTAATTCCAAGATTACAGTGAGATTATTCTAGATAAATTAAAAAAAAAAAAACAGTGCCCCCCTGTTTTAAATTTCCCCAATGTCTGTTTAACGAAGAAAAGATTTTTTTCAACACATTTCTAATCATAATAGTTTTAATTACTCATTTCAATTCATTCACAACTGTAGCTTTAACCAGGTTGATTAGGTTAATTAGCCAAGTTAGGGTAATCAGGCAAGGCACAGTATAACAATGGTTTGTTCTGTAGACAATCGGAAAAAAATAGCTTAAAGGGGCTAATATTTTTGTCCTCAAAATGGCTTTTAAAAAAACTAAAACAGCTTTTTCCAGCCGAAATAAAACGAATAAGACTTTCTCAAGAAAACAAAATATTATCAGACATACAATGAACACTTTCTTGCTCTGTTTCAACATCATTTGGGAAATATTTCAAAAAGAAAATAAAATTCAAAGGGGGGCTTGCAGATTGGCATTGTATCCCAGTCGTAGCTTGGTGAATACAGCGATTCATTCATTTAAAAAGGCACAGTGCTTTGTTTTGGAGAGAGTGGGTTATGTAAAAAATTAAGGTTATCTGTCTGACCAAAATAGACATTTAATTTAGATAATGATAATGACAGTATTAATGGAGCTATGTGTGCTTGTGATGATGTTTTACTGCAAAACTGAACTGAACTGAAGTATGCATTATACTATACAAATATAAATGCATACATTCAACTTAGTTAAATTTGATTATGGCACAGACATTGAAGATCGTAATTATCTGTTTAGCGCAAATATATTTAAGTAGTCACATTGTCACATTTCTACAAATCAAGTGTAAACAGGCCCTTACCAACATCAAGGACCTAAAGGTAGAATGTGTTAGTGTACCAAGCAAAGGTATGAATTTGTTTTGTAATGCTCACCCACTCCTAATTGTGGCTGGCAAACTTATATTGAAGACAATTAATATGCCTGCCCTAGTTGCCCACAAAATATTGCTATATATTGCTTTCCTAACTCACTTTGACATTCTAGAATCCGCAGCTTTCTTTGAGGTGCTCCCATCTCATTAACTCACCTGCGCAAACCTCTGTGGATTAATTCTCTTTGAGGATGACAAAAAGTGTTCTTGATTTTTTTTTTTCAGCAGACGCATTAACAGGATGCATTTGGGAAGGTGCACACTTGGGCTTAAATCAGATATGATTCATTTAAGCATGTAAACATCATTCCTTTGATCAAATCTTACAGGACTGTTGGCAAACAGTTTAATTGGTAACTTGGGGCAACTCTTGCAAATCAATCGCTGCTTTCAAAAAAAAAAAAAAAATTTTTTTTTTTTTTTTTTCCATCAGTTCCTACTGATTTGCTCTCCATTGGTCTGGGTGCATTTACTCTGTGCCACTCATTTTGAATACAGTAATTTGAATCTCATTGGGGTGCTAGATTTTGATGTGCAAGAAGACTAAATTGAATTCCAAGGTCATCAGAGCAGAGAAACCCTGTCATCTCTCCTATTTTCTTTGGTTGCTCTCATCCTCACAGACAATTAATGGCTCACTTAAAATCCATTTGCATCACTTCATCCAAACAATTATGGGTTTCCTCCATTATTACAACTAGCCTGAGTGCAAATGCAGACCTGCTGGTGTTTTTGTGCATCGGAATTAAACAGTTTTGATATAGTTTTGTGATGTGTTAATGAGATGGTAGCTTTGACTCTTTGGTTTTGATGACTTTTTATTTTTCAAATGTTTCATCTCTGTGACAGAATCAGCATGCTCTTGGATCTTCACAGTCATCCTACTGCCACTATAAGACCAAAGAGGGCAAGACAACACATAACCTTGCTGGCAGCTCATGATGAGGAGCACCTAATATTTATTGTCCTGCAGCAGAGGTCTTTGAGGTGCAGATGTGACAGTCAAAAGAAATGACCCAAATGACACCACATAGGTCAAACTTAATTTTCCTGCCACAGTGAAAACACCATATGGACACTCTGTGACTATTTTCTTTTCTAATCAGTGGGGTGTTAACTCATTTGTTTAACATAAGCTCAGTGGAAAGATGTGCTTCTAACTACATTTTTGCAAACCTTCAAATATTTATCCACTGCCTTCACACATTTTATTTATTATAATGGGGTATAAACACACAGACTTTTAATTTCAATTAGCCAGCCCCGAGCTTCGGTTAACTTTCGGTTATTTGTCATCCCATGCAAAATTGCTGCGTTTAAGGTCAGATTTCTTTAAATATAAAAAAAAATATATATAAAAAGACATAAAATGGGTATCAGACCAAACAAGTAGCACTGCATTAAATTATATTTTTTCACATCATGTCTTTAAAATATGGTATTTTTAATGGAATTTCTGCTCTAGCCTTATGACAGCGCCAGCATTTAAATGGTCTTTCGTCTCTTTTTAGGTTTTAACAACCAATTGGATGCTTAAGTCTATTTAACTGATTATATTTGAATTGCAATCCAACATTGATGCTGTAAAAATAGACCAGCAAACAATTGTGTGCTTAATAGACATATAATAGACATTGAAACATACACAGCTTGGCTAAAACAAGGCTAAACCTGGGCTGTGCAGAGGAAAAGACCGTAAGTTAGTTTTTTTGACGAAAATGAGTTATTGATGTTTTTGGGGCAATGAAGACGTCCTTTATCATGTGGATATTGTGCGTCAATATCATTGTTTTTTCAAGAAAATAATGGCTCGTCTTACCAGTAACTTCCAAAAGCCCAAGCAAAACAAGGCAGAACACAACACCGTAACATAAGTTACCGCTCTTTGACTTGGTTTTGGTGTGCTCCAATTGAGTTATGGTTCTCTGCCTTTTTTCAGCTGCACGTCAATATGAACTTACTGTGAGCAGCCTGGAGTTACGATATTCTGCCTTTTTTGTTTTACTGTCATACTTGCTATCATATTTTGGCTAACAATCTGCTAAATATAAAGCACTGCAAACAAGCAAAGACTATAAATTGCAAGAAAAAAAATTCTTAAATGATCGCTTATTTTTTTCTTCATAATTCGTAGTTTTACACTAAGTTAGTGGAATGGAATGCTGTGACAATGTTAGCATGTAGCACAATCACCCATAACATCAGTAAAGATCACAGTTAAAAAGCATGTCCAACCTTTTTTTTCTAACCCATTAAAATCCACTGCAATTAATGTTGACAGATGTTCAATCCACAAGAATATTTATCTTTATTTCAACCTGCAAACGTTCACATCGGTCCAGATGTTCTTTAGTTTAGGCTGGATTATTTTTGTGAATGAGTCTGAGGTTCAACTTAATTGTGGGAGTCGATTCATTGAACTATTTATAAATACAACCGTTGATTTGTTACTGAATAAATGTCTCATTCACTTAAGACACCTACTGGCAATTTAGTATATAGAAGACTCAATTTTTACTATAGTTGCATATTTTTCTTTTAAATATTTGTATTGAAAACATTATTTATTTAAAAAGGTATTCATAAAGGTAAATAATTAACATATTTATAATATTAAAGTTGCAAATATTGTGCCTTAATGGGAAAAGTGACTGCAGTCTAAGTGGAAGAGAGAATGTAGAAGGAGGTTAAAGGAGTATTCCACTCAAAAATAAAAAAAAATAAAAAAAAGTTTAGAAACCGCTGATATACAGTTTAGATAACCAGGTCATACCGATGATATCGAAAATAAACTTAAAATTAATGCAAAAGTAATGTACCATATTACAATAGAGAGACAAAAAAATATTGTAATACTGTAAACAAGTTTATTTTACTTATACTTAAGAATATGCTGTTGTTCTATTGGAGTTTTTATTCCAAAATTCTATGCTCTTTGTCCGCACATCACGGTAATTCTGCTTTTACTGAAGCTTTTGGCTTTGGACAAACAGAAAACGACTTGCGTCCATCTGCCGCAAAAATATTATAAACATTCAGAACATCACACAGTGTCTGCAGAAGCTGTTTTAAGAGGAGACAAGCAGACATCACTGTGTATCATGGTGTTTGCCCTGGCTCAGTCCCGCATGTCACCAAGGTACAAAACGTGACACACGAACGACCATTATGAAAATGATAGTTTGTTGTACAGTTGGCGGTAACCCTAAGAATAGCCCAAGACTAGGCATCAAAGACAGATTAGACGGACTTTATTTGTGTATTCATTCATTTCTGTTTATTTGATGACTAGTCTAGTTTTGGCCTAATCTTGGACCTCTATTAGATTTTCACTGACAGCCCACATTTAGCCTTGTTTTGGCCAAGATGACTATGTTTAAATGCATATTAGACATCTATTAGACATCTTTAAAAAAAAAGAGCTTCCTTGCAGGGAACCTTATGAGAGTGAAAATAGTCACATAAAGCTCTCGCAGAAAGTTTATAATTGGCTGAAAACACTAGCTGTGCATACAGCCCATTGTATGCAATAAAATCCAATGGTACTGGTACATAGAATTGCAAAGTTTTGCCTGCATAAAAGTCGCAAATATGAAAACATTTATTACACAAGATGCAAAGGAGAATATAATTACCCAAATGGCAAATTATTATTACATTTGCATTCTCTTAACATGATGTAAAATACCCATTGATAGCTCACTTAGGTTGCACTTGAAACATGAGCCAGGAAAAAAAAAAAAACTGACCAGACGACCTACATAAACATGCTCAAATTTAAAAATTTAGCAAATGCATTTAGGGCTTATTCACCATTTAGTATTACTTGATCTATTCCATCACCTCCTCAATGAACAACAAAGCAATTCAGTTGTCTTGTAGGAACTAAAAAAGTGAACTGTTATTTTATTTTATTTTATTTTATTATTTTAGGGTGTTGTGCCACCCAAAACCTTTTGCTATCTTCTGCTAGTTTTGAGAAAAGAAAAGTTTTGTGCTGAATTACTCTACCTAATAGCAGTATTTACTTTATTTAATTCACTATTCACTGTTGTATTTAGAAACACATATAAAGCATCAGTCTGCTTTTCCTACACATCACTCATGAGCGTTGAACTGATCAGACGTGTATATTGTACACCCCTGTCAGTAAAAAAAAAGTCAGCAGCATGTTCCTATCTGATGACAGATAAATAAATGATTTGCCAAATACAGTGTATGGCCTGTACTGATAGCTTGCTGTGTCCTTTAAATTGAGGATGGTAGAGGATTTGTAACACAAAAATGGATGTGCCATTCTGTCAGGTTTTAAGAACAGGAGCTAAGCTTCTCCCAATCGCACTAAAACACACTCTGATGGACTGTCGGTCTGTGTAAATTTAATAATGTCTGTGTACACTGTGAAATACATTTTTACATTACTGTAGGATATTGTACTATTATAGAATTTAATCAAATATAACAAACAAAGCACTAAAACTGCAATAGAAGCTGAAATATAGAAATTTAAATTATAATATATTTGCGTTGGCTTTCTATTTGGTTCAGCCCATAGCTAAAGAGCCATTCTGATAAGATTCATTTGGAAATTGTTAGCAAGATTTTCATTTTACATAAGACATTATTTAATTCTGGAAACTGCATGCACTAGTCTGTGTTTTCACTGCTGCCTGAATCAGAAATATCTGTGGGAAAGGAAAAAAAAAATCCCATTCAAATGACCTACAGTTGTGATAATCTAATTTCCTTGTAAACTGTCACATGAGTTTATGAAGTGGAACTGGCCCATAAGTTATGTTGAAGTCTGGTTTGGCACAAAAAATCCATGTCTTACTTGGCTGAGTACTAAAATTAAATTGTGGGGGACTGAAGCACCCGGATGAAACCCACGCCAACACAGAGCTGAGGCTTGAACCAGCGACCTTCTTGCTGTGAGGTGACAGCATTACTCACGGCACCACCACGCTGCCACTGTTATTATTTAGTTTTGTGTTTTGTTTTCCCTTAATAATAAAATGTTCATTTCAAAACCGTATGTTGTGTTTACTTGTTTTATCTTTGACTAATGTTTAAATCTGTTTGATGATCTAAAACTTTCCCAGTGTTGGTTTGCAGTACTAAAATTAAATTGGGGGGACCGGAGCACCCGGAGGAAACCCACATGAACACAGAGCCGAGGCTCAAACCAGCGACCTTCTTGCTGTGAGGTGACAGCATAACCAACTGCACGACCATGCTGCCACCGTTATTATTTAGTTTTGTGTTTTGTTTTCTTTTAATAAAAAAAAATAATAATAATATCAAAACCGCATGTTGTGTTTACTTGTTTTATCTTTGACTAATGTTTAAATCTGTTTGATGATCTGAAACTTTCCCTAGTGTTGGTTTGCATCTGCTGTGTAAAACGTATGCTGGATAAGTTGGCTGTTCATTCCGCTGTGGTGACTCCTGATTATTAAAGGGAATAAAGCAGAAAAGAAAATTAATGAATGGTTATCTGAAACTGTGTGACCATCATGCAAAACACATTTTCAAACGACTGTATATATAACCACAATCGGGTCAACAATGAGAAAAAGTTATGAAGAAATTGTTAATAACCTTCAAATGCCAGGTGAGCAATATAAGTACAGTTTCTACTCCACTAAAGGCTTATTTCTCATTATGTAGTTAATAATAAAAAATATACTGTGTGACCTTTATTTTCTCCAGTTTTTTATTAATTTATTTTTTTTCAAGAAAATAATTTTGTATATGAAGTAAGAACAATAACCATGATGTATTAACTTATTAACACATTATGCCCTAATTGTCCATTATATATGTACTTACAAGGTATTTGCCCACCGATTGAACTTTTACAAAAAACTATAGATCTCTTGACAGATTTGTTTTGTTTGGATGAATCTACAGGCCTTCATGATTATGCTGATATATATTTGTAAACAATTAAGAATTTTTAGTAACATGAAAATTGCCTTTATTTGGGAAAATTTGCCTGCATTTTGTATCCTGAAATTAGGGGTAGGAAGTTGAAGGCCTCATGTGACAGGAAAGAAATCAATTTCTTTTTTTCTTTCTTGAAATTATTCATTTAGTTGTTTTTTTGCATGTCATTTAGAAACTCATGGATTTGCTCCATACCACTGACTTTAAATGTCTCACACACAAACGACACTTAAAGTGCGATGTGTGACATACTTTACCTCTAAATAAATACAATTTAAATTTACATATTGTGGACTAAAAGGCATTTTGAAAAAAAAAAATAATTAAAATAAAATAAACACATATTCTACCTTTGAACTGGAACCAATGGTGGAATATCATAGGGAATTCACTTTGCAGGGAACTTAAAACAAACATGTGAAGTGATAAGAGAAGCGTTTTCTTTTTATTTACACAATTGTGCAATCGATCGGTGGCGTAAATGCAACATCACACTTGTATCAATGCACTTAGATTAAATATGGTCAGATCACAGCAGTGTTGATATTGAGTCTTATAGCACTGTTACTCTTGTGATGTTGCTCATACTGAATTCTGTCTTCTGTTCTTTTCTTACCAAAAACAGTGTATCTCATAGTGATTTTGTTAGAGCTGCTTCAGAACGACTTGTACGGCATAAGATCTATAGCTCAAGACCAGACGAAATGTTCTTTGTGCAATTGATGTTCTTAGCCCCAATATCATCAATGGCGAGCTCATTATTAAAGCTCTTAATCGACTGACTCATCTCAACTTTTATCCCTGCAACTGCCATGGCAATTCAATTTAATTTGAGTCATCGCAACTGGGTTTTGCCAGAGAACTTCTTAATGCATTTGATGTTTCATTTCAAAGTCTAGTTCTACTGCTGATGTTTTATTTATTTTTTGTTTCTTTCAGTTCTCTCTCTCAGGAAATGCGTAAGCCTGATGAGTCAGACTTGATTTTAAAGGTCAGAATATTCTTTTTCACTGGAGAGAATGCAAATTGTGTAGTAAGTTATTCAACAGCATGTTTTACTGTGCTCAAATTTGATTGGATGTTACTTAGTGTATAGTGTAAGTTCAGTTGCCGAATGTTTGCACCTGATGTAGTTGATGGAGTTAAAATTAAACACTTTTTTTTATGTGGGTTGCTTGGCATTTTCAGTATTACATTGGTTCTTACTGATGAAGTGGGATACAAGTGAATATAGGATTTGGCTCTGTAAGCAAACCTCTACAGTGTTACAATACTAGTTTAATGTCTTTCAAACACAATTTAACAGTTGATTTGGAGCAAGACCACCACTTCAGACAGAGAAGTAAATTGTATAGTAGGGAGCCATTTCACTCAGAGAGATTTCCTCTTTCAGGATACTGAGATTTCTCTCACAGGGGCTGATATTCCAATAAGTGTGCCATCCAGAATGTCTTAAGTCAACGTCACACTGCTTTAAAATTGGAACTGGAGAGTCAACCAATAGTATCAGAGTGAAATTACAATCTTGACGCCATAATCTCTTTAAAATGAACCAACTCTAGTGTTGTGCACACAGCATCTGAGGACCACCTACTGTGCGTTGAGATTAAACCAGGATTTCCCAAGAAGTCTAAAAATCACATATTTTTGGATATCTCCAGTCTTTTTATAAAGGGTTTTTTTATTCCATATATAGACTGTAAGCAGCTACATGTCCACTAACTATGCACTTTTAGACTGTGATAGCTCTGCGAAGGTAACCTATTATGCAAACTGTTTTGGCTGAGTGCAAAAGATAAGTTAATACTGTATATTAATTTATGTAACTACATACACTGATTCTGCATTTTGACTGATTACTTGCCTTTATTTCCGATAATGTATAAATGTATTGCACTTAATACTTTTATAACGGCCATTATTGTTTATTAAAATTGATATTCAGCAAAAGAGAGGGTATTTTTGGTGTGAATAAAAATGAAAGGAGGCAGTGCTTGTTATAGGCTGTTTTGTTCTAAATATGCATACAGTAAAGATGCAGCCATAAATATGTATATATACAATGCCTCAACTTTTTTAGTGTCTGTTAAGTTGTTAATATCAAAATGAAAATTGACAGTTCCTCATATCATGTTTTCATTTTATTGTTAAGAAAGTGAAACAACGTACAGTAGCCAGGGTGATGTGTGTGACATTATAAAGAGCACTGCTCCCTTTAAAGATTACCCGACGTGTTCTCTGGAGTTTGTTTTCCATGTCAAACTTGCAAAGTTTGAATTTATAAAAAAAGGATGCAAGACTGAATTTTGTTTAGGCTACTTAATATTGAGAAAAAAGCTCAAATACAAAGCTCCAATAACTTTTTTTTTTATTTTTTTGTGAGGCAAACACTGTAATTACAACTGTTTAAAGGACAAGGTAATCAGAACTGATGTCATCTTCGATAGTCTGTAAAGGCTACACCTTTTTCTGAAAAGGGGGCAGTGAGCAGCAGCTCATTTGCATTTAAAGAGACACACACAAACTGTGTAATTTTGTTTCCTTGAAAATAGGTATTTGTAGAATGGTTTAAGAAATAAACAGTGATGGTGTATTTTGAGATTAAACTCAAAAAGAGAAATACCATGGTCCCTTTAAGTGAAGTTTATTTATAAAACTAATTTCGAGAGGATCACAATTATGATTAACACGGCTGGCCCAGAGTCAAGCTAATATAGGCTAAAGGCACAACAAGAATTCCTCCAGTTTGGGTGTCTACCTGGCCAGTTGGCATTTCTGTGCAGAGTTCATGTTCTCCCCTTGATCGCATGGGTTTTCCCCAGTTTCTCCCACAGTCCAAAACATGAGACATAAGTAAAATGACTAAACCAAAACAGCACCACAGTCAAATTCCACCAGGGACACACCCTCCTTACAATCATTAAGCCTGGTTTATATTTCTGCATCAAGTGACCGGCGTAACCCACGGCGCACGGCGCAATGCGCGTAGTCGTGCATTTATACTTCTGCGCACTGTCTCTTTTGGTCTGCATTAACACTTCCGAAACGCTAGTTGGCAGTGAGGTGTTAATGTTGACCTGTGTCGAGTTTCGTCGCTGGTGTTTTGTTTTTTTCTGAACGCTTCCTGAATGTACAAGTGGCTCAAACTCGCTCATTTTGAGGCAGGAACAGGCTGTCGTGCAACAACTTTAACTATGAGGTAAACATAAATCAAAACTTTTCATCCGGAGCTCCTTCACGGGACTCCACACTTGTAAACAATCGCTCCATCGGGCTCGCGCGACTCTCAGTGCCACCCAGACTCATCAGCGCTACCAAGCCGACCAATCCCAGAGCTTGCGCCACGCGTCGGTGCAATGAGTAGTTATATTTTTTGAGAGGTGCACGTCAGCGACGTCGACAGCCACGACGTAGGGCTATGCGTCAGCGCCTTGGCTGCTCCGTAGCATACGGGTGCGATTGACGCAGAAGTATAAATTCAGTTTGAGCAGCAGGAGGGGGGAGGTCTCGCGATCTACCTAAGCTCAAACTCCCTTCTCGCCCTGCAAACAGGATGGAGCCCCGGGCTCGAGGGTCTTACTTATAAGCTCAGGGCTCTCTCATGCTACTAGCCTTATTACCAATCATCATCAAACTCTTGAAATAAGTGGTCCTGAACCACAAAATTGCGGACCATCTGAACAATCTTTTATTTTAAGAAATCTTTATATTTAGAAATGACAATATTCTCTCGCTTATATCACGGTCACTTCAGCACCCAAATTTAACCCAACCGGCAGCAAAACAAGTAAGAAACAGACGTCTTTGGAAAGATTCTTTGCAAAGGGGAAAAAGCCCAGTGAAGGAACCACGAACTGCCAAGGAATGTATCCACAACCGATTAGTCAACAAATTCTGGTAAATTCACCATATCTGTGCAAGAAGATCAACTGCTGGAGATTGCAAATGACGCCTGCCAATTAGGGGCCATTCGCATATCATGTTTTTTTTTTTTTCAAGAACTGACAAATCCGCTTCAGCTTGTACATACTTCGGTAGGCTAACTATCTCAGACAAACACAGAACACCGAAGCACCACAGTGCTTTGTAATTTTCTCCATAAATAACTTGTATCAGAGTGACTGCAATGTTTTGTCACCATGTCATCCTCTGAGAAAACTGTTGATGTTTACCTAGCAATGCCCTCCTCGGTCCGCGGTATAATTGTCAATTGTTGACCCGCTGCACTGATAGAAAGGGTGGGGACCACTGCTTTAAATGATCTCTAAACTTAGCATTTGATTTAGTGTTAATTTTTTTACATGTGCATTTATTTATTATAAGCAAACATCAGCTGAATAAAAGATTAATTATTCGTTTGACATGCTTTGTCATGTCAAACTTAGTTTATTTTCCTTGTGTCCCTGAATCATAATTCTTGTCTGACGTTCCTGACATTTAGGAGTGAGCAGGTGTATACCTTTTAGGCACATCATAACGTTTTTCTGGTGTTGCCGACAATACTTGGCAGAAAACAAAATGACACTCATATGTCATTTGATGCATTTAGCTCAGCTTTTGCCAAGTCTTTTATCATCATGAGAGGGCACTCAGTTGTTCAATTTGTTGTGTTCATTTGATGGATATGTTTACATATCCCATGAGATAATTGGATTCCATCTATTTTAATAGTTTTTCCACAATTCAACTAATTTGGGTACAATGGTTACTCAGTGTGCCAGGGAAATCATTTTGAGAATATGTGTCTGTTTACATGGCATTACAGGGAATAGTTTTCTGCCAATTCAGAGTGTTTCGAGTTTGTCATAGTCTGTGGCATGAGAGCACAGTGTTTTGGATGACCACAATGGGAAGCTAGCAATTACTGAAACATCCAAAAGATCTCTGCCGAGACTGAGAAGGGTTTCTTGGGACCATATGCTTCGCAGCCCAGCAAGTAATACATCTGTCTGTCCCTGCATCACGAATTAAGGATGCTACAAAGCTGTTATGCCAAACTGCCCTCAATGTCCAGAGGCTGCAAGATCCAAGCAGACCATATGGCATCAACCGATATGCCACATAATATCGATGAGATATGGCAAACACTGTTTAAAGAATTCTTGATTCGTTCAAAATCCATTTTAAATTGATTATTATAGGGGCAGATTTACTAAACAGGGACAATTAGCATAAGGACAGAATCCCATTAATGTGCCAACAGAACTGACACAGCAACACATTTCCAAACTGACAAACACAATATATCAAGAAATTAAAGACAATACGACTAGTTTTGGATAATGCTAACTTCTGACACTTAAAATTTAAAACCACACACTGAAAAAAATTATATATATATATATATATATATATATATATATATATATATATATATATATATATATATATATATATATATATAAAGATATATATATCTTTTTTCATTTGGTTTGTGAGCATTATATTATATAGTGTTATTTACTTGATAGACAGCAAAGCATTTAAATTCTAGGGAGATAAACTATTTCAGTATCAGTATTAAAAAAAAAAATACAAAGTTATTTTGATTTATATTTCTCAAATGTGGAAGAACAGTATATGTCCAGTTAGTGTGGAGTAACAACTCCAATTCATCATTTCACTTTAAACCACTAATGATCTGATTCCTTAATCTTGGTTTTAATACGATAACAGAAACTTCATGTTAATATTAATCAAGTCTTTCAAGTTTATTATTTTAATTAATATTAATATTATTATTACTATTTAAAAACAGAATACAGTAATATAATAATACAGTAATACAGTATAAACAATGCAAAATACAGACCCTCTTACACTACATGCAATAACAATAATTTATTAGCAATGAACAATAAACAAATAAAATAATACATAAATAAATAAATAAATAAATAAATAAATAAATAAATAAATAAGTAAATGTCTTTATCATGATGGTCATAGTCTCTGAACGTTTATTGATGTATTGATGTTATTTTCGCTCTTGGTCATGCGAAAATATCCACTGTTTTTGTACACAAAGTCCACACATACAATTAATATCACATGGTTCTCTCACTTTTTTAGTTTTTGGACTTACGGTTGTCACAAGCACTAAGTTAACTTGCCAATATCTTGTAAATTTTACCTAATGTTTAACCCAACACTCCTAAATAAATAAAGTAAATGATTATATATTTATTTAAATGAATTAAGTAAAATTGAGTTTGTTTTTTTAGCACATTGCTTTTAACAAACGGTTTACAATGGTTAAAATATTTAAATATTACGTAAATGAGTAGGAATATTTAATTTAATTTATTAGGTTAAATAAATGTGTAAATATTCAATTATTTATTAATTAAAAAAATTACAGTAGATTAATTAGATTTAACTATATCAAAATGTTTTTTCTTTTATCAATTTCTCACTTCTAGTACTAAATTATGATTTTATCATTATTCCTTAAAAAATAAATAAATACAATGCAAATGAGCTACTGCTCCCCACCACCTTCCAGAAGAGGGTGATGCCTTTACAACTTGTGCCATGGTTACATTTTCAACAACAAAATAAAAACATTAGCTTGTATTTCAAATGTTTTTGGCACAAAGACACAAAACCGTTGAATAAATGTTGACCTTACAGTTTATTTACTTATTTATCTATTGCTGCTATCATTTAAACATGATTTTGGTTTTGCTTTTGTATGCGTGGTTTCACATCTTTTTCCACTACTGAGCAGAAGACTCAAAAATAATTACCTGAAACCTACAGAGAACATGAAGAATAGGCTATAAGGCAACTGTCTCTAGCTTAGTAATGCGTGGCCGATGAAGACAGGCAGCTAATTGTTGAATAATCACAAGAAGGAAGGTCCCATGTGGCCAAGAAAATGTAAAAAGAGAGATAGAATTAAACAGGGTCAAGAAACATGCACTGGGAAATGTTTAACACCATACTGAATTCAGCATTCTGCACAAGAAAAAAAAAATGTGGGTGAATGTTAACAGATGCATCTTAAGTTGTCCTCAGAATAAATGTAGCATATAATAGTTTAAAGATTAAAAATATGTTTTCTTCCTCTCTTTTTTAACTGAAGTGTATTAAATATGCTAAAAGGGCTCAAGATGTATCAGCCTAGTAAAAACAGTACATATGAGTAAAATAATATCACACACACATGCAGTTGACAGTAATTGCTAATATTTAAAATTCATATACAGAACAGGGAAAATATCATACAGCAGGTCATGAAATATATTCACTAAAAATATTTTCCCATATTTTTCTTTCCATTTATCATTCACAATGCCAAGCCTTGGGAGGATGGTACTATTCCCATAACAGTGTGAGCGCATTATCTGAAGGTTATGAAATCTATCATGGGCCTTTTTTAGCCAACAGCACCACAAGGGGAAACATTACATGGGAGGACCTTTTACAGCAGGGGTTTTCAACATTTTGGCTCAGCTGAACCAACACGTTTTACTTGGCCTACCTCCTGAGATTGTAGATAGCATTATAGATTCAGTAAATAATAATACATTTCACACTCTAACATGATAATGATAATGACATAAAAAATGATAAGTGAAACCTCTGACAGTCAGTGAAAAGCCATGTTAAATATGGGAAAGTCTTTTACGCAGCACTGCATGATGAAGCTGCATCATTTGTAGAGTTAGCAGAATCTGGATCTGGCACAGAGTGTACAGATGGCTTATCAGAATCTCACCAACCCCTGCAGTTCCATCTCAAACCACTAAGGGTTTGAGAACAACAGGTTCAGAAACCATGTTTTACAGAACAGCCATCATATAAGTGGCTGACTACATGATGTCTGCCTATAAAATACCAATACATATGTTCATTTTTAAATATAGATGAAATTATTCATATTTGTATTTATGTTCATAATTTGTGATGTTTTATTTCCATCATTTACTCATCATTTACTTGTTCAAAACCTATTTGAGTTTCTTCTTCTGTCGAAAACAAATAAACACATTTTGGAAAATGCTGTGTGCTGGGACCCATTGACTTCCATACTATTTTTATTTTCCTACTAAAGAAGTCGATGTTTAATATTTGAAGGCTGAAAGGTATAGTCACCCTGGAGGATTTATTTGTTATTAAAGATTTTGCCTCATTTTCTCAACTAAAAGATAAACTTTCTCTCCCTGCAACAATCTTCTTCAGACATTTATAGATTAGAAATTATGTAAGTTATGCAAAACCCAATTTTGAATCGCTGCCAGATGAAAGAAAGATTTACAGGCTACTATTAGGATCACCTGATTCCAAACATTTGATTTCAGATTTTATATATGGATTTTCTCAAGAACCGAGTTACTCAACAATTCACTTGAAGAATGCTTGGTAAAAAAAACTGGGCATACAGAATTAGATTGAAACATGGGAGAAAGCCACAGTAGAATTCGATCTTGTTCTTTTAATTCCAGGCATTGATTAATTGAATTTAAAGTAATGCATAGACTGCACTTTTCAATATCTAAACTACACAAAAGTTTTCCTAGCATACATGTGACTGGTGTAAGTCTGCTGAAGGTTTCCTGAACCTCCTTTTTTGGATGTGTCCAAAACTTTATGATTTCTGATGTAACATATTTAAATGCTTTTACCTTTACGCCTGACCCAGAAATTGCTATATTTGGGTACTATCATTCTGTGCTGGATTATAATGTGTCCATATACCGTAAAGCACCATAATTTATGGAACGATTATTGCTAAGAGTGTCATATGAAAAATGCGGAAATCAGAATTTATTCCACAATTTTAAGACAAGGTTAACTTATCTCACTCAAATATTGCACATGGAAAAAGTCTGTTATGGAGTTATTAACAATCTTGATAAGTTTTACAATACATGGCAATGGTTTCTTCATCCCCTGGACCAATAAAATGAAAACAAATTTGTGTTTGTTGAAAACATATTTACTGTATATTTTTGAGTATGTTTTTTTTTTTATTTGCAAGTATAATTTTACTTAATTGTGAATCTAATTCATGTTTGTGGAACTTTTGTGTTCAATAGAAGAAAGAAACTCATAAAGGTTTAAAACTAGGGTCAATAAAATCGATTTTGGTATTTATTGACGAATGCCAATATTAATCTCTATAATAAAAAAAGGTTTTGGTATAAAGGCTATAGTTTTATTAAAATGTGGCTGCTGAGCGCGCACCTTGGAAGCAATGCTAATGATCTTAGCATGTAAGTTTGTAATTTACAATGAAGGCACGCAACATGCACAATGCACACATGGGAGCGACGTGCACATGATGTGCAAGAGGCTCGCACGTGACGCGTGCACATTTTCCAGGTTCATCTAGTTGAAAAACATCTGAACTTTTTTTAATGCCCTGAGCGCTCTACGATTCATGTAAGTAACTATCCAATCTGCTTCACACTTTGTACCGAATATACACATTTCAGTGATAACAGCAGATTAATAACCTTAAACACAGTGCATCCAAACATACAGTGGTTTTTACTTTTCTCCATAAACTTGCACTGGAGCTGCACCAATGGTTTATTCGTTTGTCATCATCTGAGAAAATGGTCGCCTAGTTACGAGAGCCGGCATAGAAAATGATGAAGGAAAGCACGTGCTCACGCTTGTCACTTCAGGTCATAATAACAACACATTCAAAAATGAGTGCCGTATAGCAGCAGTGAGGAAATTGTAAATAAAACAAATGTCATCAGGGTGGCTTTTTGGTTTCTTTTCTTATGCATCCCAGCCATTAGTACCCAATATGAAAGATTTTTTTTAGCATAGGCGTAACGCAGTCATTCAACTTCACAATTTGTAATATTCAGCATGTATTTAAATAATAATGGCTGGTTCCTTTACTGGAAAGCTCATATTTGATTATCATAATTGTTTTGTTTACAGAGTTTGAGGTTTACTGTCTCATCATTATTGACACCTTACAGATGTTGATCTACGTTTACCATTGCACACTCTTTATTCTTAAGTTTAAGAGTCTCTTTAACAATTGTTTATCTTATTATAAATAGATCAGATATTTAGTGTAAATATTTTAGTTTTTGACTATTAAACTATTTGCCTTAGTAATGTTGGGAAATTAAAAATATAAAAAATGAAAAAAAAAAAAAAAAAAAAAAAAAAAAAAAAAAAAAAAATATATATATATATATATATATATATATATATATATATATATATATATATATATATATATATATATATATATATATATATAATATTCCTTTATGTATTGGTTAAAAAAAATAATTATTGATATCAAATGCAAACTGATGAGGTCATTTTTATAGTTAATTAGCCATCTCTTTAATTCTATTATTGGTCATTTATTTTGTACTTCATATTGATCAAAAGTATGTGTGTTTAGTTGTGTGCTATAAAATAAATAAATTGCCATCTAAAATTATAGGTTTTCCACAAGCGTGGACAGGTTATAATGACAAACACCATTCTGAAACTTCAGACACATTTTTTTAATTTTTTTATTTACCAACTACATAAGATTTTAATATGAATGCCAGGGGGTTTAAAAACAAAATATTGCATATAATCACTAATAAACGAGGCCTAACAGATGATTTCTCTCCCCCTTTCTTTGTTCCACCTGTCAAAGTAAACATGCCGACAAACCCAATTCTGCAACACGATTCCTTCTAGTCTCACTTTGAAATGAAACATAAAAAATCCTGTCTTTTACACTTCACCATCATCCTCTTTTGTACGGATGATGCTATGAGAGGATATCCCCTGCCAGGCTTGTCTTCTCTGATCAGAAAGCATGGAGATGTTCGCCCTTCACTTTGATGGACTCCGACAGAGCAGCCCTGACATCTGCGTGTTGCACACTATGAACAATGATCCATCTTCGGGCATGGCGATGATATGAATAATGGCAACGGTTTTGAAGTATGATGCTTTTCTTGCACACCCCTGGGACTGCATTAAAACATTTTCTTCTCATATCATCACTGTCAGATGATTGTGTCCATACCTGCAAGTTTTTAAGAAATGTGAAAAACCCTTGTATTGTTTTTATTTATTTTTAATAAAATAAATTACCACATTAAAGTCAATGTCAGAGTGGCTTTTTGCATGTGTACTAGCTAGGCATAGCTGTGTGGTGAAACCTTAGTCCCCTAAGAGGCACACTAGCAAATGATGTTACATACTGTTTGGCTGCCTCAAATTCCAAAAATGCTGGTTAGAATCAAGAAGAACATTGCCAGAAACATCAGTTAATGTCTTTACAAGGTTTTAGACTAATGTATCTCAGAGATAAGTTTTTCCCCCATAATTAGAATGGTCTTTACTAAGTGCTTTGTGTTATGTTTGAACTTTAAACTAATGGATTTTACTGACGCTGTATGGATGCTCAGCTTTTCCTGTCCTTAAAAGAACTTTTTTTTCTTCTTTTTTTTTTAATAAGCTTTTTAAAACAACCCTAGAGTTAAGCAGTTGAGTTTAACCATTGTTTAATCCATTCGGCCCATTTATGGGGGTGGGGGTGGGGGTGATATTATGCAATGACTGAAAATAGTCCCCAGTACTAATCCCTATAGAATCTGAATAATAGTATTGCATCTGCTAAAACCATGCGTCATCAACGTTCCTTGATTGTTTTGCCAGAATGAGAAAAACTATACTTTGATACAGCCATATCAGCTTAGAAATTAGCTAGGAGGAGTGAAGCTTAAAATAAGAAAATGATCAACTATCTCTGGTTATTTTTGAGTGAGATGTGAATGGTGTACAGTAGTTAATATTTGACGTGGTTGTAAAAGTTTTTCTGAATTGTATTGAAGGACACCTATGATGAAAATCATCTTTTATAAGCTGTTTGGAAAGAACTGTGTAGGTATAATGTTCCATGTTGGGGTGATAGAAACACAATAAGTCTCGCTTTTTTTAAATTTCCTGACCTTAAAATAGGATCCAAATCCTTCACATTTTGAGGCCTACCGCAACGTGACATAGGTATGGTTTCCCCACCCACCGAATTGATTGATACAGTAGCTGCATATTCACGTCTCAGTAGTAATGCGTATAATCATATTAACAAGACTGAATGTGCGTAAACCAACTGGCATTAAAGATCTGTTGAGCTCACTGGGATCATCAATCATCAATAAATGTAATCAAGAATAAGTTTTAAAGATATCCATACATATATTAATGTGTATTCTGTTGCAGTTGCCGTGAAAAACTAGTGCAAAGTTAAACGTGCGTGCTGTGTATGTGTGTCTGTGCATGTTTGTGTGTGTGTGTGTGTGTGTCTGTGTGTGAACTTTGTAACAACATTGTGTGTGACTCATCATCGCAGATTGGCTTAAATTAACTTCACAACAAATACATTAAATAATACTTGGGAAAGTTCTTACTGTAGTATTTCACACAAACATTACGTGAGATCTGCTTCCTTCATGTCTGTCACTGTGCTGTTTATCTGACGCAGCCAAGGTGGAGATTGAGGGCAAACTCTGACAGGAATGTGGGAACAGTGGGCAGGGAGAACTAGCATTAAAGGCACAGTAACCAAAAGCAGCTATATTGTGTCCAAAGCAGAAAATTCCAATATTCTAAAAGCTATAATAAATATTCTGATGGGTGTTTTAAGCTGAAACTTTACACACATTATGGAGACACAAAAGACTTGTCTTGAAATTTTGAAAAAGGGGTCAAGAGGTGCTTGTTAAGACAAGAATGGATGTTGTTCCAATAGATATGGAACAAACTTGATGAAAAGTGATGATCTGCCTCAAATGTTGACTACTGTAATCTGATTCAATTATATATTCTATAAGCTCTCCCAGAGATCAGCTGAATTAATTTAAAATGGAAAAAAATAAACTGTTTAACTGTATGGGACTTGTAGAATGAGCCTTTTTAAGTGGAGTGTTCCTTTATATACAATTGGTTAAAATCTAATTATTTTTAAAAAAAGATGAAGTGCAATGCACACTAAGACAGGACTGGTTCAACCTAGATGACAAATACCAGACAAAAACACTCCTCTGCTACTTAAATTCATAAAACATTAGCAATTTTCTAAAGTAACGAAAATGCTGTGTTGAATTAAACAATTAGTTCTTTATTTACTCTTGCATTAGAAGCAAAAATAGATGGTAAAACTATGAGTTTAAAAGTAAAGGATCCAACAGTGTTGAATTTAATGTTTAAATATTTCCACCTGAAATAAATGACGCTAAACTATGCAAATATATGCAAGTTTTCAGTACTTGTGTTGCATAAGCAGTTTAGGCTTGAACAAAGAATTGCTATAAATAACAAGGACACATTCAAAGTTAATGAATTACTAGGCTGATTGTAAGTATGAAAGGTAGCAGTGAAAACAAGTTTAAAAAAACCTCTGCAAAAGGGTAAAGATAATGTAAATCAGATGCGTGCTCAACAGACAAAACTATTTTCATATATTAGGAATTCAATGTTGGATTGCCTGAATGTTTCCCAGAAAAAGTTCCCTGAAGAAGCAGAGTTATGAAAAGCTTCAGAGAGACCAACAGTCACTTTCAGGGGGTGACAGAGTTCAGTAGCTGAAAGGGATTATGGAGGATGATTCAACCATATCAAGAGCTCTGCAAAAACTTGCCTACGAGGAAAGCCACTGGTCTTTGAGGGCATTTTTTTTCTAAAAGCGTAAGTGAAATATTTTAGATCAGACCAAGATTGAGCTATTTAGCCAAATTCAAAGCAATTGGTGTGACACAAACATAACCCTGGCCAAAACCCCACTGAAGATACTGCGAGAATCTCACAACAAAAAGGTCCAGCTCACATTTCAGCCTAACCTAATGTCTGCTGCAAGACATAATATGACTTTATTTTTAGGTAAACTAACCCCACATTTGCAATTTAAGTTACCACAAAATCAAAATGAACTTTTTTTTTCTTTTTTATGCAATATTATCGAGTCAAGACTTTTACACGGTCACTGTAGGATATGCTTCACAATAGTGATAAAAGCTCATGCATTACAACATTTTATCAATTCTGAAGGAAAAAAAAAAATCATTCGAAGTCTGTGAAAAATATATCTTGACAGCGCTAAGATGATTTGAGATTGGTGTTGCCAACTAGAGGTCTGTGTGGGACTGATTTTTTAGTCCCTTTCATGTCAGGTTTTATTCTGCACCCCACCGCTCCCGCTGTACAGTATATTCAGTCTTTGTTCACCTGCAGCCCGCTTAGAATAATTTTCTACCTGACCCAACCGTTCCCACGAAATGTATATCCAATTTACAAAATCTCACGTTTAATTTGGTACTACCAAAAAAGAGTGATAACAGATGAAATTGTAGGTTGATTGTAGGCTAAATGTCAGTTTTGTTTGCCCCTTGTGATGAGACTTGAGTTCCGCCTTAAACCTGAGGTTACAGTCTTCTGAAGCTGGTCACACAGTAAATGCGATGCTCAGCGCTGTGCATATGATAGTTGGAAGTAACATGCACCAACATTCAGGACATGATGGACAGAGGCCAGTTAGAAAATTTGTCCAGGATGGCGGGGGGTTAAACCCCTATTTTTTTTCGAAGGACATCTTGGTATTTTTAACGACCACAGTGAGTCAGGACCTTGGTTTACCGTCTCATCCGAAAGAGGGTGCTCACTGACAGTATCTACACTGGGGCATTAGGATCCACACAGCCCCATCACTACACTGGGGCATTAGGATCCACACAGACAGCAGGTTGAGTGCCCCCTGCTGGTCTTACTAACACCACTTATGGCAGCAACCTAGCTTTCCCATGTGGTCTCCAGTCCAGGTACATGTACTGAACAGGCACAGCCCTGCTTAGCTTCAGAGGCAACCATGTAAGAATTGCAAAAGCTAGCTAGATGGGTGCCATGCACAGATGCAGACTTGCAGCACCAGTGTTTGTACCCTGAAAGAAATCTATGTTTAGATTTCTAAAATGCATGGAGAATTTTAAAATGCAATAGTGAAAGCAGTGCAACCAGTGTGTGACCCCCTTGACTGCTAAAGGGTAAAACTTTAACATATTATCACATTGTTCAAAGGGTAATTTAATTAAATAAATAATAAATAAATGAATAAATAAATAAATAAACTCCCATGCATCAGACTTGCCTAATGTGGGTTTCCTAGCAGTAAACGGACCATTTTCAAATGCAAGCTGAACATCATCCCTTTGCTCTGCCATGGTAAAGCCAGCTCTGAGGACAGTCATGATGCACTCACAGACTGTGCAAATAAAATGCAAGTGCAGAAAGCACTGGTTTATGCATTCATCATGTGTTACAGTCGTGAACAGTGGCTGTACTGGTGCTTAAAAGGAACAAGGAATGCCGATATGCAGTTCCAATATAAGGAGCAATATATTGTTAGACCGCTTGCTCCTGTTTAAATTACACCAGTTACCGTCCATTACCACATTTTATTTGGAAATGTATTCCCATGCTGCAAGAAATCTGGTCGAGTGCCATAGCTCCTGTGAGAATGCAGATCTCTATCGCCAACCACTTATTAAATTTGTTTGTGCAGTAGATGTTTATAAGTGTCTTGTAATAACCATGCATTTATGAGTTTAAAAAATGCAGCAAGAAAATTATAGTCTTTTTTTATTATCTGATTTTTATCTCTTTTTTAAATAAACCCTTTTTTTCCTTCTACAGGAATATAATCCATTTTTAACATGTCCTAAAGGTATGTTTAAGCCAATCTTGTTTTGGCAGGGTATAAAAGAAGAACTTACCTTTCTGCCTCACTGCACTAGTAGGTTTACAACCTGACCTCCACCATCCAACTATTCCCTTGTGTAGCTGGTTCTGTATGCTCGTTTCATGTCCTGCAGACACATTCAAAGTTTTCAAGCTGCTACTTGTTTAAGATGGAATGTTGTGATATTTCTCAATACACCATTACTTAAAGCTACAACTTCTGGGCTGTTTTTATGATTCAATTATATGAGGAAGATTATACGAGAATCATTTATTGGGTTGCCTTTCAAAGACATATGCATCCTATCAGGGTGAATGAAGAATAATGCCTTATTATTAACATGGGTTTTCAGTGATAAAATCAGTAGTGCTCTCCAGAGACATGTTGCTGTTTCCACCTGCTATTAAAATGCATATGTTGTTATTGTATATCATTTAAATGGCTTACAAGGAATTGTGATGAAACTACCCCTGAAAGTTTTCATAGTAGACAAGCTCAAAACATCTTAAAGCCTTTTTAAACTTCATTTCATGTCAACCACTTATTAATATATGGATGAAATTGCAATATATTACATCTGAATACATAGACAGTTTTAGATTAATAGACACAGAGCTCAGTATATGACACTACTACCACTATCAGGAGAATATCTCTTGCCACCCTGTGAAGAAATACTGCCAACTCACCTTCGGTACTGGTAACCCAGTGCATTAAATATAAATCAATTTCCTCAACTGATTTACAGCAGGGGCACACATTATTGTAAGGACACAAAAAATATGTGTAATAAAAAACAAATTCAGTCTATTCAAGTGGTCCGAACAAAGACTCTTATGAACTGCTTTGTTTCTGTAATCTTGCAGCCACAGACTCCACTCCTCCATGTTGCCAGATATAGCCATTATTTGAAAATGTCATGCCATTGAACTTGTTTTGCTAATAGTAATACTGACAACATTAGGTGAGTAATTTATACTTTAATTAAGTAGGAATATGAAGTTTAGGGTTAGTGATTCTATTTGCAAAATATAATATTTGAACATATTTAGTACATCTATCAGGGGATAGCTTTGTTTGGTTTTTGATACTAATATTTTTCAATACTATCCACTGCAACAACATGCAAAAATTAAATAAGAAGCAATCAGATATTGTTTATTGCAGTGAGGAGACATCATCATCATCATCATCCCATGTACATACGACACTGTCGAACGGCATTAAAATAGTAGCAGAATTATTCTTATACAATAGATCTGTAGGTAGAACAACAGAAATTTAAACACTGGCCAGGTTGTCATTTAGTTTAGTACATTACCAGTTGAATTCATGCTAAAATTCATAAACAGAGCGTAAGCTGTCATTCATTCTTCACACACAAAAAATAATAATATATTGATGCATGAGACAGCACAAATTAAATATATATTATTTGTATGAGTGTAAAAAATATTTTATTTGCAGTAGGGGTGTCACGATTTAGATTTTTAATCGAAATCGATCTAAATTTATGCTCAATTTCGATTATTGAATCAAAAAATAGAATCGTCGATGCTGCCACGCCCCCATGTCACGTCAGCTTGGCTTGCCAAGCGGGAAAAAAACCGTCTTGTTGAAGTGCTTGTTAAACTGCAAAAGCAGGAGACCCGTCGACAGAACTTAAACCCTCTCCTCTTTCAATGAAGTCGCCGGTGTGTAAGCATTTTGGATTTCCAGTTAGTTATGTTGACAACGTTCGTGTTGTCGACAAAAACAAAAAACACAGTTTTGCAAGCTCTGCTATGCACGTATTACGTATGGTTCGTCCGATTGACAACACCGGCATCGCGATCCTCCACCCGCCCCCGTAGCAAATCCACTCGCGAAAAGTACACACTCAGGCCCTGTTTACACTGTCTTTGTTTTTAAATGGCATTTTAGAACGACAACGATTTGACATCCACAGTGGCGTGTAACATTTCTGAGCAGCCCTCCTTCCTCACTACCGCTGAAAATGCACATCACGTGACCACACAGACACAGACGCACACACAGTCATGCGCTCGAGACAGCAGGTCCAGGCAGTCAGAGGACTGCTTCAATCTTTCACTCACTTGTACTTAGTCATTTTAGCGCACACCTCAGATACTGTTGGCTGGTTCCTGTTGGTTGTGCCTTTTTTTTACCGACGCCATTATAACAACACAGATCACTGCCTATTCACGAGTCCCGCAGAAAAAAGTGAATGACAGGTGGTAATTATGTGTGTATCTTGCCTTTATTCATTTACTGTATGATTTGTTTATGGGTAAAACAAAGACCATGCAGGTCAGGTAGTTTAAACGGTAGGCTACAAATAATTAATTGGTCATTAATTAATTAATTATTCATAATCGAAAATAGAATCGAATTGTGCCTTTGGAATCGAAAATGTAATCGAATCGAGGAATTGGAGGATCGTGACACCCTTAGTTTGCACCCATTAAAAAATAATAATCAACAAAAACAAACAAAAAAAAAACATTATAATTTTTAAACCTTCCAATAGCCAAGCAAAGTAACATTTCTTCTTGAACCGCTATTTTTAAACTTTGATTAAATTAAGTTGAAGATCAAAAAATCAAAATACTGAATTACTGTCATACTTTACAAAGACTGTTGTATTAGGATTTAACATTACTAATATGACTTTTGATTAGGTTAGTTGACCCACAACATTTTGAAAATTTAGTTTTCAGCGAACAAACCATTGACTCAAAAAACTCATGATACTATTGATGAGAAAATAATGATTAGCCTACTTAATTTTCTTCGCTTCTCCTTGTGTAAGCTGCTACAGTCCAGTATATCAGTTAAGTATGTTCACTGTTACATAACTGCCCTCTGCTGCTCATGTCTTTCTTGTGTTAGACCATTTTGTGCTGTACCGCGCAGTACTGCAGCATTGTGTGTGGTCACATTCATCCACTCGCGCATTCTCAGTAGCCACATCTGTATGTAATATGTTCTTATTGTTTTTTGATGTAGTTGATGGGCTTACTAGTTACAAATAGGGCTGGGTATCATTCCAAAATTTTTGATACCGATACTGATACCCTAGATTCGATACCGGTTCCGAACGATACTCTTTTCGATACTTTTATTTTAAGAAATATATTTTAACAAGATTAAATAACTCATAATCTCTGAGAAACTTTGGTTTTATTTTTTCAGGATGTTTGGGACACTTTTCACAGCAGGCTTATCTCTAAGACCAATAAACAAAGGAATAAAAGCACAAAATGAACAAAGTGTATTTAACACAATTTATTAGTGCAAACAGTTTTTATAAAGTTCAAGCAGTTTTAAGTCGATCAATTTTAAGTATTTGTGAGGCTTACTGCTGCTTGAAGGTTTAGTTCACCAATTCTGTCATTAATTATCTTAAAATGAAGATATTTTGGATTTAATCAAAGAGCTTTCTGATCCTCCCATAGATAAATCCATAAATAAAGTTATTTTTGTTTACTTTGCACACAGGAGTATTCTCGCAGCTTCATATAATTATGATTGAACTACTTAAATCACATGGACTTTTTTTGACTGTTTTTTGGTTCCTTTCTGGGCATTGAAAAATGCACATCCAGTAAATCTTATCTTTCTCCACCGTAGAAAAAGGCAGCAAACCTTTAACAATAAAATTTGTAAAGGCCCTGTGGCATTCACCTTTCAGCTGGAGCAGAGACTATAACATTAATCTGAAGAAAACATGAAAGCTAAACTGTTAATGCAGCCAAGGATAAGGACATTTAAATAAGATACTCTAACCCCGTTTACACTGTCAGGTCTTGATGCCCAATTCCGATTTGTTGCCTATATCAGATTTATTTGCTTGTCCGTTTACACGTTCATTTAGGTTGTACTCACACTATCAGTGTGCCAGAGCGCGGTACAATTGTTTGCAGGGCTTAAATGAACGTGTAAACAGACAAGCAAAAAAATGTGATATAGGCATACAAATCGGAATTGTGCAAAACGCGCCTAACCCCGAAACTGAAAGCGAAACGTGACTTTTAAGGGGCTGTTTCATATGGATTTATTAACTGTTCAGTGAACGCAAACTGTCGTAGTTTATTAAAGACGCAAACCCCTCACTTCACGACAGCTGAGCAACTTCAGCAGCCTCATAATTCCTGCAGCACGAGGACTTTATGACTGTTTATGAGCGTTAAAAGTGGCGGATCTGTTCGGCAAGTTCTGCTATCTGTGCCACACTAGCCACTGCGAAGTATGCGAAGTGTTGTTTCAGCAATGAATTGGTAAGTCCTGATTTACCCCCACGCAGTTTATGTAATGGTCTGGCCCTGAATCCTGTGTGGCCCTGTGTGTTGGAAAGAATAAAGTTGCTCTGTGTAGCCCTCAGTGCGTGTATTATTAACAACAAAAAGCAAAAGTTACAACACGAAGTTCGCCCAACTTTAAAATGATTTTGAGGCGGAGGAGGTGGAAAAGGGCCATCAGCTTGCGCTTATGTCTGCTCTGTTTACTCTTCGGAGCCCTAGCCATCGCGCTTTAATCCTCATCAGTCACGGAGGACGACGCTTGTGGTGGGCACGTTGTTATGATGACTTCGCCGATCTTCTTGCTGTCAAACAATGCAAAAATGCTTTAAAGTGTAGTGTACGCATTACAGCCTCATTTGACAAGCTCTGAGCGAGTGGGCGTAACGGCCGTAAACTTTTGATTTTCAAGACAGCCTCGCTGCAGCCAATTACCAGCATTTGATCTGGGCACATTGACAAGATTATACCCTTGGGTATCGAAATTTGGTAGCGAACAAAATTTATTTTTCGATACTCAATAGTATCGAGACGATTCAATCAATGTTTAAAAAGTATCGAACTCGATACCCAGCCCTAGTTACAAATGAACAGCAAAGTTGTCAAAGCAGTATGTGTAGCATTCATTGAATCTAATTTACTGATGCTTGCTTCATTGTTGCCATCTCATAAATACATTTCTAGATTTTCTAGATCTCCCATGTCAACTTTTTATGCACTGCATTTCCAATTGTAAATGACTAGGTTCATGGTCTTTTAGGTTGTACAGGCTGTCTACCATAACTGAACTGAAATAAGGGCAAAAACATGTCAGGTCTCAAAATCAATGACCCAAACAAGCCAATCACTGTATGAAAATGACACCCAGGGTAGACCTTTTATTTACAATTCAACTGCACTGAAAACAATTATTCAAAGATGATACCTTGGATTTACTTTTTTTTTTTTTTTACGTTAAGTGGTTGTAAACAATTTTTTTGTGTTAACCTTAAACAAATTAAGTTGAACATTATTCAACAGTTCTGCATGCAACACTTTTTTCAGTGTGCAATGTTTGTGCTTCACAAAATAAATGCTATTCAAAATTAGGAATTAGGATTAGGAAACTGACTGTCAGCTTAAAAAGACATTCAAATCTCTACAAACCACTAATATGATGATTTCTGACATTTATCACCTCCCCCACAATATGTACTATGCTGCATTACCAAAATCGCATTGCCAATAACAATAATAACCATAATATATTCTGAACGATAGTGCCAGAATAGCCTGATAATCCTGATTCATTGATTTACTTTTTGTAAGAATACAGCATTCACCACCATTTTGTTCAATAATACTCCTAAACAGGCCTCATAGTTTATAAATATGTCATTGTACCTTTGTTTAAAGGTTAATACAGTTCGAAGGGATTGTTTTAAAACCCTTGAAGACAAGAAAGTGGCTGTGAAGCTCCCTAGTCTCCGACAAGTTAAGAACACTGCTGACGGTTGATGAGCCCTTGTAGAAGGAGATTAAATGAATCCTTGAAATCAGATTCTATAAATTGTGACAAGTCAAGCTTGTCATCTTTAGTCAAAGTAACAGACAATTTTAAACAATCTTGACAAGTGACAATATTCAGAGAGTGACAGTTTTCTGAGTTTGCTTCACGTCGAATGACAACATACTGTTATCATTTGCACTCATAATATTACCACACTCTTCTACTTTTCCTTCATCTTCTAATTATTCATTTATTCATTTTCTTTCGGTTTAGTCCCTTATTTATCAGGGATTGCCACAGAAGAATAAACTGCCAACTATTCCAGCATATGTTTTACGCAGAGGATGTCCTTCCAGCCACAACCCAACTACTGGGAAACACCCATACACTCCCACATTCACACACCCACCCACTCATACACTACAGCCAATTTAACATTTCCAATTCACCTAGAGCAGGGATTCACAAACTTTTCAGCCTGTGAACCCTAAAATAACAATGCCAGAGACTAGCGACCCCCAAACTCCTCTTAGGTGGTTATACATATGCAAACGTCCAACAAACAACATACAACAATAGGGCTCATACAACAATATAATTTCTAGTATTTTAACACGAGCATATTGACACAAAAAAGTGCAACAGTCTAACAACCATATGATTTTTATAGTCATTTATTATTTTATTTTATTTAATATAAACCTTAAATAAAGAGACTGGTGAACACAATGCTTTCAGCACAAGCCTATTCTTGGTTTATTTTGGAGGCCTCTATTCAGAGATCATTCTCAATATTCAGTCATGGCCTGTATTTATTTTTTAATGTATTTCATTACAATAAAGGTCTAAGCTGGTGGCATAAAATCAATCTGCTGATAATAAGTTAATCCAATTATTTTGACTTTTTTAAATCACCAAGCGACCCCCTGTCATTTTCCTTCTACCTCAACTATTCCAACAGACCTAGAGCACCTGGATAAAACCCACTCAAAGATGGAGAGAACATGCAAACTCAACACAGAAATGCCAAATGGCCCAGCCAGGATTCATAGTCCAAAGCTACCTTCTTGCTGTGAGTACTAGTCGTATATTAATAGTAGTAGTAGAAGTAGTAATGGTGGCAGTTGCTTAGATTTAGGTTTAGAAGTGATTTCTTGGATCCATTTTTTGAAAGACCCTTTTAGAGACCATTTCATTAATCTAAATATTTTAATAATAAACTTGGTGCTTAATTTCAATCAATCAATCAATCAATCAATCAATCAATCAACCAACCAACCAACCAATCAATCAATCAATCAATCAAATCAATAAATCAATTAATCAAGCAATCATAATTGAACTAAAATTGGCCCTAATATTTATTACATGAAATGTGTTAAGTTACAAATATTTTGATAAAAATACAGAGAAAAGACCTATTTAAATATTTTACATATTATATTATATTTAAACAAAAAATAAATAAAGAAATAATTAGGCTACACAAAGACTTGGAAAAAAAACATCAAATCAACAGAATAATAAAAACAGAGAACAAAATAATAAAAATTTTAATACAACTTATAGTGTATTTTTAATATTTTGATGGGAAATACTGTATGAACAAGATTTTTTTTCTTTTAGAATCAATTCATATACATAAACAGTACCATTCAATATCCCTGTTTTAGGTCAGATTTTAGTGGCAGTGTTGTTAAAGAGAGACTACACACATAACTGAATTGCTACCACTTTTGAGGACATCTGGCTTGGGGAAATTTCTAGAAATTCACTCAGCTTTACGGCTCCTTATCATCACTCGCACGAAGAGAAGAGATGAGTAATTCAGCTTTACAGTATCTAGCTGCAATTAGATGCAGTCTTTAGGCTGGATTCTTGATTTAAAATAGCTTAATGCAGAAACAGTTTTGGTATCTCATGCTTGTTTAAACCCCAGGATTCTAACTGTGCTAATGAAGCCATTGGCTAATTGCTACATCAGCTGGTGTTCCCTGCAGTGCTAATAATTTAGGCGTATCTATTCAAGTGACACTCAGCAAACTCTGAGACTCAGAAATGAATTTTAAGATGCTGCGGGATGAGATATGTTAATTGTGCTATTTTTAATTGTATTTATGACTATAAATAAGCAGAATGGAAAAGATTTTGACAACAGCTTAATTTGTCTCTGGTTGGAGGAAACTTTAAGAAGTGACATAGTTATGTCCTCTGGCTCTTGTTATGAAGAACTTGTTACGACCTCTATACAGTAGCTCACTGTTAGATCAGTAGCTCACTGTTAGAACGATTGGGAAATGTGTGGGCTGTTGCTACTGCTACTGCTGCTGCTGCTTTGGATTATTGGACAGAATTCATGTTCACTCGATTACCTCACTGGAGTCTCTTTCTACACTCTTTTGTGAAGATACAATACACAAGTGTAGAGCTCTTCTGTGTGCTTTATGTCGTGATTGTTAGGATAAAGCCATAATAATTAATCAAATTACAAACAGACATACATTTAAATGTCTGTTGCCTTTGGTGCTACATAAAAAAAAAAAAACCTTTGCAATTTCTCAGAATCTGTCAATTGCACAAAAATAGTATTTAAAGTTGAAAGGGTTTGATGTAAAAAAAAAAAAAAAAAAAAAAAAGTATTTTAAGAACTGATCACTAAACGGTTATTTGAGGAAGCTAAGTCAGTTTTAGGTCAAGATGTTTATAATTTACATTAATGATATGTGTAAGATATCAGAGTTTAACTTTATTTTATTTGTGGATGATCTTTTGTTCTGGGGATAATTTACCAAGACTTGTAGAGTTGACAAAAACAGAAAATAGTAAACTGAAATTTTGGTTTCATCAAAAAAAAAAAAAAAAAAAAAAAAATATATATATATATATATATATATATATATATATATATATATATATATATATATATATATATATATATATATATATATATACAGATGTTACTACTTCAATGTGTTCCTTGTGCCGCCATTCATACCGCGGCGACGGCGGTACTTGATGCGCCAGCAGCATTTGACCGCTGGGTGGCACTTTAACCACAGATATTCAGCTTTGCCTTTTCACAATGCTAAACAGACTGTTCTGTAGGCGTAGCTTACTGTATGTGATGTGATGTGTTCAATTAAAATATAATTTTAATTTAGTTTTTCTGGTAATAGACATGCTCTTACACTATACTATGCTGCAGAAAAGATACATGGTGAGAAGTCAAAAAGCAAATATAAGAATTAAGTTATTAGCCTTCAGTGCCCGATTAAATTGCATTGGGGTGAAAATAATGTTTTGATTTCTTTGACTATCATGGCAATGTTATTATCTCAAATCTTAAACGTGCGCATATAAAAAACAGCAAAATAATATAGATTATTCTGCCGGTAGAGCACATCACCTCACAGTTGTGAACTTGCGATCACCTCAACTTACATTTAAAATTTGTTTACCTGGTTTATTGTAAACTTTTTAAGTGCAAAGAGGATTCGTTTTGGAAAATAGAATCGAAGAAATGAAAGACAACTAAAGTGAAAGCATAAACATTCAGTACAAATAAGTAGTCTTAAATAAATAAATAATTAAAGCAGTCTTTTAGTCTAAATATAGAGAGTTGTAGTTTGCTATTTTGATAGGACTAAGACAAGATATTTTCATTTATGTTTTTAATTTACGTTTTTATTTACATTTTCGTTGTTGATTATATTTTACTATCTCATTTTATGTTTCAATTATAGTACATAATAATAAACGAATAATGAAAATAAATAAATAATGAAAATAGGACATAAATTAAGTCTGGCAGGTTTATTTTTAATAATTTAGTTTCAGTTCCGTTTTTTTGTTTCAAAACGTCAATGTTCTGCTTTAAAGTATAACTTTTTTGTTTTGTTTTTTTACTTAATGGCTCAGTAAGTTTTGTATTTTAATTTCATATTCAGTCACCTTGCATATGCGTGTGAAATATAATGCCGCATAACCGCGGAAAAAGAAGAAAAGGCTGTCAGTTAAAGCTAATCAAAATTAGCTATATTAAAATACAGCATTTATGTTAATACAGGCAGAGTGTGAACAAACTCAAGGCTAAGATATGCGCTTGCTTTTTAATGCATTTAGAATATAAATAAATGTTTTTTTTTTTTTTTTTACTTTTTTTGTATGGTAAAGGACAATGCACATTATGTTATTGATGTAAACTTAGGCTAAAACTTACCATTGATAAACGTGACCTACCTCAAGCAGATCACTTAAAGTGTAATAAAAATAATGTTGCCGCAGGACATAAACGAAGTCCCGCAAGTTTATTTTTAATAATTTAGTTTCAGTACTATTAACTTTTTTTTTCTCAAAACATCAATAGCACCTTCAATAATCTAAACATTAAAGATAGACCGCAAGATGTGTTGAGTGGCTATATGTGGTGAAGAACGATGGCAAAGCTAAGTGTGATTATTGTAATAAACTAATAAGTTATAAAGCAGAGAGTCCCGACCAACAGGACTGACTTAGCATATGCGGTTGGCTCATTCTTCACGAATATAGAATTAAAATAATGGCGCGTTAGGTTCATTGTGCATCCCGCAGGTGCAACCAACAAGAGTTGTGCATTTTAGTTTAACTTTTTTGAGCGTTATAAGCAGCTCGGTGTTAGTTTTTAATTAAATATATCGAGCCGAAAGTAAGCAGCGCATTCTCTCCACCTCCTCGTTTATAACCAGCTGGACACGCCACTGAAGCAGGAGAGACACTCCGTCGTTCATAATCTTAGCTGATGTGTCGGAGTCGAAAGAATATATCAAAGAAGAATGTTCTTTTTACAGTGCCGATATGTTTAATCTTTTTTTCCCTGTCATTTCTCTTCAGCAAATTATATTTTTAAAGCTGCTTGATTCTTTTAAAACTGAAAGCAGAGCCCGTCAATTGGTGTTTTTTCATAAGATACTCCCTTATTAATGTTTTATTTTATGAGTGTCTTTAATGTGCTTTTTAATAGTTTTATTTTATTCAAAGCAGCGCCTAAATGCGAATTTATCCTCAAATCGTGGCATGAGAGCGATGTCATGGCGCATATATTGCCTTTTTTTCTGATCTTTTTGCATAAAGGTTTTAATCAAAAGACAGGTAATTTAATTACTTTCGATGTGCTAAAATATTTGTTAAATAAATGTTATTAAAAAAAGGCATATGCAATGTGCTCTGACAGGTAAAATCAGATTCTTTCTCTCTTTCAAGTTCAAAGCAAATTTGAATGCCAAAGGATTTTAGATGCATATACAAGACTATAGTATATTAACATCAACAAATTAATAAAATAAGTAGCAAATGAGAAATAAATGACAGACAAGTTGATAAAAACAGACATTATCTCTAAAAGTTATCAGAATTGCAAGATTAAAACAGCTGAATATAGGCCTAAAATAAATCTAGAAAGCTTGCGCACTGATATTTATTCTTTTTTTTTTCGAATAACGAACAATTTCAACCGCGGGGAGATACCGACAGCTTGATTTGCAGTATTTTCTATCATGTTAGAAGAGGGCAGCGGACATGGCTGCCGGTGAGGAAGCGGCTGTGCCCTCAGCAGCTGATTGAGACGGAGCTGCATATCAAGTGCACTAAATACTCCGAGACAGGCACGTGCACACATAGGGCTCAACCTGTGCAGTGCACATGCCCTTTTTAGTCTTGGATAGAAAGTGCCCTTCCAAAATGATCAAAAGTGCCCCCGCGACGCGGCACACCCTCGGTCCCGCCTTTCAGTAGGCGCGCAACAACACCGCTCTTGACAACACCACGTCAACACCGCTCTTCAGTACTCGCACAACAACAACCCCCATATCAGATGAAATGCATAGTAAAATATGAAATAAATGTCTCTTTTGCTGAATATTTAATTAATCTATATATTTAATATTTTAAAAATCAACTCCTTTTTGCCCAGAGAAAGAGGCGCGCGGCACTAGCGGACATGGGTTGCTTTCCCAAAAAAAGACGTACAGTAACTTGCGGCTGAACTATGCACAGTTTGGGGAAAAAAAGGATATAGTGATGCATGTTTCCCAAAACCCCTAGTTTCTCTGTCGCAGATCCATCACTTGAATCACGTTATAAGTAAAACGCACATAATGATAAAGCACACAATCATCACGAGGGCAATTAAATAAAGACAACCTAAACATATTTTTAATTGTTTATTTATGTAATGTGAGTTTTTATAACTTTGTTCTTTAAATTATTTCAATATAACTTAGGCTATTCTATCCTGATGACACCATAAAAGGCCTTCAATGCATTGATATAGGTAATAGGGATACAATGAAAAGCCGATTTCACTATTGACCCTGTTTTTATTTATTGACGGCTTCCCAACGCCGCAATTCTGTTGCGCGAAAAAAAGCTGCTGCAAATAAGCAAATTTATGACAATACACATTTAATAGTTTCATGAAAGTAGTTGCTGGTGTGCTTCATCTGCGTGATTCTGATTTGACATTCTTCCGCTAAACTTGCTCTGTGTTGAGGTGTGAATGGGCTGTGCTCTTTGCTATTGAGGCATCAAGGTGTAAATGAGCTATAGTTCTGTTTGCAACTTTCAATTTTGAGGTGGGGGAAGTGGGAAGAGGCAATTCAAATGTACCATCTCTAAAAATAAAAAGGTCGCTTAGATATGTCCTGCGGCAAAATTATTTTATGAAGCAGTATTCAACTTAAGCTCTTTAGACCATGCGCCTGACCGTTTCTTAGTGTTTCACCACATGTCCTTAAATACATAAGGCCTATTTTTATTATTTTTCATTATTCGTTTATTATTATGTACAATAATTGTGACATAAAATTAAATAGTAAAATATAATCAACAACGAAAATGTAAATAAAAAGGTAAATTAAAACATAAATGAAAAGGTCTTGTGTTAGTCCTACCAAAATAGCAAACACTGAAAATCTCTTTACATTTAGGCTAAAAGACTGCTTTAATTTTTTAATTTAGGCATACTTAGAATATTTGTACTGAATGTTTGTGCTTTCATATTAGTTGTCTTTAACTTCTTCAATTCTATTTTTCAAAAAGAATCCTCTTTGCACTTAAAAAGTTTAGAATAACAATAATTCGTGTTAACAAATTTTAAATGATTAATAAAGGAATTATAATGCTTTTATTGTTTAATCTCATTTACAAGCACAATAGCATATTTAAGGCTGCTGTGTGGGCTATTTCTGTCGGTTCGCATCCCGTCCCTTTGCGCCCCCTGGCGGCTCATTCACAAACTGCGGTCATACACTAAAAACAAAGCGGCTCCTATTTCAAACGGCGGCGGTATATGACGCGGCGGTAATAGTCACTTTGAACTCTCACCTACTGTATATATATATATATATATATATATATATATATATATATATATATATATATATATATATATATATATATATATATATATATTAGACTGTAGAAAAAAGTAATTAGACTGATAGAAAATGTGGGGTATTTGAAGCATACAAATCCTGTTTTTCTTTTTTTTTTTTTTTTCTCGAAGATACTTAAGTTCAATGATTTGGTTAAATTTGAAACAGCAAACTTTATGTTGAAAGCTAGAAATAAATAACTTGCATACAAAAGTATTTTTTTTTTTCTTTTTGAAGAAAGACATGGGACATATAATCTGAGAAATCATCTGAGAACATTTTAGGATGTTGAAAACAAAAAAACACTTTAAAAAGCGTTGCATGTCTGTATGTGGTGTGAAATTATGGAACAGTCTGGAACAGATTCTTAAACAATGTCATGGTAATAATCAATTTAAAAAGTTTTATGAATATATATTATTAAAGGAATATAATGATTATAGAAATGATTGAAAATAAATCAAATGAGAAAGATATGATGATATTTCAATGAATGGCTCTTTGTTATACCTTTTGGGGTCTATGCTATAAAATGTAAATGTACAAGTAGAATCAAACATTTAATATATCAAAGATGCCAAAAGGATAAAATATGTCACATGTAAAGCTCATATGTCTCACATAGAAAAGAAGAGATAAGTAAAAGAGGAAATAAGTTAAAGTAATAATAAACAAATTATGTGTGTGGTAATGGAGTGGAGGAAAAAATAAGCTTGCGCTACAACCCACTCCAGTTCAACCATGTTAAAATGTATTTTTGTTTAAAGAATTGTTTTATGTATGATTTTTTTTCTGTTCAAAATAAATAAATCAAATCAAGTTGAATAAAAGTTTTCTTTTTGGTACTGCTGTGTGTGCATAGTTTGCTGTAAAATCTGTACTGTTTGTTTTAACGTTTTGTGCATGCTAATAATGCACACACTCCAGTTGAAATGTACTATTGATTACAGAAGCTTTTAATATAGAATGCAAAGTGAGTTAATAAACCCTGTAATTAATGTGCTTCCTGCAAATCCAAGATTATTAATGGCACCACAAGTTTTCAATAAAGTAAATAAAGATAAAGGACTATATTTAGGAGGCAACTGGGACAATCATCGTTGTACATCTAATTGTGATGCTTAATTTAAAGATTCATAATTAAAGTACCAGTAAGGTTAATGACAGGTTAAATTGTTGCTGAAGAATCTTTTTGAGGTAAACACAGATTCACACAAGATCTAAAATCTAGGATTTTGGCACACACACATGACTTTACCTTAAAGTTTATCTTATCTTAAATTAGTCACATGTCTTTGTGAAGTTTATTTATAAACTGATTTTGAGAGGAGCACGCGCTTATGATAGCACCTGTTCCACATTAGCTAGCACTGATTTACCAATCAGACGACTCCTCAACCACTATAAATAATCAGTGTATCTTACATCAGCCATCTTTGTCTTAAAGAATCCCCCCTTCCACCCCTACTCCTCCCATTTCCTTTTCAGGGCAGCACAGAGGCCTAATGGTTAGCACCACGGCCACACAGCAAAAATGTCACCGGCTCAGACACTACCTGGCCAAGTCGGCATTTCTGTGCGGAATTTGCATGCTCCGTGTTTGCGTGGGTTTTCACCGGGCTCTCTGATTTCCTCCCACAGACCAAAAGCATGTAACATAAGTAAATTGACAAATCTAAATAGTTTTATGTATGATTTTTATTTAGCATAGACACTTCATAGCATTATAATCTACTTCCAACATTATCGAGCAGGGGAGTTCGAGACCTACCTGAACTTGGACTCCCCTCTTGCCCTGCCCTGTGGGGGGAGCCCCGGGCTTGAGGAGCTCAGGGTTCTCTCCCGAGACAGCATGCCAAACACGCTCCATAATCAATCTTCAGCTAAGGGCGAACTTTTAAAACATCATTTAAATAGTGTGCCCATAGTGGATTTAAGTGCATTTAGACAAACGTTTACAGTAAGGTAGGTAAGGGATAATTAACGGTTTGCTGTCCAAAAAATAACTTTAAATGTATGACACAGATGTTTCGCTTTTGCGAATCATAAAATAATGAAGTGCATTTAAATCATTTAACATGGCAAACTGTTGATTATATGGCTTCTTCTAGGGAAATTTGTCAAGTTTTAGACAAAATAAAACAAGTATTTCACTTTACAGTGACACATTACATCTGCCTTTACTCACAGGCAGACAGAGAGATAGAGAGTGTGTATATGCGAGGGAGATTGTGCGTTGCATGAGTCTAACTCCCAATAACATATTAGCTACAACAAATATGCAAATATCCCTCATTTGCTGTCCTCAGGATCACATGAATGAATGAAGGCTGCAGCATCTGTCACTAAGTTACTGAGGCCAACACTACTGCAATTTAATAACTTTATTCAAATAAAACACAAATATCTACCATGACTTTTCCTAAATATGTGTAAAAAATTTTAACGCATAATCTGTGATTTTAAATATGAGTGCCTCCTGAAAAAACATAACTTTCTGTTGGCAAAAAAATTCCCTTTCGTCTTTAAAAACAGCATATTCAGTGTCCTTCCCCTTCTTATAAAAGTGAAAATGAAAGTGGGGTTTGTAAATTCGCAGGTGGTCTAGTAGCCTAATTACACATTAATATGTTATGTTGCTAAAAAGATAGCATTTTTACGGTGATGACTTAAATAAATATGATGACAGACATTCAAAGCTTAATTTGAATATCTTAATTGAATGAATAAGCTGTGATAATATGACGTGTTATACAAAAGAAACATACACTGTAATTAAATGGTGTGAAAAAATCCAATAATACAGAATATTGCTGTAAATTGAATGTGCAAGTTCAAATGACTCAACTTGAATGGAATGTTTGCTTGGTCAAAAACATTTTACGAGTAAATTAGATTAATTAATAGTGCTGCTTTTCAAAGCAGTTAATTTAAGATTAGTCACTGCTGCCAGCATTTTACTCTAAAATTTACAGATGTTTTACAGTGTAGTTGCAAAAATTCCCAAAGTAATCTATGGATATACTAGCATCTTGTGCATCATAAGTAGAAGTGGTATAATAATTGTATAGCATACATATTAGTTTAGCAAATTACTGTGTATGTAAATTATTATGTATTTACTAACAAGAAAAACAAGTAACAATACATTTATTACAGTATTTGTTCATGTTATTTAACGTTAGTTAATGAAAATACAGTTGTTCGTTGTTAGTTCGTGTTAACTTACAGTGCATTAACTAATGTTTACCAGCATGAATTGGAATGTTAATAATGGGATAGTAAATGTTGAATTATGATTAATAAATGCTGTACGAGCATTATTCATAATTAGGTCAGTAGTAAACATAGATAGATAGATAGATAGATAGATAGATAGATAGATAGATAGATAGATAGATAGATAGATAGATAGATAGATAGATAGATAGATAGATAGATAGATAGATAGATGGTAAAAAAACTGATTTACAGTAATATTTATATATATAATATATATTATTAATATTTACATATATAATATTATATATATATATATATATATATATATATATATATATATATATATATATATATATATATATATATATTTATTTATTTATTTATTACTATTTACATATATAATAGGTCTACAAATAAACAAACTCAGAGATATCTCATCATTGAACACACTGACAGGTTCATCATGTAGTTAATTTGTGAAGTCATCAGAGAGGTATTAATAAACTAATCAATGTGTTCGCCAGTAAAATCTCTGGTTACATATTCAACAAACTCATTGTTAAAAAACATCACTATGTTTAGTGATGTGCTATAGTCAATATTAGAGGTGCTGTGTGTATAATGCATAAGCTTTCATACGCTTATATATTAAATTCTTCCAGTTTTATAGATAAATAAAGTACAGAGAAATTATTTTTCCCTTCTTAAAAGAACTCACCACTTACCACTATGACTAATAACACTGCTACACCAGCCAATTTTATTTGTAGCTGGTTAAAAGAAAAAAAAAATGTCTCTGCGTGTTCTATAATCATACCCTTTCATGGCTTCAGAAAAGAACAATTTCACAGTGATTGTCATCCTCACTCCTTGAATCAAGTTGAAAGAAAAAAACTTCAAGCTTTTTCCCCCCATTTTACTAAATTAACTAGATGCTAAAAGCACATTATTCGTATCTGAATGAAACAACACATACAAAGTACATTAAAATAAATGACCAATTATGTAACCAAGTTTAGCAAATAGTGATTATCTGAAATGACCATGTGTATTCCATCTTCCAGTTGAGTAATTATGCGCCATTCAGGAATTAAAAGCTTCTTTATGAGTTTAGAGACATGTTTGATGTTAACTTGCAATGAAGTTTCTGTTAAAAGTTGCTAAATTAATATTGTTATAATAATAATAATAATAATAATAATAATAATAATAATAATAATAATAATTATTATTATTATTATTATTATTATTTAATTTTTTATTAAATATGCAATAAAAATACTTTCTAAAGATAGTAATTCAATTTAACAACCATCCTTAGTTTAATTCTATTTATATGTTTATTAAATTGAAATCAGAATAATTTTCAAGGACAGCTCTCACTCTTTCAAAAAAGAAAAAAAAAAAACATTTTAAACAGAATAACATCAATGATTAATAAAAACTAAACCTCCATCATGTCAAAGTCACCCAGTGCCCATGTGAATACTGAATACTGCCAACATTGCAGAGCAGGTGTAGTCAGAGTTTCTCATTGCCTCACTCTACTCACGGTTGCAAAAATACAATGCAGCAGTGCTGGAAAGCGTCTTTATAAAGGTCAGAGGAACTGCGTTGTAGGTCTCCAAATATGCATGTTCAGGATTTAGGGGTCACTGAGTTATAGGATTATTTTAAGAGCAGTCGATTCTAGAGAGGGTCAGAGATCAGTGCATACACATATCAATGTACATCCTATTATACAGCTGCGTGCTAGAAACACTTCTCAAGTAGGGATAAAAAAAAAAAAAAAAACATTTGGAAATTAAATTCAGAGCAAATTTACAGCAACAAGATTTTATATCAAAACAAGTTGTTGAACTGGGATGATTCTCAGTTATTGAATGAATCTATAATATAAGTTAATGTTATCTTTTTAATGTAAATTTATTCATTCATTCATTTTCTTTTTGGCTTAGTCCCTTTATTAATCCTGGGTCGCCACAGCGTAATGAAACTTTTCCAGCACGCAGATGCCCTTCCAGCCACAACCCATCTCTGGGAAACATCTATACACACTCATTCACACACACAGTCATACACTACGGACAATTTAGCCTACCCATTTCTCCTGTACCGCATGTCTTTGGACTGTGGGGGAAACCGGAGCACCCGGAGGAAACCCACGCGAACGCCTCGCAGGGAGAACATGCAAACTCCACACAGAAACGGCAATTGAGCCGAGGCTCGAACCAGCGACCTTCTTGCTGTGTGGCAACAGCACTACCTACTGCGCCACCTTTTTTAGTGTAAATATATTTATATATATTAAAGCGTGAGATCACAATAATTAACCCCAAAAAAAGTCAAAGCAATGCAAACACTAACGGTAAAAGCCAAAAAGGAACTCAGGGTTATATATAGTGTGGCCAACACAAAATACATACATTCCTGATATTTGAGTCCCATCTCACACTCAATACACTACAATTATATGGTATAAGTACCGCAATGCAACATACAATAGACAGAGATCGGCTTAAAATGTCATTTATTAATAATGATCTGATCAGCTAAAGTTTGAAAATATGCTTTTTATCTCTTAGGGTTTATTATGCGGTATCTGTCACCATCTTGTGGATGAACAACATCAACCATCTTGTGTCTGCTCGAAAACAGGCTAATGAACGCAGACGTGCTGTCTCTAAGAAATTATAAATTGTTTAAAATAGGCACTATCCCTATAAATAAACTGCATAGTGGCAATCTAAATAATTCAATTCACAACTTAAAGCCTCAAAAGTACATAATGTTGTCCAAAAGCAGCCACATTTGTCAAAATGTAGATTGTCCTCTGCTTGTTGCTGTATGTGGGTGGAGTAATACACAAGGGTGTAGGGTTAAGAGGCTGGACAAGTGTTGTTATTTGCACAATATCACACGACGCCATAGTCATATACATACATACATATATATATATATATATATATATATATATATATATATATATATATATATATACATCTATCTAAAATTAATCTGTTAATCTATTCTCAAAGTTGGGTTGGGAGCTGGGTCTATTCTATGCAAGCTACGGTGACTTTCACCTTGATATTTTAGACCGGAAGTATACTGAATAATGCTACTAATATATGCATACTCCACATCTTAATTCCATCTGTTAAGTTCAGTTATGACTGTTGGATTAAGGTAATCAAACATCACTTTTTGGAGCTTATGTAAGCCTACAGCTCAAAATTCACGTTTAACTGAAAAAACAGCTAGTAAACACAAGTACAACTTATTAAACATAATTTATTTTCATCACCAATTATCATAGTATAACCGTTTCTCAAGCAGTTTGTGATGCATTTTGGAAAAAGATGAGCCGATATTTTATATATATATATATATATATATATATATATATATATATATATATATATATATATATATATATATATATTTTTTTTTTAATATACATTCATCTAGATTAAAATGGCTTATTTGAATTCTGCCGAAGGCATTCAGAATATGTTTGCTACCCAAATAATTTGTCCTTCTAAAGCCAGGTGGCGCATTATACCATAGGTTCATCCCCTGTTTCCAAAATGCATCACAAACTGCTTGAGAAACGATTCTACTATGATAATTGGTGATGAAAATAAATTTTTTAACAAGATGTACTTGTGTTTACTAACTGTTTTTTCAGTTTATGTATATATGTATATATATTTATGTATATATATATATACATACAGTTGCAGTCAGAATTATTAGCCCCCCTTTGAATGTTCTTTTTTTTCTTTTTTAAATATTTCCTAAATGATGTTTAACAGAGCTAGAATTAAATACCATATATATATATATATATATATATATATATATATATATATATATATATATATATATATATGATAAAATATCAAGATATATATATATTTCAGCTAGAATTAAAGTTGGGTTGGGAGCTGGGTCAGTATATATGTATATATGTATGTATATATGGCTGGAGCTGAACTCTCCAGGATACCGCCCTGTTTGGACAAAAGTAAGTCCAAAAAAAAGGCTTTAACTTGGTCAAAACTTCATAAGTTATGGGAAGGGTGAGGCGGGAACTGCACTAATTCTCATACTTTAGCATCAACTTCAAAGTTCCTGAAAGCAAAGAAAGTCAAGATGGTGCAGGATTGGCTAGCCCAGTCACCATAATGAACATTATTGAGCATGTCTGAGGTAAGAATCCAAATAATCTTGATGAACTCTGGGAGCCCTGCAAGAATGCTTTCTTTGCTATTCCAGATGACTTTATTAATAAATTATTTGAGTCATGGCAGAGATGTATGGATGCAATCATTCAATCTCCCAGGAGTCATACACTATATTAATTATTTTTCCACAGCACCATGACTTTATAAGTCTTCTTAAGATTTTTGTCTAAGTAAAGTCATATCTTATTGTCCTAATTAAATAATTAAAAAAAATGAAGGCATGAGCATATTTTGTTTTGGTAATATGAGAGTAATCTTGAAGCCTTTGCCTTTCATATAAGCCACTACTAGTAAATGATCCACTAGAAGTCAAGTTATAATTTGTTGTTCCTAAAACTTGGATAGGCGACAAGACTTTTGTCAGGTAGTGTACACCGATCCAGAGAATCCCAAACATGCACAAAAATGTCAGGCCAGTATGCTGATCATGCAAGAACTGACAGGATCTGTGTACAGGTCTCTGCAACATCAGGATATTTGGTGCAATAACATATTTGTTATTCTGACCAAAAGACAATCAATAGCCAAATTGTTATTTAAACTCTGGAATAATCCTTTGCACACAATTTTTTTTCCATTTATTATTATTATTATTATTATTATTATTATCCTAAAAAATGCGCATTTTCATTTCAGTAGCCAACAGATTAATTCAAGGTCTCAAATGTTCATCCAATTCTTTTGATTCCACCTCTCTCTTGTGCTAATAACAGACAAAAGCACTCAGCCGTGAAAACAGGTTAATTAAAAGTTGTTTTAATTAACCCACAACCTCAGGTCAGGGTTATAATGCTGTGCAATGACCCATTTGTCTTACATGTATAACATTTCAAGACTCTATAAATGTCACTACAACGTTTTATTACAGTCAGATTAAAGGAAAGGGAAAGAGGTGTAACATAAAGAGCAAGACAAATTACAAAAAGAGAGGAAGAGAGAAATCTGCTCCTTTAGAGTGCAATTATCCTCAAAAAAGCTAATAACATGTCTCAGAGGCATATGTTCATGTAGGTATCCATTTATGCATGTATCTATTTCTAGTCACCTTAAAAATGCGACTATAGCTCTTTTAAAACCATAACACAGCGTCTGGATTTGTAACCATTCACACACCATGTTAGTGAAATGATTTTAGCAAGCAGAGTGAGACTCAGTGTCACGACATGGAGAGTAATGAGAGAGACACTCCAAGTAAATCCGAGTAAAATAGGGCAGCTGCATCAGAGGTTACTATATTAAGACGAGGGTGACCACACAGACACTTTTTGAACATCTAGCCTAGTAAAACTGAAAATATCCCTACCACGGTTTGCCACAGAAATACAGTGGTCAACAGAATTATAAGAATATAGTATTTTCACCAGCTAAAAAAAGATAAGTTTAATCACTTGTTTATATTATTTGCTGTACACTCAAGAAAAGATGTCTGCTGCTTCTTCAAACTACTTATCTAAAATGAGCTGAATCAACAAAATCATTGACACACTTTTTCTGGAAAATCTAATTAATCTATGTCCAATCCACTTAAGCATGTATATAATAATAATAATAATAATAATAATAATAATAATAATAATAATAATAATAATAATAATAATAATAATAATAGGTTACCTTAATTTGTGTTGCATGGGACAAAAATAAAGAAATTGTGTGGAATCCAGTATTTTACAGTGTAGTAAGTATGAAATAACTGTTTACATTTTCAAACATTAATTATGTCATGAATTAAACAATCCAGAAAGATTATTGTACACCAAGTAACAAAACAAACTGAGACAGACACAATGCAGAAGAACTGTGACTACTGTACATCACAAATGACAAATCTACATTAAAAATTGTTCAAAATTTTGTAAATGTTCAAATGTACATTTTAATTTATTTCTTTTAAAAATGCTCTCAACCCAAAAAGTTCCCAAAAGTTCTTCCACACCGAAACAACTGAAAAAGCCTTCATTCCTTGACTACACATGCATACTAAGACAAAAGACTCTTTTACTGATATCATTACCACCAGACATCTATTTACTTTTCGGCTATTTGAAACATTGTGGTGATATACAGTTGAAGTCACAATTATTAGCCCTTCTGAATTAGTTGCCCCCCTGTAATATTTCCCCTCAAATTTATATTTAAAGGAAATATATTGAAATATAATAGTTTTAATAACTAATTTCAAATCCTTTTATCTTTGCCATGACGACAAAGTGTAATTTAAAGGCTTAATAAGTTCATAAATTAGGCAAATCATTGTACTGTATATTGATGGTTTGAAAATATAATGGTTATGTTTTTTTTTTTTCTAATAATAAAAAAGCCAAAATAAAACAAATAATTTTGTTATTTGTAAAACAATTTTTCCCCATAAGAAAAAAAAAATGTACAGAAAATACTGTGAAAGCTCACTGCGCTGTTAAACAACATATTTGGGGAAAAATGTGAAAAACAAAAAATAAAAAATAAAAGTAAAAATCATAAGAGGGCTAATAATGTTGACTAAGCATATTGGAAAACATTTTTTTTTCCTTTAATTTATTTTATATTGGAGCAAATGCGAGGTGAAGTTGTTGCTGAGGTTAAGACAAAAGCAGTACGTGGGAAAATCGAGCAAGAATATAAACGGGAGCATGTGCCAAAACAAATAGACCAAAATATTTGACCACTTAAAAAAAAACTGTATCCTGCAGAAACGCAACTGTCGTCTAGTTTCAGCGCTGAACAACAGCTCTGCGTAAACATTCCGTGTCCTTTGAAGAAAAACAATCTGGAGTTCTTACAAACTGACATTAATCTTTAAGAATGCTGTCAAACTGGAGATTATCAAAAACAACCGCTTTATTACCACAAGACTATCGTATAACCAAAACTGCGTCACATTCAGACGCCTCAATTTTCAGTCCACAATGTGACACAGAAATACTATTTTCAAATGTATACACACTAGAGAGCGATTTCAAAAGGATACAATTATGTTGAATAACAATGCAGTCTCCGGGTGCACGGAAGGCCGAAACAAATATAAATACTTGAGTTTTTTAAATGAAAATGCACTGTGGCCTCTTGACAGCTAGAAGGTCTCTGGTTCGAGTCCCAAGTAAAACATGCTGATTTATTTCACTGTGGCAACCCCTGGTAAAAAAGGAACTAAGGCAAAGGAAAATGAATGAACGAATGAAATGGAAATGCAATAGAGTGAACATGGCCTGCATGACAACATCTCCAAGTTTACAAGTTCCTACAACTTTTAATAATACTGTAGCTGCTTACAGTTTTTCAGGCAGCTTTTCAGGCAGGTTCACGAAGAGTTCTTCTTAATCTGTCTCTGTTCCTATTCCGTTTCTTCTGATTTCTTGTGTGATCAGATCTCTGTGTGGAGCTCTCGCTGCTGTCAGACTCTCTGTGCATACAATATCTGCCTGGATTATACAGTTATTAGGGGAAATATTATTTTTATATGGAAACTGGTATGTCCCATTGGCTTGTTACAGCAAAATCTATAAATAACTATTTTGTAGCTTTTGAAAATACTAGTATTCTAAAAATACTTCTAATAGGTAAGGATAAGGCATAAGAACAGTGCCACCACAATCATCCTTTTGCGATCTAATAACCTTGAAATAACAGGACCGTAATAAACCACAAGTATCATACTCATATAAACAACACTTATGAATTTTCAAGTCGGTTCATTAGAGTTGATAACGCATTGCTTCCCTTCATCCCTAGTCTCACAGTAATCAACAAAACACGCTTGTGCTGTACTAATGGGACTAATTAATATACAGCAGAATCAATTACAACCAGAAAACACGGCAGATATAAACAGGGCAAGTTAAAAGACTGCTGCCTTGAGCCTTGGCAAGGTGAAAGAGCGTGCTGTGGACAGATTAAATATTTATTGAGAGATGTCATTAACATTTAGATCAGTTCATTAAACAACACGATGCAGTAATGATAAAACAATTATGGCTGTTAACGGAACAAGATGTCTGAAGAAAAAGAAATAAAATCATTTGTTGCGATGATGTTTGAAATGTTCACAGCAGGTTCAAAGGTCACCGTCTACAGTGTTTTGATAAAACCTGATGATATTTTGTGGTGCATGGTTAACTACTGCCATCATTAGCTAGAAATACATGCAGTAATTTACAGAAAATGGGTAATTAATGCTTGATTTACACATTAAAGTGACCTTGTTTTTTTACCTTTCATGTAGAGTGGAATGTAGAGGTTTGTGAACATAAAAGCCTGCTAAGTTTTAAAAATCAAAGTGAGAAATGTTTAAACATTGCTGGAAAAAAACTGACTAATTTCACACTTTGTTCCTGCACAAACCTACATATGTTTGCAACAAATGCCAATAGCCTTCACTAGCTGCCCACAAACATTGTCTACTTTGACCCTTAAATACTGCAGCTGTAGCTAAAGCCTGGAAGAGTTTGGTCAATGTTTACGATATGTAGAGATGACGTTGCTGTTGTTTCATTGTATGGGTGTGTTGCAAAAGCAAATCTACTTTAGTTCTTAAGGATAATGACTTCTTTTTTAATTAATGAGGTACATTAGACACCGTGAGCCATGTACTAGGGATTTCTTCAATAAATAAGTGTTTTTGCTCACCATTTATGTCTGTCTGCCTGTATAATTGTTTCCAATGTTCCATCACGATCAGTCATCTCGTGACGTCTACAACGAACACATTTCTTTTTGTATAATTTTTATCTCAATTTTAATGTATTTTTTGTTGGTCCATTATCTATATACAAGAATAATGAATAACATTTAAAGTGCTTCAAACAGGTCCGCTATATCTGCCAAAACACGAATTGCCGTGAGACTGTGTTGGTTTGTTAAATAAAATAATAATCTAGTCCAAATCAAATTAAAGTGAAATATTCAGTTTCAGAGAAGCCTATATTAAACTGTTTTCACAACTAAAGACAAATTTGAACAAGCAGGACATACTTTTGGAGTGTGTTCATAGCACTAAACATGTTCCCAGATTACCTCAGAAAAATAAACTTTGGTGCAAGGATGAGAGAACTCAGAAACCTGTTGTGAGAATAAAGATGTCTGCATATTTGTGCCAGTCTGTCAGATAAAATTGCCTAAAACACCTTAATATTTTTAAAAAGGTAGTTAAACCAAGGTAGTTAAAGTTTGCATAACCTGGGGTCCCTTCTTCGTACGTGGATTACGCTAGATTTGGTTATTGACGATTTGACATGATCCAGGATCGTTTCTTTCTTCAAAACTGATCTGAGAGTTGTTTTCATAGCAACTGTTCTGCTAGCTCAAACCTGGTCGAAAGCAGGTATAATTCATATAAACAGGATTAGATTGGCTCAGTTCAAGCAAAGATAATACAGAAAGTATGTACTGAATTCTGATATTTTCTTACAGTAGTAGTTATATACACTTGGGAATATACCACATTTTTTAAAAACTATATAAAGTTATAGTTATTAATAAAATAAATAAAGTTATATATCAATATTAATAAAACTTATGCAATCTGCACCCCCGAAATGAAAGTACAAAGACTGCCACCTGGTGGTGCAAAGAGAAAACTTATTGATATGAACTTTTTAGATCGCTTTAGTACAATTTGTGTATGATAATAGGCATGTACAATGTGACTTTTTTTAAAAGCAATAATACATTTATGCAGCCATAAACATGTTTTGACAGTTAATATGTCAGTGATTTGATGCTTCACAAAAGTTGCAGACATGTTTACCAATATCAAAATGCTTTTGAAAATATCCAATTGTTCTTTACACCGATTAAAAAAACGGCTACTATAATACTACTATGGCTACTAACTTTAAAACTAACTAATTAACTTTACCGCTCTAACTTTAAAACTAAATGAATTGCTCTTGACACATGAAAGACCCAAGCATGCAGACTTCAACAAGGTGTAAAGTTATTGTGTATCATATTTAACAAACCCTTGACTGCGAATTTGATGTAATTTTGCTCACATGGATAATTGAATATTAATCAGATGATGTCTTTACGCTGCTGTGCCGTCAGCCAATTGTTGCATTGCTGATCATGATTTCGAGGGTTGATAGATCTGTCCTTCACAACACAAGCAGCGATCTCAGATCAGTTCATCCAGACATTTTAATCTGATTTGCGAACTTGTTTGAACAACCAAATTAGCTAGAGATCAGTTATCAAGATTAAAAGATCCAGAATCTGCCAAATCATCTTAGATCATTTAAGTGAGGTAGGAAGAACGGACCCCTGGTCTTATCCACCCATGACCCACCCAAAAGTAAATATGCAGCCTATTTATTGATTGCCTGACCGGCGCATTAATGGCAGCACCAACTAAGATGACTAAGAAATGGTGTGCTCCTATTGCCCAGTGTCACCTGCGTGATGGTACTCGCCGTGAAGAATGAGAAAAAAGTAAATATGCAAGACTTTCTGTGAGGGTGTTGTGAGGCCTTGCAGGATTGGTATCGGTTGTCGTGAACTATGCCACAATAAACTACAAGAAACGATTGAATCATGTGTCACGACATCCATTTGTCGTTTACGAATTCCCATGACATCCTACGTCCAGGATTATGTACCAAAATCATGACAAATTTGTGTGATCTTCACCAGGGCTTATGCAAAACGTTCGAGGTTACTAAAGTAGCACTATAAGTGGATTTGATTGTAAAATCCACGCATTGGGAGGTTCGGTTCAAAAGCTACTCGTCTGAAAGAGTATTGAACGGGCCAATTAAGAATGAATTGGCAGCGCAAGCCTGCGCAGGTGAGCGGCATAAGCAATCAACTGAGTATATAAGCTCACCTGGCGCCAGCAGACGCTATCCTTTTTAAGCTGAAGAGACTTTCAACAGCTAAGGGACAGTCATTATGGCGACAGAGTATAGTGCTTCCGTTCCCCTCCTCGGGGAACGAAGGGTTACTTTAGTAACCTCGAACGTTCCCCTTCGGGGGGAACTTCAGCACTATAAGTGGATTTGATTGTAAAATCCACGCATTGGGAGCCCATTGAAAGGGCCATAATGACTGCACCTTACCAACACCCCCGATGAGGAGATAGTCAAGCAAGCGTGACGCACCCACATCATGGGGGGCGCGGTCCTCCAACGTGTCCCTGGCCCTAATTTATCCTACATCAACAGAAGTTTTACGGATTTATATATATTTTTTGGGAAGTCGTGAGCATCTAGATAATTCTAGGAAAATACGACAGTACGTTGGGAAGCGTGCAATCCCGATAGGGAGGACGCTGCGGAGGCCATCCGTTACCCAAGGGGGGATAGATGGCAGAATTTACATATGGACTAGCCCTAAAAAGGGGGAGTACGCATAGCAAAAGAGTGGTTAGCGGGGAGGGAAGACACGGGTCCGCCCAGGGGGGGGACTTAACCGTGGCGGAATAAGCATATGGGATCGCCTAGTGGGGATCACGCATAGCAGGCACCTTTACCCAAAACGCGGGCTGACCAGCGGGCAGACCTACAACGTAGTGGGCCAGCAAGTGACTCCTCCGCTGAGTCAGTGCTGGGGGCCACGGAGGAATCTGCAGGGCTCACCTGACGGGGAACTTTACTGACAGATAAAAAGGCGCACGTATCTCCGTGTTAGGGAAAATGGCGCAGCAAGCGTGTTTCAACACCCTACCGAATTGTTTCCTCAATCACCAAGGGTTACCTAATACCCTTGAGGAAACCGGCTCCACTCGCAGATTGTAAAACCTTGCAAATGTGTTGGGTGTCACCCAGCCCGCAGCTCTACAGATGTCTGTTAGAGGGGCGCCGCGTGCGCGTGCTCGAGAGGATGCGAAGCTCCGAGTGGAGTGCGCACGCGCTCTCGGGGGACGCGGCTCATCTCGGCTCTGATAGTGAAAGAAAGGCATCCACAATCTAGTGGGAACTTATTTCGGTACGGCACTTCCCTGCTGCCGACCGCTATAACAGACGAAGAGCTGCTCAGATGATCTAAACTCTGAGTGCGGTCCGGATAATACGCAAAACGCGAACTGGACAATAAAGAAGGGCTGGGTCTGCCTCCTCCAAGGGCAGTGCTTGCAGGCTCACTACCTCGTATTAAAACGGAGTGGTAGGAACCTTGGGCACATATCGCGGGCGGGGTCTCAGGACGTGAGAGAAGCCAGCCCAATTACAGGCACGAGTCACTGACCGAAAAATGCCTCCGGGTCCCCGACCCTCTAATCGATATCAACGCGACCAGCAGAGCTGTCTTCAGGGACAGAAAGATACTGAGTCGAGGATCGAAGGGATCTGACTCGGCTTGTGTAGCGAGGGCGAGATCCTAAGAGGGCATGAGAGGGGGCGGGGTGGATTAATTCGCTTAACGCCCCTGAGGAACCGGATGATGAGGTTATGCGTTCCCACGGTGCTGCCAGCCACCGCGTTATGAGAGCGGAGATGGCAGCCACGTAACCTTGAGTGTGGAGGGCGACAGCCTGCTCTCCAACTTCTCTCGGCGTAAAGAAAGCACAACGCTGATCTGGCAAATTACGGGGGTCTTCTCAGCGAGAGACACACCATTCAGTGAATAGACTCCACGTCAGGGCATAGGCGCGCTCGGGGAGGGGGCTCTAGCCCGAGTGACGGTATTAGCCACCGCAATCGGAGGTTACCTAAGTCTTCCTCGCGTCTAAAAATCTCTTCAAAGATCGGCGAGGGTGCCAGGTGGTGCCCTGTCCCTGAGAGAGTAGGTGCTCTCTCGAAGGGACTGCCAGGGGAGGGCTATCGCGAGGGAGAGCTCTGACATCCAGGTCCGGTTGAGCCAGAGGGGCGCAACCAGCAACCTGTTCCTAGTCCTCCCTGACCTTGCACAGTAACTGCGCGAGCAGGCTCACTGGGGGAAACGCGTATTTGCGCGTGCCCCGAGGCCAGCTGTAAGCCAGTGCATCCGTGCCGAGAGCACTCGGTCAGGGAAAGAACAACTGGCAATGAGCGATCTCGGGGGAAGCAACAGATCGATCTGGGCTTCCCCGAATCGCGCCCATATCAGCTGAACAGACTCGGGGTGGAGTCTCCATTCTCCAGGACGCAAGGCTGCCGTGAGAGCGCATCGGCTGCACGGTTGAGCTTGCCTGAATATGAATGGCGTGCAGCGATTTCAGCCGCGGATGACTCCAGAGGAGCAGACGGCGGGCGAGCTGAGACATGCGGCGAGAGCGCATACCCCCTATACGGCTGATATACGCCACCGCCGCCGTACTGTCCGTCCTGACCAGCACGTGTTGCCGCTCCAGCACCGGAAAAAAACGGTGGAGAGCGAGGAACACTGCCAACAGCTCCAGGCGATATGCCAATGCAACTGGGTACCTTTCCACAGGTCCGCAGCCGCATACCCGCAACGCACAGCCCCCCAGCCCGTGTTGGAAGCGTCTGCTGAAACGACAACAAGACTGGACGCCTGTTCTAGAGACACCCAGGCCTGTAGAAACGAGGGGTCGCTCCAAGGGCTGAGGGCGCGGCGACACAGCGCAGTAACAGAGACTCGGTGTGCGCGCGCGTGCCATGCGCGTCTGGGGACTCGATCGTGATCAGCCAGTGCTGAAGTGGTCTCATATAGAATAATCCGAGCGGCATGAAGCGGCTGCGGATGCCATATGCCCCAGGAGCCTCTGAAATAGTTTCAGTGGGACCACTGTTTTACTGTCGAGCTCTCTCAGACAGTACAGCATCAGCTGAGCGCGCTCTCCGGAGAGGCGCGCTGCCATGGTGACCGAGTCCAACTCCAGCCCGAGAGAAGAGATCCTCTGCACGGGGGCGAGTTTGCTCTTTTCTCGGTTGACCTGAAACCCCCACAGGTGGAAGTGCCAGAGCACTTTGTCTCTGTGCATAATCAACTGCTCCGAGAGAGGGCAAAAATCAGCCAGTCGTAAAGAAATCGAGTATGCAGATGCCCGCGAGCCGAAGGGGCGCTGAGGCACCCTCCACGGGCTTGGTGAGGACCCGCGGAGACAGAGAGAGCCCGAAGGGGAGGGCTTTGTATTGCCAAGCTCGACCTTCAAACGCAAACCGCAGAAACTGTCGGTGGCGAGGAAGAGTGGAGACATGGAAATACGCGTCCATCAGGTCTAATGCTGCAGACCAACCCAGAGGACGAACGCACCGGAGGATGCGCTTCTGCGTGAGCATTCCGAACGGCAGCTTGTGCAGGCAGCGGTTCAAAACGCGCAGATCTAGGATTGGCCGTGACCCACCGCTCTTTTTGGGCACGATGAAGTGTGGGCTGTAAAACCCGCTCTCCATCTCGGCTGGAGGGAGCGGCTCGATTGCATCCTTCGCCAGGAGGACAGCAATCTCCTCTCGCAAGACAGGGGCGGACAGGGGGCTGACCCTGGTGAATACACACCCGTGACTTGGGGGGCCGTTTTGCGAACTGAATCGCATAGCCGAGTCTGATTGTGCGTATGAGCCACCGCGAAGAGCTGGCCCGCGCTAACCAGGCAGGCAGAGCTCTCGCTAATGGACTCATCGCTACAATCGCTGACGTACCAGCAGTGGGGCAGCGCGGAGTGGGTGTGCTGATCCGGGAAGCTCGCGGGTCCCACGGAAAAGCTGGAGGTGAGATATTTGCTCTCACTCCAAACCCGAGCTCCGGAGGGGAGGCTCGAGGGGTGGGAGAAAGGAGACCGTCCTCCCAGCGCTCGTGAGCCACTGGCGAAACGCACCGAATCTGCAAGCTAGAAAGCATAGCGTCCCAGACTGGCAGATTTCGGGCTGTCACATCTGGGGAAGTGAAAAGTGCCCTTTCATAATGTTTTCATGGCAGTAAAAAGTGCCGTTGGAAATGGGGCCCCGCCCTCCAGCGGGGAAAGAGCAAGTTCCCTCTTCTCCAGATGGCCTGTCCCAGGGGCGCTTCGCGGTCCGTTGCCGGACTTAGCGGCGTTCTGGGCAGGGGGGCTGCCTGCTTCCGAGGTGCCCGACGCGCTCGCTTCGCCGGAGGCGTGTGCGGGGGCGGAGCAGCTCTCGTAGGCGGGCGCCTTCGGCGAGGAGCAGGTATGAATGGCACGGCGGGCGGAGCGGGCTACGGACCGCCGATAAGACATCACCCACCAACTGCTCTCTCACCGCCTTGAATTCCTGGGTGAATTCACAGACAGTGTCGCCGAACCTGGCTGGGGATATGGGGAAGTCAAGAAAGTGGACTTTGTCGACTTTGCGCATATCGGCCAGGGGTGGCGCTCCTGGACCACTAATGTGGACATCGTCCTCCCCAACGCACACGCAGCGGACTCAGTAGTCCGAAGAGCTAAGTCGGTGGCGGTGCGAAGCTCGTAAGCCTGGGTTGGACCCACCCTCGTGCAGCTCGGCCAGCGCCTGCGCTTGGTAGCGCTGGTAGGTGGCTATCGCATGCAAGGCGGAAGCAGCCTGGCCCGCAGCTATGTAAGCTCTAGCTCCGAGGGAGGTAGATAACTTACAGGCTTTGGATGGGAGACGAGGCGGACCCCGCCAAGAAGAGGCGCCGCGCGGATTTACCGCCATCGCGCACTCAACCTGAGGAATCGCCACATACCCCCTGGCTGTTTTACCGTCAAGAGTGGTTAGGGTGGAGGAACACGCAGCACGAGCAGAAAAAAGTGCTTTACAAGACCGCGTGAGCCTACTGTGCACCTCCGGGAAGAAGGGAACGCCCCTCTAGTCGGTCCGGCCGCGGAGCTGGGGGATAAACCATCTCCAACCCACGGCCGAAGCAGCCCGGGAAAGCACGGCTAACATGTCCGTTTCAGGATCCGTAGTGACAGCGCTCACCAGCCCGAAGGGGGCGAGCGGGTCTGGATCATCATCGGACAATGAAAGCCCACCCTCCGATGCCGCGGTGGACATCTGGTCTCCGGTGTCATCGGGCGTAAGGGCTACCATCTGTTAGACGGATCGCTTCCCCCGCCCGAAGCTTGGATGGAGCGCTTAGAGGAGCGGGAGGTCCGCGGGCCCGTGGGCGACGGATTATCTCTCTCTGAAACCCTCAGATCTGCCCGAGTGCCCGCTGCAGAGCAGGGGACAACTGGGGTGGTTCGCCCTTTTGCAAAGGCTAACCGCGATCTTGCGCAACAGTCATGGCATCGCAATGACGACATGAACTGCCCGCGAGCAGCGCATTAACATGCTGGACCCCCAGACATGTAACGCAGTGCCCGCGCCCATCATCCGAGGACAGGAAACCACCGCATCCAGAAACGCACAGTCGGAGCGCCGTCCTGATAAGGACGTGCTGCACGACTGTGTTGCTCTTTCTGTGAAGTTTGCAACTTTATACGCACCGCTCTGGAGGACCGGACCCAAAGAACGCCAGGCAAGGGAGAAACCCAGCTCGACCGTCTGCCACTGCGTGTACACACTCTGGGCCGGGAGAATGCTCTCGTTCGCTCAGAATCGCTGGTCACAGCAGGAGGAACCCTCATCGACTCGATCAGAAAGTCTCTGAAGCGAAAAGGATAGCGTCTGCTGGCACCAGGTGAGCTTATATACTCAGTTGATTGCTTATGCCGCTCACCTGCGCAGGCTTGCGCTGCCAATTCATTCTTAATTGGCCCGTTCAATACTCTTTCAGATGAGTAGCTTCTGAACCGAACCTCCCAATGCGTGGATTTTACAATCAAATCCACTTATAGTGCTGAAGTTCCCCCCGAAGGGGAACTCCAGCAAAGCAGTTAACATCTCACAAACTTTTATAAAAAGAAAAACCTTGTCTTTAAGTACAGCAGTGTCTTTAACCAAGAAACACTAATATGTCTATAGGGGAAATGGGGTGGTTGGTGGATGGATGAGGGGTATGTGTGTGAGCATTTGCCATTTATGAGTATGTTTACATGGACACCATTAATCCGATTAAGACAATACTCTAATAAAGAGTACCATGTAAACAGCAATTTTTGATTACCTTAATCCATCTACAAAAAAACTCTTGAAGACATTTGGATAGCGTGGTGATGTAATGGCCTTAACTGAACTATGTGCTATAATATGTAAAATGGGATTCAAAAAGTCATGTAAAAAGTCACGTAAACACCCTAATAATATTATTGTCTTATTCAGATTAAGGCACATAATGATGAGTGATCCTCATCAGCCAGGTAAAATATGATTCTAAGAAATTTAATTCATGACTGATACACTTTTATTATTAACATTTACTTTTATTACACACGGTCACATAATGACTCTTCTTTATATTGTTAATGTGTGTCTTTGATAGCTACATACTTTTTTATTATTCTATATTCTCCGCTCACCTATACACACTGTATAAAAAGTGAAACTTGTTTACAACAAATCTGCTGATATATCTAAAAAAAAAAACTATTACAGAATCAGGTCATTGTGAATTATTATATTTTATGCAGAATTAATCATATCTAGCACAATTAAAAGTTTTCACAACAACTCTGCTCTAATATTTTATACATTTTAGCTGACTTATTTTAAGGAAAGTTTAGTGCATAAGAAAGAGCGACTAAACTTCACAGAAGATTGCTGTTGCAATTAGGTTTAAAGGAGACCAATTATACCCTTTTTTACAAGATGTAAAATAGGTCTCTGATGTCCCTAGAGAGTGTACAGTATGTGAAGTTGCAGCTCAAGATACCTCACTTTTTTTAGAAGTCTTTGAACCTGGCCATTTAGGCTTTGATCTAAATTGTGCCAACTGTCCCTTTAAATTTAAATGAGATTGTGCTCAAACCTTTTTTGTTTTTTTTGTTTTTTTAAAGAGAGCAGAGCTACAAATGCCTATGCACCAGTAAATCGACATATTTAAAACAGGACTAAGGTTATCTCTAAAACTGAAAATGTGAAGTAAAAAGAAGGGCTCAGACAAAGGTAGTCTATAGAGACTGCGGTGTTCATTTGCTCATCTTAAAGCTCCACATTTAAAATGCCTCTAAGTCTCTGACATTATCTTTGGCAGGTAAAGAGCAAAAACTTAACAATAGTGGATTGGTGCTTCTTACTCAGGGCTGTCTACATTAATGAAAGATATATCTCCATTAATGAGCGGGACTTTCTCTCTCCAATGACAAGTACAATGTGATAATGTCAATCAAAGTGTTTTTGCAGACTGTTTTTATCAAGTATGAATATAAAAATAGAATACATTTTTATGTTATATTCACACATTGTTGCCACATTACCGTGTTTAAACCCCTTATATAAAAGTGATTTTTTTGCATAATAAGTGACCCTCTATATATCTATATAGTAACGCTGTTATTAATATATAAAGCTTTTAAGACTATTATTTTGTCATTAAGGTATGAGCGGAGAGTAAGATCCTCTTTTTCCCCATTTCAGCACATGCCCCTCAGCTCTGTTTTTAAAACATGCTACAAGCGGTTAACTGATCCCAACAGACTTGGGACATCTGACCAATTAGAATAGAATAGAATCTCTGAAAGCAACAAGTTAGTATGAGGACTTATTTAAGTTGCTTTATAAATTCTAATGTATATTTTTGCTTTTCCCTTAACAACAGAAAATCTTTCACATATGACTTGATCCATTCCTGTGCTCTCTATCACTCATGCAAGTCTCCACGCTGCGTGTGTGTGTGTGTGTGCGTGTTTTAACATTAATGCAAATAAGAGGTCACACTGTAACCTATCAAACCTCTACTGGATAAACATCTTCACAAAATACAAATTGAAAGGTCAAAGACAACTTGATCTCTGGAACGCAGTGAAGGGTGAAACGCAAACCTAGTTTAGATAAGATTCTGTTTACAATGTACAATCTCTCACATTTGTGTGCACTTGGATGGAAGTCAATAAAATAAAATGGGATGCAAAAAACCTTCCTGTTTCTTTTAACTTCCAAGCCCTCTCAATCAATTGCATGACATTGGGATGGGTCTACAGTACATGTTTTACCAACAGAAGACAAAAAGTCTGCATTGCATTTGGCGGTAATTAGGCAAATAATTACACACTGTGTCAGAAATTAAATGAGTTCCCTACTATAGAGTAAGCAAACAACAGTATGCAAAAAATATTTATACCCAAACACAGGGTCTCTGTAAACCAGCAGATTAAAATCATCACAAGACAGTATGATGGCTGTCCACTTACTGGCCACTTTAATAGGTATGACTGCTTGTTAAATTTCTAATCAGCCAATCACATGGCAGCAACTCAATGCATTTAGGCTTGTATAGACATGGTCAAGATGATCTGCTGCAGTTAAAACCGAGCATTAGAATAGGGAAGAAAGGTGATTTAAGTGACTTTAAAGGTTGCATGGTTTTTGGTGCCAGATGGGTTGGTCTGAGTATTTCAGAAACTGCTGATATACTGGGATTTTCACGCACAACCATCTCTAGGATTTAGATACAATGGGTAGAAAAAAAAGAAAAAAATATCCAGTGAGCGGCAGTTCTGTGGGCACAAAGGTCTTGCTATGCCTTTCCAGAGTTCAGAGGAGAATAACCAGACTGGTTCGAGCTGATAGAAAGGCAACAGTAACTCAAATAACCACTCGTTACAACTGAGGTATGCAGAAGAGCATCTCTGAACACACAACACACCGAACCTTGAGGCAGATGGGCTACAGCAGCAGAAGACCACAGTGGGTGCCACTCCTGTCAGCTAAGAACAGACTACTGAGGCTACAATTTGCACAGGTTAACCAAAATTGGACAAAAGAAGACTGGAAAAACATTGCCTGGTCTGACGAGCCTTCATTTCTGCTGCCACATTCGGATGGTAGGGTCTGAACTTGGCATCAACAACATGAAAGCATGGATTAATCCTGCCTTGTATCAACTGTTTAGGCTGCTGGTGGTGGTGTTATGGTGGGGGATGTTTTCTTGGCACATGTTGGGCCCATTACTACCAATTGAGTATCATGTCAATGTCACAGCCTACCAGCGTATTGTTGCTGACCATGTCCATCCCTTTATGAGCAGTGTACCCATCTTCTGATGGCTACTTCCAGCAGAATAATGCACCATGCTATGAAGTGCAAATCATCTCAGACTGGTTTCGTAAACATGACAATGAGTTCAGTGTACTCAAATGGCCTCCTCAGTCACCAGATTTCAATTAAACAGAGTACATTTGGGATGTGGTGGAACTGGAGATTGGCATCATGAATGTGCAGCCGACAAATCTGCAGCAACTGCATAGACCAAAATCTATGAGGAATATTTCCAGCACCTCATTGAATCAATGCCATGAAGGAATAAGGTAGATCTGATGAAAAAAGGGGGTCCAACCCGATATTAGTAAGTTGTACCTAAAAAGTGTCCAGTAAGTGTGTCCAAAATATACTACCATATTCATACAATATAAACTTACTTTTTTTTTTCCCAAAAGTTCACAAAGTTCAAATTCAAATACAGTATCCACTCACACGCTGTGTCATTTCAGAAGAATTACAGATTCAGTTTTTAATTGCTGCTTTGAACTTACACAATAGTGAATGGCTAAGCTTTTTAAAGAAGCTAAACCACTTTACCAAAATGGAATATTAACATACATTGCTCCTGATAAATTACGCTTTCACAGATTGGCCCACCAGCCCGTTAAACACTTGAGTATAAGGGGTGTAGATAAAAACTGGTGCTCATAATCGAGGGTGAACTTTGCTGTAGTACGCTTGCTCTATTATACACCAACCCTTCATTTGTCATGCAAGAGGGCCCTCCACAAAATGGTAGCGCTGCACAGCTCTGATGAATGTATTTACCCTTTCAGTAAAGAATCCCATTTCCACTCCTTTATTATTACACATTATTTACCTCTTTTATTTCTAGCCTGATTTATCTCCGGGCTACTTACATAAAGGTTTACACTGTGCTCAGCATGGAGATGTGAATTCCACACAAACAAATCACTCATGCAGATATTCCCCTTGTTAAATTGTTAACCAATTGACTTTCTAGACCCTTTTTGACAGGAACTCAAAACACTGCGTGCATTAAAATCGAATCATATAGCTATATGGTCATTTTTTTGGCTTCCAGGAAACAAAGTGGGATCTGTCGGCTTGCCATAAAAGATTTTGTTGTCCAGCAACACCGAAATACACACTTAATACCAAAAAGAATGAATTTCCTACTACTACCCTTGAGTCAGCCATGGGGGTTTGACAAACACCATCTGTTGAGTAATAACAACAACATTTTTCTCACAGTTTGAATGCTGGCTGCATTATGAAAATATGAACAGGAACAATAAAATATATAATTAGGGAGGGGACATCAAGTTCTGCCATGTGCCTAGTTTAGGTGTAAAACAGATGTTTCAACTCTATGATAGACTTATAATAGATATGAACAAAAGAAGAGAGATTAGGGGAGTTTTACAGAAAGTAAAAGTCTTTGTCAACTTCTAAGCTTTCACTTGTAAAGTGTGCAGCATAATTTAATCTTACTTAATTAACATTCCATTCACAAATGTTTTTTTCCCACCTTCATCTCAAGTATCATAATTCTTCAAGTAAAATACTCCCTTTTATATGAATATGTTATATAAAAACTGCATTTTTTTTCCAAATTTAAGAACTTAACATCTGTCACCAAGTTTTGCCTTTTAATCTTTTGTTTAGATTCTCTGCATCAAAGTCCAAAGACAGTCAAGATGGCCATTTGATTTTGCAGTTCCATCTGACCAAGCCACAGCATTGGCCAGCTTGACAGTCTTTGGACTGTGATGTGCAGAATCAAAACAAAAGCACAGCAGGAATTGTAAAGCTAATTAGCTATCATTTAACTAATCAGGGAAGCCAAAACATGTCTTAAAATTTATAACCAAATAACAAAATTAGAGAAACACTAACATGTTGATGCATCATTGTTATGGACGACTCCACAGTTTGAATCATGAATAATACAAACTCACTTGCTTATACCCTTCTTTAACAGACACAAAAAAAAATAAAATAAAAGAAATTGAAAATACTGAAAAATGTAGATTTCAACATGGAACAAACAGACATACAGAATGACAGACAATTATACAACAGACAGACAAACTCCTATACACACGGCAGACAGGTAAGCAAACAAAACTCAACACTCCTAAACTCCTTAACGTGTTAGAGCAGTTTAATTGTATATACAGTAAGCATAGTTAAAATAGTTACAAATGATAAAACAAAGCAAATGATTGAATACAAAAACAAAAAGAAAATATTGAGCATAAAATAAAAGGTTTAGCCTATTAAAATCATTTACCAATACCGAATTTAGATCAAGTGATAAAATATTGTTCACTTTTTATTCACTGGATTTAAATGTTAAATAAAGTTACTATAGTTACTAAAGTTAGAAAGTGTACATATTTGCTCACCTGGGTATTATTATTATTATTATTCAAGGGAATTAGCAATTTCTCCTCAACTTTCTTTCTTAACTTTCTGTATGAAATGTCAAACAGACACGGGTGCTCCTGTCAAACCTCCACAAATTTTTTCCTCCATTTCTTTTGTCCAAATAAACCGAAAATGAGCGCTTTTACCTTCTCCCTCAACCTCCCGCTGACCTGCAGGTACACACACACAAGTGAATGATGCTCTCTCATTGGCTGTAGGTGATCTCCAATGTTATTTTCAGTCAAAACTCATTTCAACGGCATGTTTTGAATCACAGACAGCTCTAGATAGTTCATACTGTGTGATTGTTACTCAAGTGCACAAGCACCAACTTGCCTGTGATTTCAGGCATTTGTCTGCGATTTCTCAAAACCTGTTGGCGAGCCAAAATTGGGGCTAAAATCATGCAGTCTCAACTCGGCATTAGAGGTTTGGAATTACTGTTTATTATTGACAGAATTTTAATTTTTGCATGCAGAAAATCTATTTCTCTTTACATACAAAATTGTTTGTAGCGGCTCATAAAATATGATTTAAGAATATTTATTTAATAGTTATAATATTATAATCCCCAGTTTCCATTTATTTTCCCATATTTTGATGATTAAAACACTATTAATATTTTTCACGACTTTTTGCTACCACTATTATTATGTTGCTGTTGTTTTTGTTGTCACAATGTTGTTATCTTTTATTATAATTTCTACCAATAATATCACAGTCTTCAGGTGCCAAACATTTTGTCATACAATATTATTTTCCAACCCAGGCTCATTCTAAAAACATAGTCCTTTGGTTGTTTCTGGACCGCAAAATACATCCCGAGGCTACGTATTTTTGCAGTTCTTATTTTCACGAATCCGCGAGAGGCAGCTATGTGGGCTTTTTCACATCTCAAATGTCTCTCACGAGTGCCGTCAGCGCCCGCGCTGTTCTTGCGTGAACCCCCCAGAGGCTGCTGTCAACCAACTTAATGATTGACTGGGCCACCGGCCAATCGATCAACCCAACCTCCTCCTTCTCTAAACCCAACCAATTTTACCAATTGAACCACCTGCCCATTTACTTCCCTAAACCCAGCTGACTGTTTACAAAAGCCGTACAGAAAAAGAAAAGCCCTCGTCTGATTTTTATCATGTTTTCGGATTTTACCACATTCTCACCCTGTTGTTCACTCGTTCGTTTTATTTTTTGGATTCTCTTTTTGTCTTACCTGATCTCTGGAACCACTCTTCCCTGGACTCGAATCTGGTCATCGTCGTCATTGCGGTCTCCAGAACTGTCCATAGGACTACGTTTTCAAAATGAGCCTGTGTTGATTCTTAATGATTTCTGCATTTTATGATGGTTAAAATGTCAGTTATCTTGGGTTTTTACTGTCATTGTTGTTCTTTCTGATTATAAGAATATGATAATTTTATAAGCTCCAGCTTCCAAATATGTTATCCAAAGAATGGATGAATGGATATTAATGTTACAGTAAATATATTAATAAAAGTTAAAAACTGTTAACACCATGTAACATCATGATGGATGGATGGATATTTTTATTTTCTTATGTCATTTTCATCCAGAAAGACAAAAGATAAAGGAGGCACTGAACTACAGTTGATACTCCTATAGTATTACCGTTGCTTTAATTACAGGATGGCAGCCTATCATTTCCTCACTTTCTTCTGGATCCTCTTCTCTGCCTCACTTGTAAAACCACACAATCTGGAGTCAAGCAACAATTGTCTAGCTATACATTTACTTCTTCTGGCTTTCTGTACATTGAAGGATGCCTGGCGTGTGTTTGGCCTGGCAGAGCCATTTTGTCCAGCCATTCATCTCTCAGAATGCCAGTTGACTCCCTCAGTGCCCTTGAACGAACCATAAGGTGAGGTCAGCCGAGTCCTGCAGTGCTGTTTTGAGCTGTTTATTATTAGCATTGATAGCATATGTAATTAATTGCTTATGCACGCTGACCTTCTAGGGCTTCAGATGTGTAATAAAAAGGCTGCCTGTAGGGGCTCTGATGTGAGGGTTCATAGAGGATTAAACAAACTTGTGATGTTCCATATGATAGAAAACAAGGTCGGCCCTGACCTTGAGAAAGAGAGTAATGGGGGAAGAAACAACACTCTATAGACTGAGATGCAGTATGTTTTGTTTCACCAACAGCAAAATGTGTCTGTCACAGTCAACTGGATATGTTTTCAAATTGTCTTACAGATTAGTGTGTCTTTTGGTTCAGGCAGTTGATGCTATTTTAATGCACTTAATACAGGAAATTTTATATGAAAATTTAATCTATATATAAGCATATTCGGGTATGTATAATCTAAAAAAATCTACTGTATTTTAATATACATACATTAGGTTATAAACTGTTGCTTAAAGGGCCATGAACCCCTCCCCCCTGTCACAGCAAAAGTCACAAAAGTGGGTGAGTCCAGCTTTGTTTAGGTGGGAGTGGCGGAAATGAAATGAGGAAGGGTTTGCATGATAAGGGGAGTTTCAGTATGTGCACACACTGATTTTCACACAGCAACACAAATAAAGGGGAGATGGACAGTGATTCAGATAGTTGCAGTTACAGCAGATCTGAGAGCTGTGTGGAAGTGGAGGATTTTCTGTCCATAATATTGTAGTGATATTACTGTAAACTTAGTAACTAAATCATTTTGACTAAGGCATGTCTTTAACAACTGAAAGAGTACTTCTGATGATACTTACTAATTTTGCCATCTGAATAAACAAACAAAGAACACTGATAACACACCAAATCCATAGAGCCAGGACAATCAATACGAACTGCAACCATGTCTTTCTTTAAAAGAAGACGAGTGGCAAATCTGGATTTCACCATTTCCAGATTCGAAAAGCTTTCAAATTAAAGATGTTCCTTACAAACATATTTTTTTTGTCGTATGTTAGCAGACCACTGTAATCCACACATGTGGGTCCACACGGCAGCTGTGCTCTCATCACGGGAAAATGGAAACAAAACCTTTGTTGCAGCATATTTTATAAACGCAACACTGAGGACCCATGTCTCCGAACAATTCTTCTTCTTTCACTTGTTTGAATTACGGTTGGCACAACGTGGCGTCTCTCTGAACACTGGAATAGGTCAAAGGAGTCTTCAAAGCTATATCAGGCACATTAATGAAGTTGCATCTTGTTTACAATAGAGCGCCCTGACTGGTTCAAACCAAGTCTTTCTCATTTTTTTTTTTTTTACTTAAATAGGAAGAACGAATTTACTCTAAACAAGCAAAAACAAGCAATTTTCACCTTCTAGTGAATTATGTGTCCTAATAGACTTTTTTGCAACGTGGGACATATATATATGTGTCAACATAAAAAATGTTTTGGTGTTTCGAGACCTTTTAAATAATTTCAACTTAAATGTATTTAAATACCACTTTTCACAATAACTATCATACCAAAGCAGCTTTACAAATGATGCACATGATTATGTTATAATCAAAGTCAGAAAGAGTTAAGCTGCGTTGAGTATACACTGTAAAAAATGCTGGATTTTACACAATTGATTTGTGTTGGGTCAACATGAAAAGATTAAGTTAACTGAAACCTTTTTTTTTTTTTACAAATTTAAGTGTATTGAAAATAAATTAATTAGGTTGTCTCAAAAAATCTCAAGAATTGTTTTGTTTCAGCTCATTTTAAATTTAACTAATGTAATTATAATTGAACTAGCAGAAAAAAATGTATAGTGGGAAGTACAGTTGCAAAAGCATACTGTTTAAATAACCTGCAGTTACATAATGTATAGTGTGTTTAAAAAAGTGATATGTATATAATATATCATTAATAAAGTGATTTAATTGACAAAATTAAGAACAATTTGTTGAATTTGTATTACGTCTAGCTTGAGATCAGTAAGATTTTAATGTTTATTGAAAAAAAAAAAGTTTATTTTAAGGTGTCATTCGTGTTCCATGCATTTGCTCTAATAATTACAATTATTTTTGTATAATTACATGGCCAAAGGAGAAATAATTGTGCATAACTGAGCCTGGTTACTCTCTAAGTTTATTTTCCTTCACTTAGTCAATTGGTGAAGTTTGTTCCTCACCACTGGCTTGCTTGGTTTTGGGACTTGTGAAGCTGCACATCGATGGATTTGCTCTTCAGTGTTTGGACTTTCAATAGTAAAACTTAAACCGCGCTGAACTGAACTAAACTGAACTTTAACTCTGAAAACTGGACTGACATGTTTCATTTACTTGAACTTCTATGTTAAGCTGCTTTGACACAATCTACATTGTACAGTAAAAGCGCTATAGAAATAAACATAAATTGAAATGAATTATAACTGATCCACATTCCAATCCTAACCATATAGTAATTACTACATGTTAAATGAATAGTTACTGACAACTTAAAGGGATAGTTCTCACATAACTGAAAAACTCTGTCATCAATCCACTTCCAACTCCAAACATGTATGAATATATTTCTTCTGGTAAACACAGTAGATATGTGTATAGGTATTTGTTTTATTCCTAATATGGAAGTCAATGGTTACATATTTTCAGCTTTCTTGAGAATATTTCTCGGTGTGTTCATCAGAAGAAACTCTCTCATAAAGGTTTGAAACCACTTGAGGGTGAATAAATAATTAAAAATTTATTTTTGAGTGAACTATACTTTTCAAGTAAAGTGTAACAAAAAAGATTTCTGATTACCAAGGCTCTGTTTGTTAGATAAAGCTGTAATATCGTGAAATATTAATTTGATTTAATTAACAGTTTCCTAAGTGAAAGCAGTTGTGCTCTTCATATTATTAAATATGTATGTTATCTTCAAATAAAACTAAGAAGCAGTTTACATTGTAAAATAATACGAACTGTAAAAAATATGAAGTTGAAACAAATGTTTGAACACCAATCATAAAGAGCCATGATTAAAGATTGAATGCTACAGCAATGGGACTGTGGAGCTGCCCGTCAATGGATTTGCTCTTCGGTGTTTGGTCTTTCAGTAGTGAAAGTTAAACCATACTGAACTGAACTAAACTGAACTTCAACTCTGAAAACTGAACTGACACAAATTCAATTTACTATAATCTTCTATGTTAAGCTGCTTTGACAATCTAGTAGGGGCACTATAGAAATAAACATGAATTGAATTAATAACAAATCTCACTAGATTTGTTTTAGCCATGGTATAATGGCAATAATTAATGATATCTCATTCTCTTTATTAGAATACAGCCAGAAAACATAAGTTATCTTCGGATACATTAATATTACGCAAATATTAATTTGAGAGAGTCAATTTTCCATAGCAAAACATGTTAAAAAATATTCATGTTATTAAAAATTTTTAAATAAGGGTCACATGTTAGCATATTTGTGTGTTTCTTTTGTGTAACATCTTTAGGTGAGACTAGCATATACTGAATAAACAAAATGGATTCCTTTTTTCAAGCGTAACTTTCCCTTTTCTTTTAGAATAACTGAATACAAATGTCTGATATTATGTTACAATTTGACTCATAGCTCTTGATGCCAGGCAGTGGTGTGAAACTTTGTCAGCCGTGCGAGCAGCAGTCCTTCCTGGCAGGGGTGCGCTCAGCAACAAGGCCGTAAAGCACTGCTCCACTGTCCTCATGTATTCTTCATGAACCATCATCCGCAGTAAATATTTCACAAACCTGCTGACTAGCTGTGACGTTGATGCCCCGTCTGGAGATGCCTGGGTGTCACATTTGGAGAGAGAAATGCGATTATGCTCCACAATGTCAGCTGGTGCCACTTGACAGCAACAGAGCTGTGAGATTCAGGATGTGTGAGATAAGGACGTTTGTGTGTGTTTGTGTGAGTGTGAGAATGTGTGTGAAATGTTACTGTATCAGGCAGAGGATGACTGTGTATTGATTTATTCAATAGGAGCTATAAGCTTTGGTGTGTGGTGGCCAAGTGAGAATAAATAACAAACAGATACGGTGGCACACTGATGGAGAACAAACTGTTGTAGTGGAAAACTTGTGAAGATTGAAAACGGCTGAAATTGTAGTAGAAATCTTTAATATAGTGCTATCAAACTAAGGATTTTTTTCTGCTATGAATAGAGAGGAATTGGTATTGTTTCTCAAACTTTTGAGATAGAAAATTACATTTCTTCTAATGAATGTCTCACAAATATGATCAAAAAAGTAAATTGTGAGGTATAAACTGGGAATTGCAAGAAATGTCAGAATTGATGGAGATTCGAAGTGCTTACAAACTTGCAATTGTGAGAAATAAAGATACAATTTAATGACAAAAAGACTGAATTGTGAAAAAAATAATAATATTGTGAGAAAACCGTTCAATTGAAAGAGTAACAACTGAGAGAAATAAAGGCCAAAATAAGCTAGAAGTGAAATCAGAATTGTGTGATAGCTTATAAACATCTTATAAAGTGGTAATTGTGAGAATTATGAATTACGAATGTTGAGGTGGAAGGAAAAAATTAAAATGGAAAGATTTAGGGCTCTATTTTAACGGTCTATGCACAAAGTCAAACACGCATGGCCTCCATTGGTCCTCTTTACTTTACTCCTTTACTTTCGTGGATAAGAAATAAATGTTGTATGCACTCTGCTCAATTAACCGACGTATTTCATTCTGTTTAAGTGCAAAGACTAGTTTTGAAACTATTTCTAAGGTAATTTACAGCAATCAAATAAAAGAACAATAATTACGAAAATTAAAAAAAAACAAAAAAAAACTGAGTTATATCTAAACACACATCTTATGCACCATATGGTGATGAATACATCTCCAAAACAAGACAGATGGACACATCTAAACTTGTTTTGATATAAATACAAATTTAAATATGCATATAATAAATACTGCTAATAATAATAAAAACATTAAACAAATTCAAATTGTTAGTTAAACTGAAAAAAGCACCCTGGGCATGAAGGCATTGAGGTAGTGTTTTTTTATAATAGTGTACAGAAGAAAATATATATTTTTTTAACATTTTAATCCTTTTTTTCATATGAAAAGATATTTGTGTATTGATGTACATCTTGTGTGTAGTAAGTGTTTGAACCTGCATAGGCACATAACTACCACATTTTTTTTTTTTTACTTGGTCAATGGCGTGCTCTATTTCAGTTTTTTAAAATAGCAATGCGACAAAAATGAGCCTTAACACCACAAGTCCACAAAATGGCGCAAATAGATTTGCTATTCAAACAACATAGTGCAAAACATGAAAATTAGAGCTGCATTGGTCTGAAAATAGCAACACAATGCACCTTATTGCGCTGGGTGTATGATAGGGCCCATGAATTCCAGTGAATTGAGATAAACAAAAAAAAAAGAGTGCTGTGAGATTCAGGATGAGTATGAAAAAGATTTGGTGTATGTGGTTTACAAAAAACATTAGGGTTGGGTATCGTTTGGAGTGTTTTCGATACCGGTGCCAAAACGGTGCCTGAACCTAAACTTTTTAGCCAAAAATATACATATATCATAATAATTAAACAATATAAATATATATTTATAATACGTTTAAAATAAACATCAATTCATACTTTACTTATTTGAATTGCATTAATATATTTATTTTAATAATTGTTTTTGTTAGCACAAATGCAAGATTTGCATTATGCTATTAATATTACATTAGCTTACTACTAACCTGTACAAAGGCTTCAAAGTCATTAAAATCAGGGAACACCTTTTTTTAGCTTTGAGGCATGTGACTACTTTTACATGGACATTGGTGATCTAATGATTTGCCTTAATCTGAATAAGACAATTATATGATTTAGTTGTTCACATGAGTTGCTTTTTGAATGTTACATTTATGATTCCAAGTTACATGTTATAGCACATAGATCCAGTAACGTCATTGCATCACCAGCCTATAAATGTTTCCTCCACAGTTTGTGTCAGTGGTCCTTTAAGATAATCAAAAATCACTGGTTACATAGTAGAATCATGGTCAGAGTATTATCTTAATCATATTAAAATCAGAGTATTGGTGTCCATGTAAACATACTCAGATATTGTGTCATATCATGTCACAAGACAGTCTATTCCTCACCCTTAAGTTGATTCCATGAGCCCTCATATTTTATATTTTGACGCGTTTCTCCCTTACACGCAACTTTTGTAAAACATCTGCTGCATGTTGGTGTCAGAATCCTTGCTTGTAAAATATAGCCATACTTTAGAATGCTTAGTTTAAGCAAACTAGATTAACGTGATCTTGCGTGTTGATGAAGTGAGTCGCTCGCAGTATGCGTCGTACTGCGCGCTTTGCCTTATATAAGCTACAATAACAAACGCCTGACATCGCTAACATCCGTATCCCTCAAAGCTGTTTAGAATTAAACATTTAGAGATGGTGTGACACAACGCGTACTTATGTGTGCCTTTAATGCACCCATTTATGGTTCTTAAGGGCGTCACACAGTGGATGTGCTGCTCAGAGCTGCGGCACGGCGCTCACATGACAGTTTCACACACCAGACGTGCACATTCCCATGTTATTAAAAATTTAACTATTCAGATGGCGCTCTGTGGCATGGCAGAAATAGGAACAGCCATGAGTCGTGGATGGCGCCGCGGACAGCCGCTGACTTGCGAATTCTAAAATGCATGGCGCTGCGCGTCGCCGAGCAGCGCTTCTGGTGTGCGACCTGCATTATGGTCTTGTCGCAGCACCAAAATTAGGCAACGAAATTCATATGCTGATTCGATTCTGTGCATACGGGGTTTAAGTTCCCAACCCTAAAAGACATTATATTAAATTACATTGCATTATTAAGTCTAATTGTGTAATGACAGGTATAGATGTACTCTGTGAAGGTGGTTTTTACGATGATACAGTTTGTCATGTGTCCTTGTATTTATAAATGCATAAAAATCATATTTAAGTCTTTTGACATTTAAAAATTGCAACAGGTTTTCTGTGAGGATTGGGTTTAGGAGTAGGATTAGGATAAGGCCATTTAATAAGCGTTTGTTAAAGTATACAATACATTATGGCTTTAGTGCATCATAAAGCATATATTTGTGCATGTGTGTGTATGTGTGTGTGTGTGTGTGTGTGTGTGTGTGAGAGAGAGCAAAAGCACTGCTGAATGTGTGTGAAGTGTTAGTGTATCAGGCAGAGAATGATTGTGTATCGATTTATTCAATAAATGCTATGAGCTTTGGTGTGTGGTGGGCAAGAAAGGATAAATAACACAAACAGATACTGATGGAGAATGAACTGTTGCGTTGTAAACCTAGTGGAACTTAATGACAAACCCAAGGAAACTTGTTTCTTCCATAAAATATAAATATCCGTATTTTCCTTAGGTTTGTCATTAAGTTCCACTAGGTTTACACCGCAACAGTTCATTCTCCATCAGTATCTGTTTGTGTATACATATACTTAATGACTAACCTAAGGAAGCTTGTTTCTTCCATTATATAAATATATATATATATTATAATATATATATATTTATCTTGCATATTTAGTTTACATCAATCAATAATCAATATATGAGTATAAATTTAGATTTTCTTATTCCTCAAAACTGTGTGTTGAAAAGTGTGTGGGTGTGTTTTAAGTATCTCTCTCAATCACATGAATAAATACCACATTTCTGAGAAAACTAGTTTGTGAGATATAAATTTGGAATTGCAAGAAATAACATAATTGTTAGATAGCTTACAAACTGGCAGTTGTGAGAGATTTAAACACAATTCAACAGAAAAAAGACTGAATAGTGAGATTTGAGAATGACTTGCAGGTAACCTCAACTGGAAGAGATAGCTAGAAATAAAGTCAGAATTGTTCAAATGCCTATAAACTTGCAATTTACAGTCCAATGTAAAGACATCTGAATAGCGAGAAGCAATCTAACAGTTTCCAGAGAACAAAATTCAGAAATGTAGAATAAACACTAAGATACATGGAAATATAAACTAAGAGAAATGGAGGAAAAACAAACAAATTAAAGCAAAGTTTTTAAATTATATTTACTATTGAAATGACTTGTCTAATTATTAACCAATTAAATGTCCAACGTAAATTCTTAGTTACATAGTACAGCACGACTATTTAATTTTCTATTGTCAAGTCAAGTCAAAGTTTTTTTAATAATACACCTTACAAACACAGAAGTGAGTCTAAGTGCTCCTCAGAAAATACAACAAAATAAGCCAAATAATAAAATAAAATAAAATACAGAAAATACAGAAAATGAGTGGGCTTATAGGGATGTATCAGGTCAACGATAAAGTGGGGCAAAACAATTTAGAGATTTAAAAACAAATACAATAATCTTAAACTGCATTCTAAAATTCACTGGCAACCAATGAAGTGAAGCTAACACAGAGGAAATGTGGTCGTATTTGCTAATACTAGTCAACAGGCGTACTGCAACATTTTGCACCATTTGCAAACGGGCAATAGCTGACCTGCTCCTTCCCACATACAGAGTATTACAGTAATCTAACTGAGTGGTCACAAAAGCATAGATTACTGTCTCAAACTGTTGTTTTGGTATATATTGCTTTATTTTTGCTAGTTGTCGTAAAAAAAAAAGAGGAAAAAAAGGTAGATTGAGGTATTGTTTTACTGTTTTTTTATTTTATTTTATTTTTTATATATTCACTAATGTTTCAGTATCTCAGTTGATTTTTTAAAAATAATACATTAGTGTCATTATCACACAAGTGAGCCCATTTTCATAATTTCAACCCACAGATTCCTGCTTCTGGAAAATCTGCCAAGTGTTGCAGAATGTTAATCACAAACACACACACATATACACACAAAAACTGAAATCGATGTGTTCTGCAGCACTACTTCCATCAGGGACTGTGTGTGTGTGTGTGTGTGTGTGTGTGTGTGTGTGTGTGTGTGTGTGTGTGTGTGTGTGTGTGTGTGTGTGTGTGTGTGTGTGTGTGTGTGTGTGTGTGTGTTAGTGGAAGGAGTTCATCAATTGCTGCAGGTAAATCAAGTTTCCATTTGTTGTCAGAAAAGTGGGGCCAGTGCTGAGGTCAGAAAAGATTGGGCCTCCTCTCCACTCACCTGATATCCAATCTGCTGGAGTGGCACAAGGGTCTGGGCAGCTCTTTTTATGTGTCTTCAGGTGTCATCACTGATCTCAGGTCAGCAGCGACAATCTGTTAATGTCTCTGCCTTTCTTTAGTGCGCTGGATGTTCTTCTCACAGAGGGATTTTTTCTTTCTTTTTTTTCATTTCCAGTCCCTGTCAGTAGAGAGAGACTTAAAGAACTGATGAAATTACAAAACAAACATAAACAATCAATCAATAAATACATAAATCTGGGGCAGCACGGTGGCTCAGTGGTTAGCACTGTTGCAAGCAGGTGACTGGTTTGAGCCCCAGTTGGGCCTGTTGGCATTTCTGTGTGGAGTTTGCATGTTCTCCCTGTGTTCTCATGATTTTCCCCCATGGTATCAAGACATGCAGTATCAGTGAATTGGGTAATGAAAACTGTCCATAGTGTATGAGTGTGTGTATGAACGAGTGTGTATGGATGTTTCCTAGTACTGGGGTGCGGCTGGAAGGGCATCCGCTGTATAAAACATATTCTGAATAGTTAGCGAGTCATTCTGCTGTGACGAACCCTTATCAGAGAGACTAAGCCAAAGAAAAAAGTTAAGCCTAAGTTAAATTGTATATAAAACATGCAATGCAACAATAAAAGAATAAATAACTAAACATAATAGTAACATACATGTTAATAATATTTTTAACAATTAAATAATAATGCAAATTAAAAGCTGAATCAAAAAAACCTGAATATATGAATATACATAGAATTTATTTTTTACAAATATTTTTTATTTATTTATTTGCAAACATACAATCAAACAAAGATACAAATGAAGAAAATAAACTACCTAACAAATACATGCATACAAAAACACATAAGAAACTAATTAAAATGATAAATATTAAAGAAAAAGCATACAATACAAAAGTCTTCATAGTAATAATAATATTATTAATAATAATAATAATAATAATAATAATGTTGATGGTGTTTTCCCAGTGTTGGGTTGCAGCTGGAAGGGCATCCGCTGCGTAAAACATATGCTGGATAACTCATTCCGCTGTGACACCTCAGAATAATAAAGGGACTATGCCGAAAATGAAATGAATTAATGATGATAAACATATAAATTCTAATAATACCAATACTAACAACAAATTATGCATGTTAAAATTACAGATTTAAGTATGCAATTTCATTCTAATACATAAACAAGGAAAATGTTTGTAAAAAGGATTGTAGAAAAGATTCTCCATGTATTTAAATACCTAAAAAATGCATTCAAGGAAATACAGGGCGCACACACACACACACACACACACACACACACACACACACACAAAAGTGTCTGCCATATGTTTAAAATGTAAATCACACATACAGAATGCAAAATTAACGAATATATACAATATTCACTGCAAGTAAAAAATGCATATGCATGCAGTCACTTTTTTTTTTTAACTGTGAATAATTTAAAACTTTAAGCTGATGCATTTATATTTCATAGGGTATTTTTGCAGGCAATAACTTAAATTCTCGGCATCCATTTTCTCAAGGGGGTTTACGCCAATTACTGTCAATTCAATATAATCTGTTTATAATTATATTTCTAAGAAGATTATGAAAATATTTCAGAAGAAGTCAAGGAAATCTGAATCATTAAAAACATAAACAAAACAGCTTCATCCACTAGTTTTGTTATAAGCAGCTGTGTGTACAATAAATATACTTGAATTTCTTCCACCATTCAAATTCATCTTTAAGCCCAAGGGTGGCACTGTTGCTTTGGCTTTCGCACAGCAGCGTCAACCCTCTCCGGTTTCCACAAAGTAGGACAGATGGCATTACTAAACACCAAATTGTAGTTCAGATTGTTCAGTCACAGTGTAAGTTGACGGAGTGTGAGAGAGACTTGTGATGTTAGCATGTGGAAGACGCCTCACTGTTCACCAATGTGAAAGAGGCTGCTGCAGTTTAAAAAGGAAAACGAGGAGGCCTAGAAACAGCAGGCAATCTGGATTGATTGATACGGCAGATATAAAACGCAAAAATATTTCATTAGATGAAGGTATATTGAGTGCATAATGTGATGCAAACTTTTGTTTCAAGTTCTAGATCTCTGACAAATCTCTCTTTAAAAAGATAATATTTATACAATGCTTTAAAATAATATATCTGTGAATATGCATTAGAATAGTCAGTAACAAAGCCAAAACTGGAATTAATCCAACAACAACAACAAAAACACTTTAGATAATAGTCCAAAATGTTTAATAAGTAACTCTTTTTGTTTAAGAGAAACAAAAATATATACATTTTCTTTAAATTTAGCTTAATTATTATTATAATTTTTTACCTCTGCATCATTACATATGTAAGCTGTTAAAAAAGACTTGGTTCAGCATAATTAAAACGTTATTTTTATTTTTTTTTTATTTTTTGGGGGGGTCTCATCACATATTCATGACAGTTGCTTAGTTAACTACTGCAGGGGGGCTACTGTAATTTTAAAGGGAAATTAGTAGATATTTCAACCGGTCTGATTTTATCACAGATATGAAAAGTACAAATAGTTTACTAAATAAGGCTAATTTGGTTTATGCAATTTGTGATATAAACATTCAAAAAATTAAATGTGTTAAATTAATTAGCCTATGAATTTAAATGGGACTAATGCAATCTAAATGGGAAAAAAAAAAAAAACACGTAGACAGCAAACAATTTGAATTTAATTTACTACAAATAGAGGAGCACATAAAATAATCAACAAATTTCAAGTAGAGCAAATATACAGACGATACAGAAATAAAATAATAAAATAAAATACAATAAAGCTGTATATTCTTCATTGTGTAAATAATTAAACACCCTTAATAAGCATATACTATTTAATTGTGTGCAAATGCTTTAAACTTGCTTAAAATGTGTACACAGGCAAACACAAGCAATTGATAAAAACCAGTGACGATATCGCACTGTGTGATATTGTGTTTGTGCAACAGTTTAACAGCATAATCCTGGATATAAAAAAGAAAATCAAACTCAAGAGTCTAAAAATCCTTTTTTATAAGGAACTTTTTCGGCCATTCATTCACATCTGCAGCTGACATAAGAACAGCAGAAACCTGGATCTAACAATCTTTTAGAGCTAGTATTTAAATGATCAATGTCTAATGTGATGACAAACCGGTGATTGTGCTGACATTTTAAGTTTATAAGGCTGAACGGCATGAAATGTCATCAGTCTAGAGACATTTTCCAGTATTTCTCTGTTGCAATCAGGATATCACAATAATTAACCCAAAAACAAAGCAAACACTACCAGTTCCTGTGGTATAAATATAGCAAAATAATAAGAGAGATCAACTTAAAATGTCACTTACCTGATTTATAATAATTTGTTCAGCTGTAGTTTAAAACTTATGCTGAGAAAATGCTGTTTTTTTCTCTCCTAAGGACTTAATATTCTGTCTGTTGCCATCTTGTGGCCGAACATCAACGTCACTTACTTTGGTTTTGCTCAGACAGGCTGATGGCAGCCGATGCACTGAATATGATGCTTCAAAATAATAAATATTTAAAAATAGGCACTATCCTTATAAATAAACTGCACAGTTGCAATCTAAACAACTACAATATCGACTAAAAAAAGCCTCAAAAGTACATCATGTTGTCCTACAGCAGCAATATTTGCCAAACTGTAGTGTAGAATGTCCTCTGCTTGTCACTTTATGGGGGCTGAGGAATACACAAGGGTGAAGGATTAAGTGGCTGTACGAGTACTGTTATTTACAGAATATCACAAGAATATCAGCCAATAGTTGAAGTCAACATTATTAACTCATTCCTAGTTTGTGTTTTTTTTCTTTGTCATGGTGACAGTACATAATATTATTCTAGTTATTTTGCTAAGGGCTAGCATTCAACAAAGTGCCATTCAAAAGCTTATAGGTAAATTAGGCAAACTAGGCAAGTTCAGATAATTAAGTCATTGTATAACAATGCTTTTTTCTGTAGCCAATCGGTAAATTTAGTTGTAAAAACTTTTTATTCAGCCAAACTGAAAGAAAGACTTTCTCCAGAAGAAAATTATTTATAGAAAATACTGTAAAAATTGCCTTGCTCCATTAAACATCACTTGGGAAATAATAGAAACATAATAAAAAATTCACAGGAGGGCTAATAATTTCGCCATTCTGACATATATTGTTCAGCATTATCAAAGCATAACATCTGAGGAAATAAAAGAGCTCATCACAAATGCATGACGGTAGCTTTAGCAGTCACCGTGTTCATATTAATTCTGCGCATGGATGTGTGTATTAGATGTGCTGTGTGTAAAGCTCAGCCAGCTGTACTTGCTCTGCCAGTTACACGGGTCAATACACGGTAGGTGGCAAACAATCCCCTTGAATAAGTCACCCGTCTGAATGTGACTTTTGGATTTGTGATTTATACAAACGTGTCGATGTCACAACGTATGAATAGAACATTCAAAAATCACGTTTCCTTTTGAAACTAGAAGGAAACAGAATAAAGACAAGGAGGAACGAAGAAAGAAAGAGCTCCTGCTGCTATCGAATCATGCAGTTTTCATAACCAGTCAATCTGATCAAACTTTCATATCCTTCCAACTCACAGATCTCTGGTCAAGTTCCTCGAAGACACCGACGTCGGCATGTCTAGCAAAAACTTCAGCGCAAATTCTCATTTAAATGATGTCATTCAACCGTCTGATGATATGAGCTCTAAGGTAGGTTATAGATCCTGCATATGAGAGTTGATAAATTGAATTTCACTGTGCTGGGGTATGAAAATAACACAATTTTAAGGCAAGACTCAGCAGGCAAAAACACAGTTTTTATGTACCTGTCAATTTTGAGAAGTTGTGCTTTTCGGCTTTCCATAAAATGTTTTTTTTTTTTTTTTTTTCAGTCTAATGTAAAAAAACAATTTAAAAAAATGTTTCAGTGTCTTCTATCACACCTTATCAGTTCGTCTCTGTAGATTGTAATTGCAATACACATATACATTTAACATTTTTTTTCTACTGATGGATATGTTTATACATAATTTGACTGATTACATGCATTTTATTAAATATGTATATATGTATATATATATATATATATATATATATATATATATATACATATATATATATATATATATATATATATATATATATATTTATTATTATTTTTTTTTCATTGATGTTTGGAATTTGTCCCCACAGCAATATTTGGTCATTTAATATTCAAGACAGGAAATGTCCACTCACCGGCCACTTTATTAGGTACACCTTTACTAGTACCTGGGTTGGACCCCTTTTACCTTCAGAACTGCCCTAATCCTTCGTGGCATAGATTAGATGATTCACGCTTAATGACATGATGCGTTATCCTGCTGGACGTACCCATCAGAAGGAGGGTACACTGTGGTCATTAAGGGATGGATATGGTCAGCAACCTTACTCAGGTAGGTTGTGGCATTGACACTATGCTCAAAAAGTACTAATGGGCCAAAAGTGTACAAAGAAAATAACCCACACACCATTACACCACCATCACCAGCCTGAACTGTTGATACAAGGCAGGATTTGTCCATGCTTTTGTGTTGTTGACACCAACTTTTGACCCTACCATCTGAATGTTGTAGAATTCGAGACTCATTAGACCAGGCAACGTTTTTCCAATCTTCTATTGTACAGTTCTGGTAAGTCTGTGCAAATTGTAGCATCGGTTTCCTGTTCTTAGCTGACAGCAGTGGCACCTGGTCTGATCTAATCCCAGTAGATCAGAAGTTTCTGAAATGCTCAGACCAACCTTTCTGGCACCAACAACCATGCCATGTTCAAAGTCAATTAAATCCCTTTTCTTCCCCGTTCTGATGCTCGGTTTGAACTGCAGCAGATCATCTTGACCATGTCTACATGCCATTGAGTTGTTACCATGTGATTGGCTAATTACAAATTTGCGTTAACGAGTATGCAAATAAGCACGTGTACAATAAAAAAAAATACTTAAATTGCACATTTAACTTAAACATGTTATAAAAAAATACTTGATATTCTTAATGCAATCAAATAGTTGGATAAACATGATGTAGTTTATTTTGTTTACTCTATTCACATGCAGTGTTTTGCCTTATAATAATATGCTCCCTTTTCTATCTAATCCTCAAATTCCATCAAGCACATAGCAGCACTGTTAATTTACCTCTCATAAGTGTGAACAAGCTGAAAACATGACTGTCATCTGAGAAATAGCTGTCATCTGAAACGCATCATGAGAGAAAACAGAGAGGGGAAAATAAGAAGAAAAAAACAAGGATGGCAGGAATAGTGATATATCAGATAATACAACATAATGAGGCCATTTCTAAATCCCACGATATTTACACTAAAATAAACTCTTCACCACAAGCCTTCCAAAATACTTGCTTTGTCATCTGCTGCACTATTAGCAGCGTTACCTACTCCGTCACCACTTCACAATGAGTGATTGCGCTTCATCATTCACCACGCACGCACATTACCAGAATCACTCATTTCTAATATGTCACCTTTCATATTAAAACACCAGAGATTTGCGACAGGAACATGAAAGATCTGTCTTCAAAAAAATGGCTCAGGGCTCAGACCTCAACCCGGCTCAATAGGAAAATATGCTATATGTGTTTGCAGAACTCCAAATAATGTGGCTAATACATACAAATCACTGCAGTTTCTAGTTAAAGTGAACTCTATTATAGTGTTAAGAAATAGTAACGGTTCTTTTTAAATCTGTTTTGATTATAGGGCAGGATATGGTTTATAAATGACTTATTTAGCATGATTACTTGCAAATGACTTGAAAACAGGCCATATAAAACATAAGGGTCAATAAAAAAAATAAAAAAAATAAATAAATAAAATAAAATCATACATCCATTAAGAGCTGAATAAATAGTCTGTTGATGTATACTTTCTTAGGACAGGAAATTTGGTTCAAACCTTTTAGAAAATATGGAATTTAGAGGTTCAAAAATCAGTTTCTTTAAATGGGTTCTTAGTAAAGCATAGTACTATTTGAAAAAATTAATTTGAATACATTTATTGTAGAAGATATACAAAACATCTTCAATGAACATAAGCTTAAGTGCTATTATAATGATTTATGGTATGCACTAAAAAATAATCTGGACCTTTTTTGATGTGCAACATTGTAAGACTGGGTTTGTGGTCCAGATTCACATATGTGGGGTTTTTCTAATACAGTAAACATGCTCAGTAGGTCCCCTGGTACAATTGGAACATTTCACAATTCATACATTCATTCATTTTGCTTCTGCTTTGTCTTTTTTTAATTAGAGATTCCCACAGCGGAATGAACGGCCAACTATGCACAACTTTTTGCTGTGAGGTGACACTGAGCCACCATTTTACAATAATTACAACTTTTTATTTTCATATTAATGGAAACAGACATTCAATCTTCCTAATTAAGCTAATAATTTAACATATTAGGCTTTTTGAAAACAATGTTTGTGTTTTCTGCAAAAGAAAAGGTTATAAGACCAATTGTTTTTTATTACTACTTTCATCCATTTATTTCAGTTGTTTGTGACACTCATTGCGGTTAAACAGTGTATTATTTGCAATATAAAAGAACCCCACATAATAAAAGCATCGCATTCATTCATTCATTTTTCAGTTTAGTCCCTTTATTACCCATACACTACGGACAATTTAGCTTATAGAATTCACATCTTTGGACTTGAGGGAGAAACTGGAACACCCGGAGGAAACCCACGTGAACGTGCAAACTCAACAGAGAAATGCCAACTGACCCATACAGGCCTTGAACCAGCAACCTTCGTGCTGTGAGACGATCGTGCTACCCACTGCACCACTGTGATGCCTAATAAAAGCATCTCCTAAATGACTAAATGTAAATGTAATGCAAATTTTAGCATGAATAATTAGTATATGACTACTAATTAGTATAATTAGTATGCGACTAAAGCAATAGCAATGTCCATTAACAATTTATGTGATGTTTTAAAATTAATATTCCATACTTTAAGGAGCATTTCAAGAGAGGGCTCCATTTGGGAACAGGGAAATAAAAACCTGGACTGTTCCAAGAAAATGCAAACATATAATCACCCTAGTAAATCCTTTTGTTGTCGAAAAATGTACAACATTCAGCATAATATAATGGTTCCAGATTCACATTTAACTGTTTGTAATAAATCTGAACATGCTTTTAGTGAATTTCACTTTAAATGTGTCCCAAAATGTGAAAGAATCTAAATAGTATCATCATTTTGCAGAAATGTTGCCTTTTTTATCTCTAATACACTGGGTTAGCTACTCACAGAGTTGCTTATAATATGACATTAAGAATTATTCCTCAATTTGCTCTGCCTTTATATTACATTACATCACATTTGGGAATTTACAAATAGGTGTCAATGATAAACCAACACGCTGTGGCAATTTAAATTACAAGCACTCCTCTCAGTCTCTGAGGAAAGCATAGTGATGTTTGTTATGCTAGCAGCTAGCAGTCCCAGCAGAGTTTCATATTGCACATGTGAGTCAGAAAATGGGTTTTAGATTCTTAGCATAATGGAAGCAAAAAGACGCGTGGTCGAGGCTAATATCTGACATCACCTTGACCTCCAGTATGACGCCAGAACAATAAGCCATCGCCGTCCTTCTCTCAGGAACATTCCATATCACAACGAAAGTGTTGTGGCCTCAGGATATAAGAGGTATGATGTATTATATGCATGCAGCATGAAGAGATGCCCATTAACAACCCGCTTTGTTTATAACAAGCGCTACGTCTCTCGGCCGTAGCCTTTGTGAACTAGCGTAGCCACCGACGGCGTGCTGGAATAAAAAACTGGAGCATTCGCTTCCATCTCATTCGTCTCGTTAGTGATTAATTCTCCAGCCAAAAACAGTGACTTCCTCCTGCATTAATTTCCTAAGTAATGTGACACCTCCACAGAGCGACAGGGCGAACAGGTCTGAAAGTGCCTGAATGCCGAATTCTTTCCTGCTATAAATCATTAGCCATTAGGGACCTGTGGGGCTTAAACGACTTAAACAAATGAACTTGTCTGATTTAATAAGACCTTCAGTTACATCAATATGCTTCATGAAAGAATAAATTGGAGGGGGTGAGGGGAAAAAAAGGAAATTGTAGCAGGGACGCAGAGATTGCCCCATGCTTCACTGTTATCAACCCCTTGTACTAAGTGTAATTGATTTCCATTTATGTTCATACATTTGCCAAGTACAATTTCAAGTTCGCACAGTGACCTCAAGAGGCTGCATTGCATTATATTATCCAGAAACATTGTTTCACATTGTTTAACGTAAAATAAGAAATACACGAGCACTTTATTTACTTTGTATTCACAGTGTAGTTAAAAAAACCTTTACTCCTAGACTGAAAAAAAAGATTCATTTGATTTAGGCCCAATCCCAATTCTATTTTTGTACCCCTACCCCTTCCCCTCACTTAAAACAGAGTGTGAAGGGCAAGTGCTTCAAAATAACACCACTACAACACCTGCACGTCATCGCAATCTCTTGTTTCATATGAGATCGACAATCGAGACTATTATAAGTGATGTTATTTTTTGGTATTTATTTTCAGGAAATCACTGATGGCATATAGTATGTTATCATAATGATATAATGTGGCAATGAGATCGTAACTACTGTGCATTTACACCGTAGCCATATTCACCCATGTAAACACACAAAAACAACAATAACATTACATCCGACACTGTGAAAAAGCTTATTCTAAGATTTTCTGATAGGGTATTCTAGTGTCAGATGTGAAAGTACATTGTGGGACTGCTATACTGAAGTAATTCTTAAGAATTATAGATAGCGTAATTTAGCATTTCATTTTGTTTTTATTTTAGTTTTCTTTAACACAAGTGCGGTTATGAATGTATTAAAACATATGCTTGCTTGCCGTAATTTTGTAATAATGACAAAAAATACTAATTTGTGGATCTCCCTGCTTCCGTGTGCAGCCATGCATTCGTTGCAGATGGTGAATTCTTGGAAATTTTCTTACCCCTTGGTTTCCAGTGTGGTCTTGAAAAATATTTGTTTCAAAGGTTATCTAGTGCTTCCCCTTAGCCCTATGCATTCAAGCTAAAAAGAATTGGATGAGGGGAAGGGCTAAAGGAGTAGAATTGGGATTGGGCCTTACTATATTTTTATGGTAAGTGGTTGCAAACCATTTATATGAGCTATTTAGTAGTATGTTCAAGCTAATTTGTTTGTTTAAATGCAGCCCATATAAATTGTTTGCAACCACTTACCTTAAAAAAATAATAATAATCAAATCAATAATTTTTCAGTGTATATTGATTTATGACTTTAACAACTGAGAACTGAAAAGAGCTTTTATGTTTTGAAAATAAGCTAACTTTTTGGTGTTGGACACAAATATCGTCTGGCTAGAGAATGAATTTATGATGTCTGAACTGAACTGTAATGAGCAAAATAGCTCCAATGACAACAAAAAAAAAACAGGTATGCTTGAGCACATTCTGTACTTTTTATAGAGAACATACTGTAACATCTTGTCCTGTTTTATGGGGAGTTTATTTAGATGTCTTTGTGTCCCTTTTGTGTTCATATGTTGGACAAAAAACAAAGCTTTTTTGCGAGCTGACCAATGCCTCTGGACACAGTAGGGGTCTCAGCGATTCACCTTAAACTTAAAACTGATTAAGATATTCAACGTAAATTTTGCTATTTACATCAGACCTGTAAGTGTACATTTCAACTTACACATACAAATATAACCACCACAAGTTCTCACATTTAGATTTGCAAGCTCTCGACTTTTGCTACTGTTTTACTTTCACAGAATCTGAGGTCCTTGGTAATATGTATTGTCACTTTGTTTTTGTATTAGGGACAATTAATATCTGTTTTGAGATGAATTAACTGTTTCTTAGACTTTTAGAATGCATTATTTACAATTTGATGAGATTTAAACCCTGTGCAAAACAGTTCTTGACATGTGCTCACATGCAGTGAGCGTGAGCTTCCAGTCACTTGATGACATACGCAAGCATGCACTTAGATGCACTTAGATACACTTCAAGTGTAATTTATAACATTTGCCACATCTTGGACAACCACAGGTAAGAAGCATTTCAGAAAAAAAACATGCATGGACTCACCTCATGTCGGAGTGGGTGACGCACAAGTCATCAGGAGACCAGAACCTCGCACTCACTACACTCATGCACGCACTGAGAACTGTTTAATAATATTGTAAGTGATGTTCAATTTCTTGCAAAAAATAAGTATATAACTCCACAAGGACTGAGTTTATCTTGAGGATTGTCATGGATTAATTTCAATTAGACAAGTAATCATTGACTTGCAGTATATACTGTAGCATGTGTTATGATTGATCGGGCGGATGGGAGGCAAAAAGTGTAACAGAAGCTGCTGATGAAAATGAAGAGGGATTTTATTTGGAACAAAGTGGAAGAAAAAAAAATGAATAAAAAGTGAAAGTGACAAAATAACAATAAACTATACAGTATTTATAAAGTATTTGAATATATTTAAATGAGAAATCAGTGCATTGTTTTATAAGTTTGTGAAGATCAGGGGTGCTTATGTCATTAGACGCTCCAAACATAGTCAGAAACTAGTGCAGTGCATGTCTACTCTCAGCACACTGAAAAGTATAAGAATGTGTAAATATACGGTATTTCAATATCATTATATAGTTCAATTTGCATTATTTGTGTAGGTGTCAACATTACTGTACTAAGCGTGATAAATTTTGCATAATGAACTACAGCGAGCTGTCACGCTAGAGGATCCACAATTGGGTTCATCAAGTCAAGTAAAACTTTATTTTCAGAGCACTTTACAGACACAAAGTGCTGTACAGAAAATATACAACAAAATAAGCTTAATAGTTTATAAAATACAAGATAATATATAGCTAAACTGCCAAAAAAGCTTAAAAATTAAAATAACCAGTTATTAAGATCAGGTGTCAAATGCCAATGAAAAAAAAAGAGTTTTAAGAGCTGATTTAAATGAGAGCATGGATGAGGCCTGTCTAATGGACAGCAGCAAATCATTCCAAAGTCTAAGACCTACCACAGCGAAAGTATGACCCTCTCGAAGCGTACACTTTTGTTTTTGCCACAATCAGGAGAAGCTGATTAACTGACCTGAGATAACGAGTGGGCTTATAGGGATGTATCAACTCAGAGATATGATGAGCCAGTCCGGATGAGCCAGCCATAGAAATTAGTGTACTCACAGTAGGTGTGGTTCCCTTAAGGCCCCTACACTGGGACGATTTTTATTTATGTTACTCGTCATCGTTTTTTTAAGACGTTTTCCCAGATTCAAACCCAAGCGATTTTCACAGGAGTCACGCAGAAGAAAAAAAAAAATCATTCCTTGACGTTAGATGGCGCTACACAACTTTAAGCTTCTGACACCCACTTGTAACAGAAGAAGAAGAAAAAGTTGACATGCTTGTTTTTATGGACAGTTTAAGTAGCAGCTCCAGCTCTAGCGATGAAGAAATGATTATTGTTTACTGGAACAATAAGCAGCCCTACATTCATATCGCCTCTGGGCAACTTCTTCAATGTAAGCTCGCATTGACAGTTTTGCCTCCAAGTGCTGTGTACTGTAACTTTAGCAGCTCCGTGCACGTAAACAAAAAATATCGAGCATGAGTTTTTTTTTTTTTTTTATGACTTTTGCGCGTTGGTGTGCCTGATCACATTGATGCTCTTCATTTAGTCACGAGGCGTATAACGTTGATGGAAAATGTGAGCAAAAATCGTCTCTGTGTGCATGGCCCTTTAAACCAAACCTGGGCATGATTGTCCCACTTCTCCACTCCCGAGATGGTCTGCACAAGGGGTGTGAACCTACACTGGTCTCACGGTTTGGTTCAGTTACGAATATCATGCCATCAAATTAGTTCAGTTCGATATCTCGGTGCATTGACGATGCTTTCCATTAACAATTCAATTTTTTCTTCACAATACAATATTTTTTCTCTCATCAAAATATATAAATATATTAATATTTATATATTATTTGTAATACAATTTTGTCCTTTAATACAAGCAGTCAGATATATGAACTGTACCTTTAATTGTACCTACTCAAAGAAAACACTCTTTCTGAATGTATCAATCAAAACTTTAATACATAAACAGAACAACATAAGCATTAATAGCAAATAAACTAATGTAAATATTATCCCGCTTGCCTTTTAAGCACTGTCAAGCCAGATCTTATACCCTTATAATTGGTCATTGTCTTCACCCGCTCAACAGAAAGGGCTGCGCTTGGCTTTAAAAAAAAATGAAAGCACTGTTTACCAATAAGTGACACAGGAAGAACAGCCGTGGTTACAGTTTTTATGCACATAATACAGGGTTATCACAGGTAATTGATAATAGACACTGTGGAGAAAACTTGCACCTTAGGCACGCTCGTGTCTGGATCCACAAGTATCGCTTTAACAGCCAAGAGGAGAGAAAAAGTTACCTTCAGCGGGTCAAATGTCCAAAGTGAGAGGCAGAGATGTCTTTTCACAGCATTTCTCTCTAGTAGTGAAATAGCGGCTCGTGTGCTGTGCCTTCTTCAGTGTCAATAAAAAACTTTCCGGCAAAATCACAACAGTTAAATTGTGCATAATTATCTACCTTTTAAGTAGTAGGACCATTTTATTTACACGCCTCTCTCGCTATAGTATATATACGTCAGTACGTAATAACCAGTTATGATCAATTACTTAACCAATATCAAATTGTCCCCATCTGCATCGCGGTGCACAGAAGAAACAATTTTATTTGACACCCCTAGTCCACACAGACATTATTTAGTTTAGACAGGAAGAAAATGCTCTCTCTCAGTACAATGGATATTACTGTAGTTTTGCTGTTTTGTATTATTTTGAATCATTTGTGATGCAGTGACACACAGCCAAATCTTTTGCTGAACAGATCCATTGCTTTTGACAGTCATGGATTTTGATTAGTCATGATGTTGCACGGTGAAGTATAATTAGGGGTTTGATTCTTTGATAAACCATGACGGTTCACGTTCATTGAAAAGAACAAGTGAAGAAAATGAAGTCCCTTAAAAGTGATGCTGAGTTTTCGGTTTTGTGCTTGAGTACACTTTGCACACACACTGGTCAAACTAACTGGGATACAGGGGTCAAACACACAAGTTTTTTTTTTTTTTTTTTTTGTAAAACATGACATGAGTTTCTCTTATCGGTTCACTGCTTTCGAACTGACATCGACGAGTGGTTATGCATGTACAGTAAAAGCTGAAATAAGTTCATCTTGACAAGGGGTCTAAAGAATGTGGTGCTCAGGTGCTGCAAAAGGTGCATGTTTATATAGACGAAACCAATCGAACAAAGACACTGTCCCATCCCATGAGCACAGAAGCCAAGCACTTTCATTTAAATAAATTTCAGCTTTAAAGCTTACTAAATCTTTTTATTTAATGCACAATGTTTTTTTTATTTATTTATTTATTTTATTTATTTATTTTTTTTCTGTGAGGGGCTAGAATTTAACCTTTGAATGTTAAAATACACAGTTTGCTAAGTACTTATAAGTCCTATGGCAAGTTCTAACTTTCATCATTCTATTTATTTTGTATTTTTCTATCCAAAGAAGTATTTCTTCTCAGTAGCTGATTGCAACACTTGTTCTTGCCTGTTCAAGATAAAAAAAAGTAAACACTGGGGATTTGTTGCTTATTTCTTAGTACAGTTGAAGTCAAAATTATTAGCCCATATTTGATTTTTTTTTTTTTTTTTTTTGAATATTTCTCAAATGATGCTTAACAGAGTAAGGAACTTTTTACAGTAGGGCTGATAATATTTTTTTTTTTCTTTTGGAAAAAGTCTTATGTTTTATTTTGGCTAGAATAAACATAGTTTTTATTTTTATTTTATTTTTTAAAATATATTTTAAGGTCAATATTATTAACCCCTTTAAGCTATTTTTTTCGACTGTCTACAGAACAAATCATTGTTATACAATAACCCTAACCTGCCTAGTTAACCTAATTAAACTAGTTAAGCCTTTAAATGTCACTTTAAGCTGTATAGAAGTGTCTTGAATAAAATATCTAGTCAAATATTATTTACTGTAGCAAAGATAAAATAAATCAGTTATTAGAAATGAGTTATTAAAGCTATTATGTTTAGAAGTGTGTTGAACAAATCTGCTCCCCGTTAAACAAAAATTGGCAAAAAAAAAAAAAAAAAACTGGGGGCTAATAATTCTGACAACTATACCAAACATATTATCAATATGCCACCCCAAAAGAAATAGAACAGCTTACTGAATAGGCATAAACAAATAAATAAATAAATAAATAAAAAGTTACAAATCTCAAAGTCCACTAAAATGATCTTTTTTTTCCCTTTTTAAGAACTACAATGAATGGCTCAGTTGGACTAGTTTTCTGCCATTTGGGATGTTTGTGATCATTAAAATAAATCCCTGCATCTAAAAAAAAAACACATATGAAATGTCCCAATGAATCACAAATTGTAATTTTGGGTGAATATAACTTTAAGATTGTCGGCTGTAATCATCATTTGCAAGTCACTAAATTAATTTATTTCAAATGTAAATGTTAGAATTATTTTGGCAGAAAGCCGAGGTGCAGGCATTAGCTTTGTAGCAGTAAGCGTTGTTACCTGCTGTAAGTGTTAGTAGACTGTCAGACTGAGAGACTCCTGAGGCTGCCTGCTGTATATGTTTCCTGTTGGGGATACAGGCTCTTACTTAGAGCTTAAGGGTCTATGTGTGCGTGCATGTGTGTGTGTGTGTGTGTGTGTGTGTGTGTGTGTGTGTGTGTGTGTAACACGCTGGTAGCCATGGTGATAGTGAGGTGCTAAGGCTCATTAGACGAACACACACACGGAAGGTAGCAGGAACGGTGGACTGTGTATGTGCGCACAATTGTCTGTCCATGTCGGAGAAACAAGAGACCAAACAATGTGTTGAAGTGTTGTTAGGTGGTGAAAAAAGTTAATGTTTGCTGAATATAGCCTTCACGCGCTTTCAATTGAACTGAAATGTAAGCCTGCAGCTGGGGATGTGATACATCGTGCTTTCTAGCCTGAAGCTGAAGTCCATCATGCTCTCATGATCCTGTCATGTCTACTGTAATTCAAAATTGCTGCACTTTCTAGGCTTTTGCTAAAGCACTGGTAGAGAAATTAAATTAGGGCCAATGAATGACCATTGGCCAGTAAAAATACATGGAATTTTAACATCAACTACTACAGAATGTAAATTGTTCAAAATAAAATAAAATAAAATAAAATAAAAATTAATTAAACTAAATTAAATTAAACAAATTAAAATTAAATTAAATTAAATTAACAATAATCAATAAAATAAAATGTAAAAATAATAAATAAACTTGAATTAAATTAAACAAAATAAAATTTATTTAAATGTTTTTTTTTTTAATTAAACAGCTCATATATGTTCAACATTTACAGTTATTAATTGCTTAGTCAAGATAATTGCTTGACAGGTATTTAAAAATTAAAATTGTATAACTTAAAAAAAAATGATAGTGTAATATGGAAACAATTGCACCCGATGACTTATTATTATTAATCTTAGATCCAATGGGATGATTCTGCAGTGGGAGTGCATCTCCATTAAAATTTAATAAACAATCTACAATTTTTTGGGGTCCCCCGACATATTTTCACATAACGTGTTTTATTATGTACTGAGTCTAACAGTACAGTAACTGAATGATAAAAATAAAAATAATTCTATTAAATTAATTGTAGTAAAGGTCACAAATGGTACAATTTCTTGTACCTCAATGATTTTAAAGTCATTATACAATTACAGGCATTCAAAAAACCCATGCAAATTATACATTATAATACAAACTTAACATGTCTATAAGAAATGCCCAAGTGCATGCGGTTAACCCATGGACTGTAAAAGATATGGACGTATTATCCGTGGCGTCACCCTTAGGTTTCTGAAGAGTAAATTAAGCTACAAGAAGGCATGGCCATTTTGTTCACACGTCATCATGTCTACCCATGTTTACCAAAAAGACCAAAGAGGCGGAGCGTGAGTGGAGATACAGATACCTGCTAGTATTTTGCTAAGACAGAATTTTCTTTGGTAGAAATGCTTAATACTTCATTATCTGTAACTTGTTTGTGATCTGACCACTTGTGCTTGGTTGTGTACTATATTAATAAAGTGTTTAGACTTTTAAAAACACTGTTGTAATACATCGAGCCACTAAGTATTGTTTTTATGATGTTTTTTTCTACAGGAGGAAAACGCAAATTTATGTACTTCAAATATTGTCTGTATTAGTAAATGCAAGGCTATTTATGAAATCTGAGCATAGCACTGTATGAAAATGTTTCGACCGTTCTAGAGCCTACAGCTAATCAATCTTTCAGATTCTGGAGTGCATTCAAGATCTAAAGAAAATTATAGATGATAAATTATCTTAAATAAAACAAATACATTTATAGATATGGTATATAAGCATTTAATTTCACTCACCTGGGAAATGGAGGCAACTTTAATGGTTTGCGAGCCCAATTAAGTACAGACACATAAAACAAAACAAAAATAGAATATGCTGTATTCAGCAGCTAATCAGCCAGAATCAGCTGGGGTGACATGACAGCAACCAGCAAGACCTAGCTGTCACTCCAGTGGCCACGCCCTTAATCATACAGACTTAATACAACTTAATATAAACAAAACAAATAAGTTATTAAAAAAATTTCACCCCTCTCATTAGCTATATACACCAAAATTGTTCTTTGTACCAGGCTGTAAACACCTTTTTTTCTGCTGTAAAGCCATTTTAACATTGGGGTCAATAGAAATCTGCTCTATATTACGGAGCCAGGCCTAGAAGAATTTTGATGAATTGCAGTTTCAGTTACTTCCGTATTAGCTTCATGAGGGAGAGCGGGAGGTTGCCGCTTGGATGTGTATCATTCCTTCAGAAATCGAGATTCAGTATCAACCAAGATCAATTCACCTTTCTACACTGACATGCAAATTTTATGAAAGCATATTTGCTTTAAATAATGCATAAGCACAACGCCTCTTATGAAACATTGTTAATCCCTGCCCTTTGGATTGATTTTAACACATGCTGTTGATGTTTTAGACAAAAGAAATGTACAATCAATAATTTGAACCGTGAGTATTAAAAATAAAAGCAAAGTTGTTTTTAATGTTTCACAATGACCGTTCTGTCTGAAAGAGCACTTTAGAAATTAAATAACAATGCAACACAGTAATCCTTCATCATGATGCAGTTTGTCCAAGGCAAATCGCCAAGTTAATTGGACGGTGTTAACTAAATCCCCTTCCTGTTTCTCACCACTTTCCGATCCCTTTCATTTGCCAATGGAGGACAGGTCGAAAACGCTTATGAGGCATTTTGGTGTCACAACCCAAAATTGGCCGACGACACAAACACTGAATTCATTAAGTCACCCCGCCATTACTGAGGCCACGTCAGATGATGGAAGATTCTCCCTGATGCCGCCACTTCCTTGATAGCTATCTAGTATAATTAAACTTATAATTGCGATGCCAAGAAGCGTTTCTGCCCGTAATTGCATGGTGGAATCCTGACAAGACTAGCCAGTTATTAGAAAGTCGAATCTCGGGCATTTTAATTGACTGGGCTTAGACATGGGGAGAGATTTTCATTGATAGCCTACAATGACTACACACTCAGGGCGGAAAAAAGAGGAGAAGAAAAATGATACAAACAAGCCTGGCTTTGAAACAAGCCAGAATAAAAGTACTTGATAATAAATATATTTTTGGGTGAGAATTAAAAACAAGCTGTGGTCAATATGCTATTGATCATAAAAAGATGATACATAATGAAATAAAGCACCAGCTGTGATGTAATAATACATTAGGTAATACATATGAATGAATGAATGAATGAATGAATGAATGAATGAACGAATGAATGAATGAATTAATGAGTGAATGAGTGAAATTAGCTTGTTTGCGTATGTTAATAAATAATAATTAAAATAAAAAAATACTTAAACAAAAACTGCATATATATAAATATGTATGCATGTATTAATAATTAAACAAATAGTTATAAAAGATAGATAGATAGATAGGTAGATAGATAGATAAATAGATAGATAGATAGATAGATAGATAGATAGATAGATAGATAGATAGATAGATAGATAGATAGATAGATAGATAGATAGATAGATAGATAGATAGATAGATAGATAGATAGATAGATAGATAGATAGATAGATAGATAGATAGATAGATAGATAGATAGATAGATAGATAGATAGATAGATAGATAGATAGATAGATAGATAGATAGATAGATAGATAGATAGATAGATAGATAGATAAATAAATAAATAAATGATAGCTCTGGTACTTGGCGTGCTTTAAACTAAATTTATGACATCTCCACAAATCAGCTTATTGCTTCCCATAAACATCAGCATCTTTGCTGTGGTGAGATTTAGGCAACATCGCAAACTTTACCTCCTCATAACAACATGATTTGATCAAACTGAATTATGTTTACAATCTCTTGCTGTTAACTTATTCTCTTCATTATCAGGGGTTGAATCAACATGACGGAATGAACTGACATTTACTCTGGCACTTGTTTTACTGACAGCCACTGGCAACCCTCAGTGCTGGGAAACACTGACACAGTGTCCACTCTCACACACACTATGTCCTTCATATTCATCACTATTTACCTCACTATTTGCGTAGTACAATTCACCTAAACTACATATCTTTGGACTGGGGGGTGGTGGTTGTGGTTGAGTTTAATGATGTATACAATTATGACAAATAAACAGAGTGCACTGGTGATGTTTACGCTTGCTGTGAACAAAACCATGAGAGGATAAAGAATAAAAAAAAAAAAAAATTTAATTAAATGCATGAATGAATGGATTTGCTTGCTTGCTTATGTTTTTAAATAACATATAAAAGATATAAAATAAACAAAAAATGCATACATTTAAATAATTATAAATAAACAAACAAACAAAAAATACATAAATAAAGGTAATACATGTAAATGAATAAATGAATTAATTCATTCATGCAAATGAATGAATTAATTAATAAATAAATAAATGAATTAAATGAATGAATTAATTTTCTAAAATAAATCAAAATGCATACATCAAATATTTAGGAATTCATTAATAGTTAAATAAAAAAACAAATTAAAAAATTAAAAAATAAAATAAAATAAAAACACATGTAAATGAATAAATGACTTTGATTTCTTGCTTATGTTTTTAAATAACAAATAAAATATATATATATATATAAATTAAATATGGTTAAATATATATATTTTTTGCAGTTATAAATAAATAAATAAATAAATAAATAAATAAATAAATATATATATATATTCTATATAACTATACTGCACTCAATTCATAACATTTTTGACATGCACCTGTTCTATAGTAATGTACAATATCAAACAAGAATCTAATAAAAGACCAAACCCGATGAGTTTTATGAGTTGGTATATAAACATTAGTATTTATCTAAGAAATACACAGTGCATTTAAGCACACATCCTACTTTCTCTAATTAGCTGACAGACCAGTGCTGCTAACATCAAGGTCATGAGTTAAAATCCCACAGAAACAGAAATGTTTACCTTGAATGCACAGTAAAGTCTCTTTAAACAAACGCATCTGCCAACTCAGTGGATATTTGTTAGACAAAACGAGCCTAGTGTTAAATCCTTGTCATAAGTGATTTGCAAACATCATGAAAAATATATAATATATCTATAGTATGTGGACCTCATATATGAATTATTCCACCATGGGAGCTTTAGGATGGCATATATACAAAATATTCACAAAGGCATGTAAATTAATGCAAATGCAATGTGCATAGCATAAGCCTAATAGTAGCAATGGCCTTGTTCAAATTTCACATCGTTTAGTTGGTAGATTGTGCAATAAGGACAATAATAAGAACGCTGAATAAAATATGGATTTGCCGTATGAACAAATTTGGCCGAAACAAAATTTACTAGAAACTGGTCTATATCTCACAGATAATTGTCCTATCAAAGGGAAATAGAACCATTAAATTAGGCCTCAACAGTCCCTTTGTGCTTTTTAGAGTGTTAATGTGCCACAAAACTAGATAACTTGACCCAGTACTTCCGGAAATAGTCTTATTTTACCAAAGTAACACTTACACCCTGTCACATCTTAGACTGCATGAAACATAAGGATTTACAATATGCATCCGGTATATCAAAGGAGCCATGCTGCACAATGTAGCACAGGCATTACAAACCTCTTTGTGTGTGTTGGACGCAGAAATTTCTGGCACGGTTTTGAGTCTATTAAACAGTTTACAGGCTAATCACAACGTCTGATACAATACCATAACACGCACACACACGCACACACATGCACACGCACACGCTCACACACACACGCACGCGCACACCAATTGTTTTGTGTTTTATTTTGGATCTCATAAGTGTCAGTGTGAATGCTAAGTAAACCAGGACGATAAATTAAATTAAATTAAATTAAATTAAATTAAATTAAATTAAATTAAATTAAATTAAATTAAATTAAATTAAATTAAATTAAATTAAATTAAGTTAAATTAAATTTTGTCCAGACCAAACAAACCAAGAGAACCACACTTTACGCAACTAATACCAATGTTTCTAAATGTATAATTATAAGCTTGTAATTTCCATGACTGACTGCCCAAAAAGCTTTTTCAGATTTGTGTGTCTTCCTTTTTGTGACTTATTTGCTTTGATTTATATGACAATGATGTTGTGCTGGCATGCATACGACTAAATAAATGAATAAATAAATAAATAAATAACTCCAACTGGCAATGTTATCTTACATCATGTCAATGTTATGCTGGATTATTACATCTTATTCACACTATCCATATTTGATCAGATAATAATCAGACATTATCAGACTATAATCTGACATGATGGTTTCATTCATGTTTAAAAACAATAAATTAATTATATATGCTTTTCTAATGTTTTTTTTTTCAGTTTTTTTATTTTATTTTTTGCAAGGTGAAGTCAATTTTAACAATATTAACTATTTGTTATTGAATTTTATTTACATGTATTACTATTTATTTATTTATTTATTATAATTTATTATTTTTTATTTAATTATTTATTTATTTTTGTATTTATTAATACATTTAATTGTTTTTAATATTAATGAATAAAAATATGCTTTTTTTAAATTATTGTATCTGTTTTTTTTTTTGTTATTTAAAAACATAAGCAAACAAACAAACACATTCGTTTATTTACATGTTTTTTATTCACTTTTTTATTTATATATATATATATAGTGCTCAGCACCCCCAAAAAATATATTGTTTAAATAAATGTTTTCCATAGGATGCTTATGGTTCACAATATTTCATTTGTGCATATACATAGTCAAAACTAAAGCCAAATATGGAGCTCTTTAACAAAATAACTTACAATAATGGTTCAAAAATTAGTAGTCTAAATTTATATGTTTATATAAAAATTTATATGAAACTTTTAATGAAATTTTGTTGAAATGTTGTAGGTTTTTTTTTTCTTTTTTGCAATATTTTGCACAAATTAAATGTATTATCTTTCTACTGCTAAATCTATTCTGTGACTAAAGTATTATTTATATAAATATATCTGTTTAATAAATCTGTGTTGTTTAAATGCACCTATATTCACTAAGAAATGGATCCACAGAAATGGAAATGGATTTTATATTTTTAATCAGAAACTTGTTTTAAATAAATGAATGTTTTTTTTTTTTGTTGTTGTTGTTGTTTTTTGTTAATGAAATACAGTACTGCTCTTAATTCTCACAGAATACCTGCCTTAAAACCAGTAACCAGTAAAAGCACTGTTCCACATCTTGCTATGAAGGAACAAATTTAGGACGAATATTAAGCACGGAGAAGATGGAAAAAAAACTGCAAATCAACCTTTACCAATTCCAAGCATTATGACCTGAATATGAGACAGCGCTAGTCTTACTTGGGATTTAAATTAGCCTACAACCAACTTTTATACCTTGGAAAATTAGATGATTAAAGTCAGGAGAAAAGGCTAGTGATGGGGTACGAGGGGGATGGGGAGATGAAACAGTCTTAAGACACAGAGAGAGAGAGAGAAAGCCTGTTCAGCTCCACTACACAGCAGCAGCTCTCTCTAAAAGAGCATAATCTCACACAGCCCCAACTCCCATGAGCCCACAGCCAGGCCTTATACTGACAGTCAGGTGAAAAAGCTCCTGCAAGCCTAGCTGTTATCATGATGTTCTGAGTTTGTATCTAGCTGTCTTCCTGTGTGAGAGCAAACGTGTGGATTAATGCCACATGGCTATAATATGATGCATGATAGTCTGTGGTTGCAGATGTGGAGAAATTGCCTCTAAATATGGACATTTGGAAAAAAAAATAAATAATAATTAATTATATATATATATATATATATATATATATATATATATATATATATATATATATATATATATATATATATAATTGTATGTGTATATATATATATATATATATATATATATATATATATATATGTGTGTGTGTGTGTGTGTGTGTGTGTGTGTGTGTGTGTGTGTGTGTGTGTGTGTGTGTGTGTATGTGTATGTAAAGGCTAAATACAAATAAAAAGTGAACATACATTTTTTTTGTACTTTATAACTTTAAAAAAAAAGTTATAAGAGCCTGGAGTTATTACAGACTTTGCAAATTAAGTTAGCGGACATTTGTAGGTGCAAACATCTATTGTGTGTGTTCCTGGCAGTTTTGTCCTGTCTTTTTAATATTGTCCATACCGATTTCAGAATTATATCGTATCAACCGAAATTAAGAAATATATCGTGATATAATTTTTTGCCATACCGTCCAGCCCCAATATTAAGTAAAATATATAATTTTATATAATTATATAAATATATAATTTATATATAAAATATATAATTAGTAGTATAAAATATAATACATATTCAATCATTAAAATCTGAAAATATAAGAAATATATTTATACAGACCAGCCACTTTATTAGGTACACCTGTCCAACTGCCTGTTAATACAAATTTCTAATCATCTGGAAATACAGAAACTCATTGTATTAGTCATGTAGACATGGGCTGTTTCTCAATATGCATTCTTCAGCAATCTTGCGTCCTCATGTTCTTGTGTAAGGTCATTATCAACTGTCTAAGTTTCAAAACTCAAGACCGTAAGAACAGAGGATGCGTGAAAGTTCCCAGATGTGTTCTTGATATGGAGGATGCATGAATGCAGACTTGAGCACCAAACTCGCTTTAGAAGTCCAAGAAGTTATTGCGGCTGAAGGTGGGAAACACAGCATTTTTTATAGATTTATTATTTAAAGTTCAGAGATAACACTTATTTACCTCATGAGATTCTCTAAATGAGACGGTGAACGTAAACATTAACATGGAAATCATAATAAAGGCAGAAACACATGAAGGATATGAATTCATATTAAAATCAGTTTTATTTTTATTGTGCAATGAATATTTGTAAAGTCTATATATATATATATATATATATATATATATATATATATATATATATATATATATATATATATATATATATATATATATATATATATAGTATATATTGTGAAACAGGGAAAAAACAAATCGCTGAATGAATGCTGTGTTGTTTAAACAATTTTCGGTAAAAACTTATAAAGGTCATGTGACCATCAGGAGAAATGCAGCATCTCATTTCTCACAGGGCGCGTTATGTGTTATCGTGGTCTCCCGAGTTTAAGGTAAGTTGGCAAGATTGGTCTCCACAAGAACACAAGTCTGTTCTCTGTGTTCTTGGAATTGAGAAAGAGCCAAGGTCAAGACGATCTGCTGCAGTTCAAACTGAGCATCAGAATAGGGAAGAAAGGTGATATAAGTGACTTTGAACATGGCATGGTTGTTGGTGCCAGACGAGCTGGTTTGAGTATTTCAGAAACTGCTGATCTACTGGAATTTTCGCACACAACCACCTCTAGGGTTTACAGAGAATGGTCAGAAAAAGAGAAAGTAGTTCATTGGGTGCAAATGCCTTGTTGATGCCAGAGATCAAAGGGGAATGGCAAGACTAGTTCCAGTTGATTGACAGGTAACAGTAACTCAAATAACCACTCATTGCAACTGAGGTATGCAGAAGAGCATCTCTGAACACACTACAAGTCCAACCTTGAGGCAGATGGGCTACAGCAACAGAAGATCACACCGGGTGCCAATCCTGTCAGCTAAAAACAGGAAACTGAGGCTACAATTCACACAGGCTCACCAAAACCGGACAATAGAAGGTTGGAAAAATGTGGCCTGGTCTGATGAGTCTCGATTTTTGCTGCAACATTTGGATGGTAGGGTCAGAATTTGGCATCAATAACATGAAAGCGTAGATCCATCCTGCCTTGTATCAACGGTTCAGGCTGATGGTGGTGGTGTAATGGTGTGGGGGATATTTTCTTGACACACTTTGGGTCCATTAGTACTAATTGAGCATCTTGTGTTAACGCCACAGCTGGCCATGTCCATCTCCTTACGACTACAGTGTGCTCATCTTCTGATGGCCACTTCCAGCAGGATAACGCACCATGTCATAAAGCGCAAATCATCTCAGACTGGTTTCTTGAACACGACAATGAGTTCAGTGTACTCAAATGGCCTCCAAAGTTACCAGATCTCAATCCAAAAAAAACACATTTGGACTTGGTGTAAGGGGAGATTCACCTCATGGATGTGCAGCCGACAAATCTGCAGCAACTGTGTGATGCTATCATGTCATTATAGACCAAAATCTCTGAGGAATATTTCCAGTACTTTGTTGAATCTATGAAGGATTAAGGCAGTTCTGAAGGCAAAAGGGCTCCAACCCAGTACTAGTAAAGTGTACCTAAAAAAGTGGTCATTGAGTGTATATTTTTAAAATTACAAATCAAAAAAGTATAATACTGTGTAATCCTATACAATACTAACTTGACACTATTATAACACAGGTGAAGAAAATACAGTACAGTAGTGATACCAAGGTAAAAGTAATGCAATGAATAATCATCTTTTAAACTAAATGTAAGCATTTATGTACATAACGTGACAATTTATGTCAATTCAATTCATTTTTGCTAAAAATAAATGTTGTTTTGTGTCAGCAGCGTTGCTGATATGTGCTAAAAACAGATGACAGTGTGACTGCACTTTATTACTGCCCTCAGTTGCATTTGAAGCCGAGAAAAGGCCACTTTATTATATTGAAGATGAAGGCTCATTTTACACACAGCGGACTACTGACAGGCATAAAACAACAAAACGCAGCTAAAAATAATTCTGTTCATAAACACCTGGACATTTTTTACAGTACTCTGAAGAAAGTGGTTTATTCTCCTAAATGAAAGAAGCTTCCAGTACATATTGAAGACCATTTTAAAAAATCAGTTTCACTAAACCATATTTGAACAAGCGTTTCCTCAAGTAACATTTATATAACACAGTCATGCAAATTTATATTATTTTATCCAGAATATAGTTTAGTTTTCTATCCAATATTTGATAGTTTTCTATCCAAATGTCCCTTTTCAACTAATAAACATCATTCCACCCCCCTGTTGGATTTCCCTCAGAGAATGCACTATACTTCACTTTATTTGACATTAACTTGCATAGACAGTATGCTTGATATATTTAGATCTACTAAATATTCATGAGTCAAGCATCTTATTTGTGCATGTCATTAATTAGACTTCTCTTACGGCAGTTAGCTAAGGGTGATGGCCGACGGGCTTTTCATCAGTAGGGAAAATTATAGTTGGCCCAGGTGCATTCAGTCTCAGCTGCTGTTAATGTCTATAGTTTACTCACTGCTGAATTAAACGGTAAAGATTTTTTTATTTTTATTTTTTCTGCAGTGGGAGTTGCAACATAATCTGAAGTCAGACTGCTATTCCTGATCCTACTTTAGATTTGTCAACATGACACAACTCACCTTTACGATATCAGATGCTTGAGCTCTAAGTGATTCCCATTAGCTGATATGGCAGCTTAGTTACCAGCTACATCCTCTCAAAAGACAAGTCTCACCTTTGCTATGTGACAGAGACACTTTTAAAGAGCACAAAACGTTGTTCAACATTAGTAAGACTTCTCGGTGTGTGAGAAGTCTGTATACTTTAACAGCCTGACACAATCGGTTTCCTTTTTTTCTTACAGGAATTGTATGACTTTAAATTTAATTTTGTAGATTAATCAATTGGACTACACTACCTGACAAAAGTCTTGTCGCTTCTACAAGTTTTAGGAACAACAAATAATGACCCGACTTTTAGTTGATTAGAAGTGGCATATATAAAAGGCAAAGGCCTCTAAATTATGCTTATTTTACCAAAATAAAATATGATTCTGACGTGTTTTTTTAATTATTTAATTAGGACAGTAAGGTCTGACTTTGATTAGACAAAAGTCTTGTTACTTAACAGAAATAATGTACAGTATAGAAGTCATGGTGCAATAAAATAAGAATTATTTGTGTATGACTCCCATGAGCTTGGATGACTGCATGCATACATCTCTGCAATGACTCAAATAACTTATTAATAAAGTCATTCTAAAATGGCAAAGAAAGCATTCTTGCAGGACTCCCAGAGTTCATCAAGATTCTTTGAATTTATCTTATATGCTCAATAATGTTCAAGTCTGGTGACTGGGCTGGCCAATCCTAGAGCACCTTGACTTTGTTTGATTTCAGGAACTTTGATGTGGAGGAACACCATCCTGCTGAAGAATTTGCCATCTTGCTGAAGAATTTGCCCTCTCCTGTGGTTTGTAATGTAATGGGCACCACAGCCCAAACCATGACTTTTCCTTCACCAAACTTGACTGATTTCTGTAAGAATCTTGGGTCCATGCAGGTTCCAATAGGTTTTTGTGATGATTGGGATGCAGTTCAACAGGTGGCTCCTTGGAAAAATCTACCTTCTGCCACTTTTCAAAATGATCTACTAGAAATCAAGTTGTTATTTGTTGCTCTTACAACTGGGATCAACGACAACACTTTTGTCAGGTAGTGTATTTTATGGGAGACAATGCTATGCAGCTACCACTGCAATCAAAATCAATGAATAAATGTATCTAATATATTAGGATAAAAATAATAATAATAATAATCAACAGGACACAAGTAGATCAATACAGTTTTTGATTGTTTGTTTATTTTGCAAAAAAAAAATGGATGAAATAACTTATAAAAACACAACTAACATGCATTGCAGTAAAACCCTATATATATAAAAAAAATTTATAAAAAAAAAACTGACATCTGTAAGGTGTATAGTTAATATGCCCTTTGACCATTTACAATAAAACTACTTGTAAATCTAAATCTGGGATTTTTAACGACCACAGAGAGTCAGGACCTCAGTTTAACGTCTCATCCGAAAGACGGCGCTCATTGAGTATAGTATAGAGTATAGAGTATAGAGTCCCCGTCACTATACTGGGCATTAGGACCCACACAGACCGCAGGTTGGGCGCTCCCTACTGGTCTCACTAACACTACTTCCGACAGCAACCCAGCTTTCCCATGTGGTCTCCCATTTAATGATGTAAACAATTATGACAAATAAACAAAGTGCACTGGTGAACTAAACCATGAGAGGATAAATGATGTAGACATGAGAGCCCAAAATGCTATACACTAAACTTTCTAAATAAAATGATTTTAATTTTGATATTCAATTAATAAAGAGGCAATATTTTAAGTTAAATGTAAAGCAAATAGTTGTCATAAATGGTTAGAAAATGGTAGATTATCCATGGAAAAATGTAAACGTTAATTAATTACAATTCAATAACAATTTGTAAGTATGATTTTTTTTTTTTTTTTTTACAATTCTGTAAGTTATTAACAAGGTATGTTATTGGCTGCCAATATTTCTTAAATTAGACATGTTATACATTAACAACTGAAATAAGTGACATTTCACATGGTGGTCTGTTGATAAAGCCATTTTTAAACGCCAATTCACATCACAGATATGAATGCCAACAAACAAGACAGGACTTTGCTAAATCAGTGTTATTGTTCTTGTTTGCTTCTTTTCATTTGTTGACAGCAATCTTTCACAACATCTAACTTGTTTTTTTGGTGTGTGTTGGCGTGATGTCTTGCACATGCAAGGGTTTAAATTGAACTCACAGTCTCCTGTTTCCTCGTGTCTGGATCTGTTATCCTCCTGCAGTTCAGAACACCGCAAGCATAACCATCACCCGTGTGTTCGGTTCTATTTGCCATAGATTTGCTGTCATAAAGCTGGAGCACCCAGAGAACAGGGAAGAATATCCAGGATTCAGGCTCAGTCGGGATTCAAACCAGGGACATTTCTGCTGTGAGGCAACAGTGCAACCAGCTTATTAAATATAGGTTTATGCCAATTTTTATCACAAAAAACAGGCTTATAATCACCTTAATCTTATTGTTTCTAATGCACATAATTCAAGGCAAGGGCCTGTAGACATCCTACTAATTTTTGACTACTGTAAGCTTCAGGAAATTCAGCTACACGTTAACCATTCTTCATGCTACAATTTATTGATTTATTAATTAATTTTGATTGCTGTTTTGCATAAAAATAATACAGTATATACAGTGGAGGAAATAAGTCTTCGTTACATCACCAGTTTTCTCAGAAAACATATTTCTAAAAGTGCCGCTGACTTAAAATTTTCACCAGTTGTTAATAACAACCAAAAGAATCCATATATGCAAATAAAATAATATTAATTAGTTTACAAGTTAAGTATGTGTAGTAAAATGAAATGACACAGGGAAAAACATTGAACACATAAGGATAGGGAGATGTAGAAAGACAGTGAAAGCCCAGACAGCAGCTGAAATCTCTCAGTAGTTACTCAGCAACCCTCTGCCCTTCGTCATTGTAAATTACTATTAGCTACTTTGGTCTCAACATCAACATTACTAAGATGATGAAGATGAAAACAGGATGAAATCCACAACACAGTCAAAGGAAACTCTTGAATGCTTTCAGAAAAAGTAAATCAAGCCACAGAATGGCCCAGCCAAACACCAGATTGGAATCCAATATAAAATACAGACTAAAGAACGGATTTGAAAGAAGAGACCCACAGAACTGTCAAAATTATTACATTCTGTTGAAGTCTGTGAAAAACTCACACTTGAGCAATTCATGCGACTTCGTTCAACATATGAGGCATCTTTAAGCTGCCAGCACCAAAAAAGCCTTTCAATTAAAGTATTGAATAAATACAACGGCTCCTATAAAATATTTGAATACTTTTATAATATTTTTATATATTTATTTTCTATACAATGTTTTACAATAATATTCTTGTGCTTACACATTGATCACGAGCACGTGTCTGCAGAGTTTTGTGTAAGAACGAATTCACTACACATGGCTCAGAAAGCGAGTGCGATATTCACTTTTGTTTTTTATTTGCTATAAATGCTCATGTTGTTCTATGCCTGTACTTGAGTTTTTAAAGGTTCAGTTTAAATATCTGGCTGTTTGTATTAAAGGACAAAATTGTATCACAAATAGTATATAAATCTTTATACATTTTAATACAACAATTGTTTGATGTGAAGAAAATAAAAAACTTTGTATGGAAAGCATCGTCAATGCACTGCGATGCACCGAGATATCAAATTGAACTGAATCAATGGCATGATAATCGTAACCAAACCAAACCATGAGACCAGTGTAGGTTCACACCTCTTCTAAAATGTGAGCAAAATCACCTGTTTTGTCATCACGTTAGACATTATGCTAGAGAATTTTTACAATAAATAAAAAAAACAGCAACTTTTTTTTTGCATTATATATTTTTTAACTCACTAAATATTTCAAATTAATCGAGTGCGTTTACGCGCTAATTTTGACAGTCCTAATATATATATATATATATATATATATATATATATATATATATATATATATATATATATATATATATATATATATATATATATATATATATATATATATATATATGTATATATATATATATATATATATATATGTGTATATATATATATATATATATATATATATATATATATATATATATATATACAATGTACATACGTCTTCTTCTTCTTTGGCCTTAGTCCAGTATGGTTGCGCGGTCGGCTCTTTTGCAACAAGTCCTCCATTTAGACTTGTCCATATGATAATGACATTTTTTTTTTTTTTTTTACACATTCCGGCCAGCCTGTCGTCTGGGCCTGTCACCCTCATACACTCATACACTACGGAAAATTCAGCCTACCCAATTCACCTGCGGCATGTCTTTGGACTGTGGGGGAAAACGGAGCACCCGGAAGAAACCCAAGCGAACGCAGAGAGAACATGCAAACACCCCACAGAAACTCAACCTTCTTGCTGCGAGGCGACAGCACTACCTACTGCGCCACTGCTTCACCCAAATATATATATATAGATATATATATATATATATATATATATATATATATATATATATATATATATATATATATATATATATCACATACAAACATACACGCATAAATACATACATACATATATACATACATACATACATACCTACATATATATATATATATATATATATATATATATATATATATTTACATACACACATACATACATACATACATACATACATACATTTCTGAGCTTTAATTTTACATTTGAACAAAAACTTTAATTTGCCAGAGGTATAAATAATTTCATGCTTGACTCTACATTTAATATATATTTGATAAATAATTTTATAATTTTAAGTCCTTCTTTATTCTGAACTATGACAATTGTTTTATACCTGGAAAAAATAAAAAATCAAGTGTTTTTTCAAAATCAAATGGATCTCTAATTTCAATAGTCCTTTTTAATCAAACCATAACAGAAAAAGGGAGGGAGAAAATGGGCACAAAGGCACTTCTAATAACCTTATCTGTACAACAAGATAAAAGGTGGCAACCAAAAGCTTGAATGCTATCAGAAGAAACATCATGTCCCTCGGAATGTCACTTAGATTTTATCTCTTCGGAGTAAATGTGACTTGTGGCGCTGACTAATAGGGAATTTTAAAGTACTTCTTTCCAACTACTGTCTTCACTTGGTCACTCAACGTCAACTGTACCTCTGCACCAAACAAAGCTCAAAGTTAAATCAAGGAAAACAGCTGACACGGCATAGCCACAGGTTATTATGAACATGCGAAAATGAAATTAATTCAATGCAATGAGATGTCTCTTGGCTTCCCCATCCAAGCAACACTATCCTCGAGCATCCAAGCACACGTCTCATTTGTCATGTTCTTTCTCGCAGCCAAAATTAAAAATTCAAGTGTGCATATCATTAACAGATCGCTCTGACAAAACAAGTTCATGTGCATGCAATTCTCTGAGGTCACCTCTAGATACCTCTTGAAGTTATTACTTTAGGGTCACGTGTCATAATCAACTGTCTGGCGGTAGGACAGCTAGGAGGGCAAATTATTCAATTTATGTAGAGAGGTTAGCTATACGACTCCAAAAACATGGCTTTGCTTTTAGTGTAATGTGTAGAGCAGGAACTTTGCCGTCCCTAGCGCTGGATGGCCTCAGGATCAAATCTCTGGAAATAGCTTTGAAGCCATGTACAGATATCGAAGAAGGTTAGCAATCCAGTCTATGGAACTGGGAATCCATGTGCATATACAGTAGCTATGGGGAGAAGAAAAATAAATCGAGATTTAGAATAGAGATAAGAGAATACTTTAAAAATTCTCAGTTTCTCTGGATAAATTGGGTTAATTAGGCTTTGGTTTGAGAAAAATTTAAAGATTTGTCTAATTCTGTCTGTGTTATTTCAAATAAATATAGTAACTTTTACAGAATATTGACCTTCAAAATATGACTATTGGTCGGAATAGCAAATGTTTTCACTTTTTATGATTGAACATTAGGTTTATTTCACAATGTACCGAGTTCCTAATTTTTCTTTAGTTAATTCTGTAGGTATTGCACGCCTGGGTCAAAACACATGTAAGCGCAGGTTGCCAGATTGACGACACCAACAGCAGTGTGCCAGAGTGTTGAGCCTAAAGGTTGATTTAAGGCTGATTTAAACAGTTTTCTTACTAAAAAGCAATGACTTTCTAAACAACACCTGAAATTTATATTTTTAAAAACAGCTTCAATTTCTAGCAGCTGAACAACAGAAGACTATGACAATAATCACCTAAGGTACCTCATGGGCTTTATTCAGTGTTATTCAGTGTTTATTCAGCTAATAATGCGAGTTTGAATGGCATTTCACTTGACATTTATTGCCACACTACTGAAAGCAGCAGTGGATAGTTTATCTCAGATCTTGAAAATACAATAAACCATTTGAATTGGAACTTCAGAGCAAGCCAACCCATATCAGTGATCAGCATGTACATTTAAAAAATGTTAAAGAGGTCTAATATGTAATAATTTTATTAGAAACCTTAACATTTCATTGGAGTGCAGTAAGTGCACTATTCTGTGCTTCTGAATGGCTGAAAATACATTTATGCTATTTCATCTAGTGCAAACAGCCCAATTGCTTATCACTGCAAACCTTGTCACCAAGCGTGTTAATAGGACACAGGGTTACAATATAATCTGCTCGCCTAATGTTTGCATTCATAATATTTAAATTATTTTCTAATTAATAAACTCCTCACGTGGAACTCTGTGTCTCATTTTGGAGGCTGTTACTGTCCACCAGAGGTTGCGGACTCTTACTTTGAGAGCCTTCCTGACTGAATGAATGAATGAAATAGCGATTTTGTACTAAGGCAACCTGGGTTGCTGAAATATTATTGGCCTATAATTGGCCAAAACAAAGACAGATGTTCCGGCACAGAAAGCACATTTTCAAAGTAGAATATCTGACTTCAGCATTGTTTTTCAGATAAACAAAATGTTCACTTGACATGTTTTTTTTTTTGTTTTGTTTTTTTAAAATAGCTGCAAACATATTAGGGTATTTTTATGCTTTAGAAGAGTCAAAAACTTACATACAGCTTTTTTAAAACATTGGTAAATTGTTGTCTAAAAATGAACAAAAATGTGTCTAAAAACATGGCATTTTTTGTTGTTTTGATTTTAAATTTTGGAAGAAAGTCATTCATTGTTTACAATCCAACAGACACTTTGATGTCAAAACAACAACAAAAAAGATGTAAAAATGTTAATAGATTTGATTGCAGATTGATTTAAAACCCAGGATCATCCTGTATTCGATTATTGTTTTTTACACCAATGTCAGATGTCAATTTGATGTTAGTTTACATGCACTGCCGAGACAGCTTAAAATGAATACAATGTTTCTAATGAAATGTTTCTTATATCATTATATATATATATATATATATATATATATATATATATATATATATATATATATATATATATATATATATATATATAGTTATTTTGCTGGTCAAAAGGGCATCAATGTGTGAATTTCATCTGGATATCAAGGTTTTGTCATCGAATCGATTTGCATTTAATGTGTTTTTGACGTCATGCTTGATGTCAATTTGTTCCTGCTGGGACTAAACAAAAATAACTCGATACACTTATTCAAACACAGCATAACTACAAATAACAAACGCACAGAAACAGAAAATACGGAGAACTGCTGTATATTGAAATTAATGGAAAAGAAATGGAAAGCTTCTGTTGTGCTTTCATTGAGGAATATTGATAAAATGGGGGGTAAAGAAAGACTCAAGCTGTGCAATATTTCCTCCGGTAATTTTACTGTTATTGAATTTCAGTCATTTATGCCCAGTGAAGCTGTTTCAAAATAGCCCTGGATTTCTATGGAAACGCCTATTCAGAATTTCCCACTGCTCAGTGTTTTAAACAAATCAAATCTGTATTGTTGTTTAATTGTCCGTTCCACCTCCTCCAGGACCTCATCACGACTTCAATACATACCATTCAGACCTCAAAAGACTCAATCGATGATCTTTAACTGTGCGACACAAAGCTTGAACTTTAACCTTTCCGTTTCTTCGCATAACTCTCAAACTGGATCTTCAGGGCTGTATGGCTGTAAAGATTCTTGTTTGCTTGAAAGTGGAAGGGAACGTTCTCTTTAGCACCACCATGGATGTTTTATTTATACACCGTTCAACATACAATCCAATAATGCTTTTGAAGAAAATACGGATTTAGAAGCTTGATCCTCTGCACAATGGGGTTTTCAAGCAGAAGTCAATATTTGGAAATAATCAGCGCTCTAGTTTACATTACATTTCAAATTTAACCAGTGGCCAACAGGATATGAGGAGCAGGACAATTTCCTGAAGCACGTTAGGAAGGAATTGTATTACTTGAGAATAGGAATTATTTTTAATGAGTGAAGTGCATTACACGTGGTCATAATTATTGTGGTCATGTTCACTTTGCAGCCCTCTGCGGCTTCATTTATATTCCGTCCTACTTCATCTTCATTATTTTCTCGTCGTTCACAACACGTTTACCAGTGATTAAAAATATTTGGAAGTAGGTGTGTTTATTATATTAATATAAGCTTTCATTTAAAGGTTTTAATTCACAAATTCTAGAGAAGAAATAAGTGAGGAGCTATGCTAATTCAGAACTTATAGGGTCATTTTGTATTTCACATATTATTCATGAATTCTCATTAGAATAGTCATAATTATAATTAATGTAGCTGTTCAGCTTTTTAAAAAATGACTAAATGAAGATGTTGCCAGCTCTTCATCATAGTGAAGACAGTCAGTGATTACAGCATGGCCAAACTCTCTCGTTTATAATCGTTCACAGAGAGGCAAAACTGTTAAGCAGTCTTTTTTCAAACATGTGCAGATTGTGTTGGAGTAAAATATCCAAACACTCCAAAATCACAAATGTAAAGTACATCTATTATTCTCAGTTTATCCAGAATTACGCTGATCTACTTTGAATGCTTCAAGATGAAAGCACTTTGAATATAAAGTCCATTTATAAAACAATATTATAACATTAAAGACTAAACACTATGCAAATATCAACATGAACAAGCATAAAAAATAAAAAATACACACATTTCAGTAATAACAGTAGACTAATTACCTTAGACAAACACAGCACATCCAAACACTGCAGCGGTTTTTATTTTTATCCATAAACTTGTCTCGGAGTTGCAGCAATGGTTTGTTAGTTTGTCATCATCTGAGAAAATGGTTGATAGTCACCTAGGTATGAGAGATGCCAGGAGAGCACGAGCGCAAAGTCCATTGTAAATGTTTAAGAAATCCACATGCGCTTGTCAATTCAGATCAGAATAACAACACATGCGAAAATGAGTGCCGTATAGCAGCAGTGAGGAGACTGTAAATAAAAAAAGGATGTAAGGATGTCGCCAGAGTGGATTTTAAGTTTCTTTTCTTATCTTTTCTGAAAGATTTTTTAGCATAGGGGCTATACTTCACCATTTGCAATGTTGCAATATGTAATTAAATACTTGAAAGCTCAGATTTGATTATCATAATTTGTTTTATTTACAGATTTTGAGGTGTAGTGTATCATTATTATTCACACCCTAAAGTTTGCTTTGATTGTTCAGTATTAACGCTTAACCATTGCACAAACTTTGTAATATTTTATTTATCAAGTTTAAAGAGATCAGATATTTTAAATATTTTTGGTTTTGACTATTAAAAATATTTGCCTTAGTTATGTTGATAAATTAAACTTTACTTTTTTACTTTTGATAAAGTAGCTAAATAACAAAAAAAATCCTAATGTTTTTGAATGTATTGATAAAAAATATTCAATAGTTATTAATATTGCAATTTTTTATTTTTTATTATTTTTTTTTTTTTGCAGTATCGCCCAGCCCAAATTGTAACTACTGTATTTTCTGTATTGTTTTTATTGTATGTCTGCAGGTGATGCCCAAAACAAATTTCCTTTCAAGGACAATAAGTTGATGATTATGACTATTACTACTACTAATATTACTACTATTAGTACTACTACTACTACTATTACTTATACTAATATTACTACTATTACCACTACAACAACTACTACTACTACTGCAGTTTTTTAGTTATCAGGTTTCTTATCAGTTCTTTCTGTCTCTAGGTATTTTGAACCCATGAACTAGTTGTGTTGCTAGCATCATATATTATTGTTATTGTTGAGCTACATAACTAGAAAGTATAAGCTACAGTCAGTCCTGAATTGAGTGAATTCTAAAAACATGATAGTGTAAATGTGAAACTTTTTTTATTGCCTGTGAAAAACTTTTTTCTCTGTTTTTTGGCTACATCATTGTCGCGTAAAACTAACTAACCTTAAATGTGTTTCACTGGTCAATGCAAAAAAAAAAAAAAGTGAATGAACAATATTGGTCTTGGCCAATAAATGCTTACTTTTTGTGTTACTAGTTGGGTTTATGATGAGTCTCAGAAAAAAAAATTCTTAAGATTTATATTTACAGTATCAATGTATATGTCAAGTGTTGACTTCCAAATATAAACAGTAATCGGTATCTGCCGTAATTTCTATATCAGAAAAACTGGCACCCCTTTGCTTAAAATGATAAATTCAGTCTAAAAACTCATTCTAGCCACAAATCAAGACTCATACACCACAAAACTGGATATTTATGACCTCATTTAAAGGGTCTTCTTGCACTTATGAACACTCTACACACACACGAAAGCCCTCTACACACCAAAGTGTGATTTCAACAGGCAAGGTCCTGTGAGAGTAATAAAGACCTAATGATATATTAGCCCATAATTTATACAGCAAGTGTGTTACTGTGAGTGGGATTTAAAGCTCTAATTGAAGTGAACAATGTGTAATTTGCAATCTGAATGCTAAATTAGTCAAATCCCCTCCGAGCCTCATGCATTTGAAATAAGGACCAGCCTCATCGTCAACAGTTTTCTCGTTATTCGGGACTGAAGGAACACATTTTTGAATTTTTTCCTCATAAATCTCCCCAATTCATAGCGTTAATGCAAAACGTCTGCGTAATCTAAATTGCGATCACTTAATCATTTTTCTGTTCACTCTTGACATATTGTATGCCATGTTTTTGTATGCAGTGGGCAAAACACAGATTAGAATCTTTTGAGGGTTGCCCTTTTTAGCCCGTTTTTCGGGATAATCTGGGTGAATGGTGCTGGTTGACAGGATAGCCTGCATATGTAGATAAGAGAAAGAGAGGAAGAACTGGCTTCTTCTCTCCAGCATAAGCTGACTGTAAAGGTACAGTGAAGATTATGCCAAAGAACGACAGGGCCTTGCCTAAAGCAGTTGCTATATCTGAAAAAAAAAAAAAGTGTTGATTGAGCTCAATTGGGAGAGTTTTACAAACCATTTCATTGTTTCACTTCTCTCCGATAGAGTGTAACTTTTCTTTTTTCTTCATCTGTAACGAGAAGCAAGTTCTTTCGGTGTTATTGCACATTTGGCTTTTCAAGTCGTGTCATTCAGGGGAGGAGTTCTTGCTCTTGTTGTTATCAGAAAATTAGAAATGGAGGCCTGTGTGGGAGTCACAGATAAAGCACTGGAGAGCCTCAGCAAGCATAATACCAAGCGCTGATGAATACAAATGCTCACAGCATCAATGGTGTGCACTGTAAATGGTGACAAGTGGACCATTTACTTTTATTAATTGATGTTTCCCCAAGAAATTGAAAATTGACTTTCAAGCCGTGCACTCAGGGTAACACCTTAAACATAATGGAAGTGTTCAAAAGAATAAAGATTAAAAAATGAATCAGTATAATAACAAAATCATATCACACAGTGTCACATGATTGACAAGACATCACAAGATCCAGTGCCATTTTACTTGAAGGGGGTGTTCATAAGACACCTCTATAATCATAACATGACACATGTCACGAGTATGAATAAGATTGTATGCATGCTTATGACAACTCTCATTAAGTGTCATTCATTCAGTTGTCACTTTAACTGCGAAGATGACATTGTTTGAGATGTCTTTATGACAACTTCACAAGAACAAATACATCATAACCTGTTGTTGTCTTTGTGTCATGACAACTTGACATTACCAAGACAACTTATCAGTCATAAATCTATCATAAACATGATTGTCATGTGGCCATTACAATTTTGTCATGACATTTTTTCTGATAATGTTTTTTCAGTGGAACAAACTGAATTTGTCATTAAAATATCTCATTAAAATTGTCAATACTTTCAAACACTTTTAAAATCAATTTGTTTCACTGTACTTTAGGTCAAGAAAAATACCAATGATGCCATTGTAAAGGATCTTGACACCGTTGAAATTGTCATTAGCATGAATACAATTGTCACGATCACCAGCAATCTAGCCTCAGCACATCAACTACACATCTGTAACTGAACTGGACTACAAATACTATCATGCACCTCACACACACCCATTCCTGATTCTTTCTGATTACTCCCTCACGGCTGGAGGCTCATGATAAACCGATTTCCAGGACTATTTATGCATCTCACTTACACATACACATTGCTGAGTCTTGTTTTTTTTTTTGTGTTTTTTTTTTTTTTTTTTCCATAGCATTATAAAGTTTTCCAGGTCTTGTCCTTCTGTGTTTTTCGATCCTTGTCTGGTTTTGTTCCACTGCAATGTTGCATTGCCACCTCTACCAACCATTCGCATTCGGTTTCTGACTACAATCCTGTACTTCCTGTATTATTCTCTTTGCCCCTGTTTTGACCATTGCCTGTCTGACTAATCTGTTTTTATAAACTGCATGTGGATCATCATGTCCATTTTACCCTGACCCTATGTTACAACAACCTCATTCAAATTGTTCATAAAATATTTTCATATTATGAGACATATTATGATTATAAAGATTTGAGTCTTATGAACCCCCCTTCAAGTAAAGTGTTAAACAAGACTCTTATAAAAAAATATTTCCTTTAAAAAAACAATTTTCCAATTAATTTGCTATCAAAGCTGACAAATCATTTTATGAAATCAAATAGCACACAGGGCAAAATATATTGATTAAAAGTGCTTATATAGTTTGTGATTCAGAACTGCTTTGTAGGACTTTATTTTGTGTTCTGTTTACCTTAATTTTATTTATTTATTTATTTATTTTTACTTTTAGTGACTTTTTAGCAGACTGAAACAGTCAATTTATAAACTGGTCATGGAAATGACATTATAGTCTAGTATAGTCTATAACGTATATTAATAGTTTTTTTTTTTTTTTTTTTTTTTTTTTACAGATAATACATTTTTAGATTTATACAATATTCATTTCAGACAACTAAACTGCCAACTAAAGTATTGCTAAATTATAAAATTAAATGGACTATATCATCTGTATTATACTAGTTGTCAACATCCCACATTGCAATTTAAAAATGCAAACCATGCAGTAGAAAACATCTTTGAATAAAGAGCTATAAGCAACTGTAATTAACAGATCTATCTGTTTTTCCCCCAGTGTATTTAATGTGTTAAAATTCATTTCTTTTTACATTAAACTGTGCATATTCTATTTATTGTAAGGTTATTACATTCACAAACACTTTCTAAACAAAAACAACTGCAAGCTAAGCTACACTGTCTATTTTCCTGTGTAGATGAAAACATGATCCATTATATCCATATAACTTGATTGATTTTACAGTACCCTGACGATGTTCAAACCCAACCTAAAGCCTTTGACTTGGAACACTGTGTATGTAACATGATTGAAACTACATGACCAGGAAGACAGCTCAGCAGTTTAACAGGAAAAAAAAAAGAATTCAATGATGAATACACTTCTGTACAATCAAATCGTCACCTCATAAGTTGAAATTGCCTCTGCAGTAGACTGATAGATTAAAAGAAAGCAAAGGGAAGCAAATTTGAGGCCTTATTGATCATAAGCTATTTTGGTCTATATTTTTTTCATAAGAGCAAATCTTGGGAATGCTTTTTGAATACCAGAAAATATATTATGTATAGAAACAGGTCTGAAGCTATTAAATATGGATATATCTGAGGTTACATTTTGCTACAGTGTAATTACACATTTAAGCATTCCGAGTTATGGTTAATGAGGTTTAATTATACATAATGTGCTACAGTAATCCATGTAAAGGCCAAAGTACTTTGCTTTACTGATGTGTGTATACTGTCAAAAATGAAGTAAAAAAAAACCTTAAAGTGCATCTGCAAGCTGTTATACTGTAATTATTGAGTTTCATGTACACAATGATGATGATGAAATTGCTTAGTTTTAGTTTAGTTTTTATTGGTTTCACTATTAGTTTTAGTTGTTTGTTTGTTTGTTTTTTGTAAATTAGAATATTTGTTAGGTGCAAAATTCAAAATGATCAGAATAAATATTGTATAATATTAACTAAACCAAAGATAGGCTTCGTTTTTTGACACAAGAACACTTCCATCTACCACTACTATCTAACCATCCTCAAATTCAAACACAACAGGCCAAAAGATAGCAGCCTTAAGTAAAAATATGTGTGCAAGGCTGCATCTGAGGTACAGTATAAAGTAGTGATGGGCAGTTCAAAACAGGATGTGAACTGGATCTTGTATGACAACCTTCCCAAGTTTGTACTCAGCCTATCAAATATATGTAGTCAGCAATCATAATTTCAGTCAGTTAAAACATCACCATGATCTGAAAAGTTCCTACAAGTACATCTTGCAACGTAATTGTTGTAAGTAGATCAAGTTTAGTTCAGTCATAGTAGCCTGTCAAGGTGTTTGTGTTTGGTTCACTGAATCAGCCATGCACAGTATTATCAGTTAACCACTGTTCTAATAACTGAATAACTCCGTATATTTTGGTTAATTTAGAGTTAGAGGGGGAAATCAGGCATGTAAAATTGCCGTTTCAGTTTGATTTATATCATGGTTCTGTGGTCATGATTTTCGGTTTACATTGTGAAAAAAATCTCCAATTGTAACACCTAAATACCATTTAGAAATGCCATGTACCAGCATAAAACACAAAGCATTATAATCTACCGTTTACAGTATTTAACAAATAGTCAAAAAGTTCTCAAGGCCATGTATTCTAATTTCAGTCCTAAAAATGTTACTTAGTTTTGTGCTGTTGTTTAATAGTAATGATGACTGCGCTTTTTCGATTTTGCTGCTGCCATTTAAAAAAAAAAAAATGTTCCATAAATGTGCACTTTATCTTTACCTCAAACTTAGTTGATTGTCAAATATTAATATTCTGATATTATGTTTCATGCTTTCTGTCTGAGACACCGGGCTGGACAAAATGCAACAGATGTGAGAGACGCTGAGTGAGATGCAGAAAGAGAGAGAGAGAGAGAGAGAAAGAGAGCATCAGGCATATACCAAAACACTAAAAACACTCTCTTCCTTGTCAAATGGTTGTAAAAAAACAAACAAAACAATATAAAAAATGCATGATGTTATTTTTCAATGAACCAACCATCCTTATTTTTTACAGATTAGGCCAAATAAAGATACAACTACTATTAAACTGTACTGTATATTTTCGGTTTGAATTTTTCACGCTGTATTTTTTTATACTCAATGTTGTATATTTACATATAAAATCCAAATATAACAAGCGCTCAACATTGATTTAAAATGTGTTTTAAGTAAAAACAGGACAGTACCTAAAATAAAATAAAACATATAGATTATTATTAGTTTTTGAGGTTTAGTGTAAAAGCAGTGAACGCTTGGAATTCACTTCACTTTATTTTTTCATGCTCAATCTGAAGGACCTTTGCAAGGACATCATAAAATAAAGCTTTGCTAAATAAGCAGCAGCAATGAGAGGCTAAAAAATGAATAGCAATGTTTCCTCAGAGGGAGTGATGTGAACCTGCGCAGGTATTTTATTGTGAAAACAATGTCAGAAGGAAGAGTGTATACAATTATATAATAATTAGTTATAAAAACCTTGTATAATTATATAATAACATAATTACTATTTATTTACTGGGTCATTTTAAAATGTTCAATGACAAAATGGCTGTCAGGTACAGTGCCTAGTATAATGGAATGAATCCCCTATTAATAAATTAATATTTTATTAATTTAATTGTCTTTAATTAATATTTATTAATGAAAATGTTCAATACTGTATTGGTGGTTTTATAAACATTTATCTTCATTAAAAAAAGTTAGTGACATAAAATAGTATATTTATGTTTAAAAACTTCAGTCTACTGTACCTATTGGTATATTTTTATACACATATATATTGTGCATTCATATAATGCATTTATCGAGTATGGCCATACACTCGTAGTGCCTTATAGTTGGAAGGGTCTCCCTGCACCAGTGTGCAGCATCCACTTGGATGATGCTACGACAGCCACAGGACAATGTGCACTCACCACACACCAGCTGCAGGTGTAGTGAGAGCACACAGGGTCATGACAAGCAAATGTGAGCATGGAAAAAGTGCACAGCCGCACACGCATATATAGCAATTTCATAGTTTTGCATATTGTCAGCGGCTTAATCACATTATAGGACTTCACAATATCATTATGCTACATACACAGTAGCCTGAAAGACGTCCGGAATAAAGCAGGTCGTCTGCTTTGAAGATGACAGAGACACTCCCCTCACCCCCTGTGAAACATTTAAGGGGGTCTGAATATTTTCCATACCCACTGTATGTGTGCATTTGCAATATCTTGTCAAGCATTTAGCGGCTCTGAAAAAAAACATTGTCACCAAAGCATTAGCCAAGCCCATGTTCATATCCACATAATGAACTCATCCAGAGTTTATCTAAGTGCTCCTGGCATCCCCTGGCAGAATTGTTATCTTAGCCTTAGTTTCCTAAGGGTAAGAAACTTTCTGAAAATTCAGCAAGAACCACTCATGGCCCTTCTGTGGGAGCCATTTCGTTCTGAGAGCAGTCGCATTTAAAGTAGACCAAGAAGCCTGCTAATGAGGACAGCTCACAAAGACACATGGCTCAGTGTGACACCTGTCTAACTGCGAACATCTAAGGATCTGTCACTTACCCCCTTATTTATGCATTCATTCATTGCGTTTGTCACATTATTGCTATCAGCATGCATTGCGGTGCAGGCACGTCGGAGAGGGAGGTAAGCCCTCATTGAGCCCCCATGGCTTTTGGGGCTTCACTAAGAACACTTCAATCACCCTTACTCTCAGTGCAGCGCACAGACTCTCTTCCCTATGAAGAGGCAAGAGAGACAGTACATTCGCAAAATCTAGATAATAATCTGCATTGGATAAAACAATATGGACAATAAGACACTGCAAAGATGTCGCTTAATTAACAATTTTGTGCATTTAATTTTTCATTGCGCGTTTTCTTTTTCAACTCACATTTAAACGTTCTCCTTGATTCAAAATTTTGCATGAACAGTTTAAAAATTAACTTTTATTGAAACTTTTAGTTGGCTGCACTGTGGCACAGTTGGTAACACGTTCGCTTCACAGCAAGAAGGTCGCTGATTCAAGCCTCTGCTGGGTCAGATGGTGTTTCTGTGTGGAATTTGCATGTTCGCGTGGGTTTCCTCTGTGTGCTCCAGTTTCCCCCACAGTCCAAAGATATGTGGTACAGGTGAATTGGGTAGGCTAAATTGTCCGTAGTGTATGTGTGTGAATGCGTGTGTATGGATGCTTCCCAGTGTTGGCTTGCAGCTGGAAAGGCATCCACTGCTTAAAACATGCTGGATAAGTTGGCGGTTCATTCCGCTGTGGCAACCCCAGAATAATAAAGGGACTAAGCCAAAAAGAAAATAAATGAATGAATGAATAAAACTTTTAGTTCTTTTAAACAATACATTTTAACGAAGAAATAGTAATGACAAAACCCTGACTTAACATTACATTTCCCTTTAAAATTTAACCTTGATTAATCAATGTTTTTGATAAATACAGATGTTGGTTGGCTGGTTGGTTAGGTGTTACATGCCAGCACATATTTATTTATTATATTTCTTTGGGTCTCACCGTGTTTTTTTTTTCTACCACCCTAGTTCACTTCATTTTTGATTTTTGTTCCGCCTACTGCTAGCCCTGGCTCGCTGCTCCACTTTTCAATACTGCAACCAATCATAACTACTTCATCCTTATTGGTTACTGCTTTACAGCTAGATCCATTCTCAACCAATACCCTTATGCTGTGTTCACACCAAATGTGGCACGCACCGATAAATCATGATATTCATGGGTAAATAGACGCATGAACATTTCGAGTTAACTCGCTTCATTCACTTCACAATAGATGCGGATTCGCGTCATGGGCAGGGCTTCTGTCTGCCCGATGACTCTAGCTTTGTTGCTCAACGGCTTACATAGATTTTATTGAGAAAATAGCTGTGTTTATGTGCTTTATGGAGGTTGAAAAACAGCATTAATTTGTTTGGAGTCGTGTCGGAGTCCACTAGATCCTTTCAGAGGTTCACCCAGCTCTGTGAGTTTATCATTTCCTCCAGAAACTATACCATGATGATGGAAGCTTTCAGCAGTGCTTCAGACGGAGCCGAGCCCAGTTTGATGAACTGTTGTCCGGTGTCAGCAGGAGGATCTTCCTATGGGACATCAACAACAGGCTCCTAATCATGCCCCAACAAGAAACCAGTAAAGTAATGTCAAATGTCCGCTAAAGTTCAGATTTTCCAACTCAAACGATGTGCGCGAATTTCGTCATTCATGCGTATCACGCTCTGTTTTTACCCTTGTGTTACCATTCCTTCCCTACCCTTGTGTTTGTCATTTAGGTTAGAAAGACTGGTAGATAAGTAAGTCACATGACATGCATCTCAACACGTAGGATTACTACTGTCTAGAGATACACTAGGTAAGAGGGTGTGCGCCAAACCTTGTGTTTTTGCTTAAGTTGTTAGTTTATTAGTAGAATAGGTAAAAACGTCCTTGACATTGAAGATTTATTTTTCATATCTTTTGCTTATTATATTAGATGGGATTTTCCCCCGGGACACCAATAACAGGCGCTACGTCATAATCACGCACCTACTGTACAAGAAAAAGCTCCTGATTGGATAAAGCGGGGTGAATGTCCGCTGAAGTTCAGTTTTTCCCACTCAAGCAATTTGCACGTTAAACAAGTCAATCACCCAAAACACTCAACTTGCACCACTTCATTTGTGCGAATTTTGACGCCTTATTCATGCGTATCACGCCACAGGATGTCTATTCGCGTCTTTGCATTGACTTAAGGCTATATACTTATTTTAAAACATTAGAATGGTTTTGATGGTTTATTTTCTTTAGCTCCCCCCATAGCTAGTCTTTCTAAAAATTTAGTTTATTGTTTCTAAAAATGTAAATATTAGAGGTGTAATGGATCACGGTTGGTCCGTATGGATCACAACCCACAGTTCGGAATGCACGTGACCCACGGATTAATTACTTTTTTATATTTGTAGGTTTATCCAACATTAATAACAATTGCAAAGAGATCGCCTCCCATGGCATTCAAATCATTTGTATGAAAGCACTTAAATGTTTTTTTAGGGTACTAAAGGTGTTTACTTAGCTGTCACTGTTTGTTTAGCCTGTACTAATGCATTCAGTGTAAAGCTGCACAATTAAACACTAAAAGATCATGATTTCAATTTAAACCCACGCAACATGAATGATAAATAACAATGAACTGCATATGTTTATTAAACCTTCCCAGCGCATTTGAATATGTTTGATCGAGAGAGATTTAGCTTTTACACTTTTTCAGTTTGTTACAAACAATGAAATAACACAGAAGTACTGGGAGAACAGTTAATAGTTCAGATATAAACACTGATGTTTATGGTAAAGATTAAAATTTAATGGAACTTCCATTCAACTTTAATGGAACTTGACACTGGTGACATTTGTAGCAATTACAGTGTGTAACCAATGGGTGGTGACAAACAACCATCAAAATTATGTCACTGAATCGGTTTTCAAAAATGACCGACCTATAATGAAACATGAAGTTTTATGTGTGAATTGTTAAATGATTAATTGAAAATAAATGTGACGTACAAGATCTTGTATCTATATTTAACATTATCAGCAACAAATAGCAAAGATCATTTTTCATATTGAATATTTTTCTTTTTTTTTTGCAGAATCTTTCTTGATTTTTATTTTTATCATAAAATAATAGTTTCTAAGTTATGTTTGTCAAAAATAATGGTTTTTGCAGTAATATTTTTGTATAAATAAAAAAGCAAATGACATTTGTCTCCACCCTTTTTTGCTGATCTGAAATATGGTCTGATCAGTGACTCAAAAACCATATGGATTGGATTGGGTTGGGGTGGTTTGAATTCTAACAAGAACTCATCCACTCACTTGAACTGATTTGTTAAGATACTGTGTACTCAGTCAGTGTGTCCAGTTTTATTTGTATCTGCACCAACTTAAACTAAAATTCCCATAGTCATTGGTAAATAAAAACTAACTTTATAAGATTCCTCTGACTCAGGAGACGCCACCATCTCTCCCATGCTCTCCTATTTTTTTCTAACAGTGGATGTTACCTGCAGCTGGTTTGGGCAGTGCTGACTGGGTAAAATTAATATGTGCTCGATCTACAGGTTAGTAAATCTATTACACAAAGAGAACTCATATTTACTCTAAGAGGGAGTATAAATAAGTTTAATATTACTTAATAACAATATTTCAAATCGCTATTTTGATTTAATTTAAACTGATTGCTCTAGTATCAAGCAAATAAAATTATTAATGAAAGTCACTGTGGAAAAGTCTATTATCAAACATTGACAACAGAGATTGAGCTCCCATAAGGCTATTAAGTAACTAAATAAACAGAAAGCACACATTAATAAGAAATTATGAGAAACTGTTAATTAACGGCTACTTTGCACAGTTAAGTGTATGAAATTGTATTTGCTTTAATACGGTTGCTTTCAAAATTGACAACACCAAAGGTTAAAATAGCTGTCGGAGTGTAGTATGACTAGCCTATTACACTGTTCACACATTTCCTTGCTTTCATGCAACTCTGCATCTGTAAATCTGTCTGAATGAATAACTAAGTAATGGTGCTAATGGGAAGACTAATTAAAAGTATACAACTCACCCGCTTGTCACCATTAAATGTCATGTCAAATCTGACTTGAAAGCACCTGTGTTCATTTTTAGCAAGTATAATCAGCTTGTTTGAATCAAATGTGCTGCTGAGTGTCTGTGGCCGGTGTTTACCAGGCGTTGATGATCTGAAATACAATTCACTTATGAAATGAAAAGTGTTATTGTGTTCTTAAAGTAATTGTGTTGCATTAAATGTAAGAATGCTTAAACAATCTGGAAAATAAGCATGGTGCTTTATTTTTACATTAACTCTGTATATGCAGTATATGTTACTCTGAATGATGCTGAAGTATTATCCCACACTCACCGGCCACTTTATTAGGTACATCTTAGTAGTACTGGGTTGGACCCACTTTTACTGTCAGAATTGCCTTTATCCTTTGTGGCATAGAATCAACAAGGTACTGGAAATTTCCTCAGAGATTTTGGTCCATATTGATATTTTAGCATCACACAGTCGCTGCAGATTTTTCAGCTGCACATCCATGGTGTGAATCTCCTGTTCCACCAGATCCCAAAGGCGCTCTATTAAAATGAGTTCTGGTGACTGTGGAGGACATTTGAGTACAGTGAACTAATTGCCATGTTCAAGAAATCAGTCTGAGATGATTCATGCTTTATAACATCGCACGCTATCCTACTGGAAGTAGCCATTAGAAGATGGGTACACTGTGGTCATAAAGGGATGGACATGGTCAGCAACAATACTCAGGTACTGTAGGCTGTGTGACGATGCTCAATTAGTACTAACAGGCCCAAAGTGTATCAAGAAAACCCCACGCCTTTACACAACCACCACTACCCTGAAGCATTGATAGAAGGTAGAATGGATCCACGCTTCATGTTGTTGATGCCAAATTCTGACTCTACCATCCAAATGTCACAGCAGAAAACAAAACTCATTAGAGCAGGCAACATTTTTCCATTCTTCTACTGTACATTTTTGGTGAGCCTGTGCCTCAGTTTCCTGTTCTTAACTGACAGGAATGGCACCCGTTGTGGTCTTCTACTGCTGTAGCCCATCCACTTTAAGGTTAAAGGTGTTGTGCATTCAGAGATGCTTTTCTGCATTTCACGTTCAAAGTCACTTAAGTCAACTTTCTTCCCCATCCCGATGCTTGGTTTAAACTGCAGCAGATCAACTTGACCATGTCTACAAGCCTAAATGCATTGAGTTGCTGCCATGTGATTCGCTGACTAGAAATTTGCTTTAACGAGAAGTTGGAGAGGTGTACCTAATAAAGTGGCCAGTGAGTGTATTTTGAATTGCTTTAAAACAAAAGTTACTAAATGCAGAGATCTAACCAAATCAACTTTGCTATGCATGATATGAATTGAAAACATTCTAAATATTATTGCATCACTAAATTCATTATAAATTATGACCTGCAATAGTTTGGCCTGTTTCTACCTTTTTCAGAATTAATTGCTATGTGCTCTCAAAGCAGTAGACTTTTAACGAGGCACCAAAGAGCACCCATCAAAAGTTAATTAAGTCTTTAAATCTAAACAGTGTTACATTTAGCACCTAAAACCAAAGAACAACATCAGCAGCATCTATATATTTTCATGCTCCAATTTTATGCCTTCTAATGCTCACATCAGTCTTCTTTTGAATTGTGCATTTAGTAGAGCAGTAACAACATGCTTTTTGTCAACCCCTCTCACGGTCGGTATCTTCAAACCAAGTGGATACTCGCATTCATCAAACCCCTGAGGCGGTTTACCCCAGCACATAGCCCATGTGAATTGAATGAAAGGAAAAAAGTCAGACTGTGAACTTGTACTAAACAAACAGATTCACAGAGCTTTCACCTCCTCCCTGTCACTATCAATCAGTATTAACAGCAGGAATACACGGGTCTCCAGAGCTAAGAGCACTTAAAGGTTTCATGTGTCCTTTTGCTCAAAAGCTGATAAATGACAAGGGCAAATCTCGAAGGAAAGGTTTTGTTGCTTGCAAATGAGATCTACTACAAAGATTGCAAGTTTAGATGATGTTAAAAAAAAAACCTTATAATAGGGAACTTAGATGGTCACTGTGGGTATATTTGTTTTTTTCATAAATCAAAAGCCATTGAACTATATAAAACTATTACTAGAAAAGAAATCAGTGCATGTTTCACTAAAAACATCAGTTCAAAATATGTCAATTTATATTAAAATTGTGTTTAATTACCCACAAAACTACATTACCCATAATGCTGTGCCAAAATTCCACCAACAGGAGAGCTCCAAAGAGCAAAGTGTGATAAAAAAAAAAACCCTTCACAAACATTTTGTTGATAAATACTGTAGGTAGGGATGGGTACCGAAATTTGATACTTTATCGGTATCGGTCCTACATTATAAAAGACAGAAGTATTGATAAGCTCTGACGTTACTGGTTCGGCTATCGGTACTGGAGCAGTATTGCTAAATGAACATTACTTACAGTTGCATAATCTAACTGAGCAACCTTTTTTATTTTGCAATATTTGATATTCGTCTGCACAGTTGGCAATCTCACATGAGAAATGCTTGTGTTTCCAGCAAGAGCGTCGAGTATAAAAGCCTTCACAGTTCTCGACTGTGCGTGTGCACTCAGCAGAGGCTCACGCTAAATGCACACACATAGCTCGCGACACAGACTGCTTACTTTTACATAGCAAGATGCTCCAAAACATTTAAAACAAAGTTAACTCTCAAAACACGGCTAACATTTCATTGCTGTTTAGCACATTCTTTAACACTACTTGAAGCGCTGCTGATTGGCCATTGTGTTCACATGCTCAACAAATTTGACTGTGATCGGCTCCTGTGATTGGCTCCTGGCACTGTTTCACCAACCTTCACCACTGTTCATTAAACATGGAATACTGTAAACAGAATACTGTATATGCTACTGTATAATTGTAAAAAAGAGAAGGGAACTTTAATTCATTGTATATGGGAGTGTTCTAAAGCTAGATTTTTTTGGTAAAAATACTGAATATTTCTGTAAATACTGAATGAAATTGTCGGTAAAGTAATTCCTCTTGATCCCAGCTTGTGTATATTGCATACTTGTGCTGTTAATTTTATGTCTGCTGGAAGCTAAAAATGTAATTGTGTGTTCTTGGAAATAAGAAGAAAGTCCTGGTGTATCTCAGTGGATAAATAGGATGAACTCTTACCTTGCCTTAGAAAAGATTTTTCGAAAAATAAAATTCAGATATTTTGATCTATTAGGAAAAAAATCTACGACTTTTTGGAGAGACTAGCTGGTGATTTTTTTTCTTGAACTGATGGACATTTAAATAATATATATTAGACAAATATGTTTTCTTCAATATTAGTAGTGTTATTTATGGGCGTCACGGTGGCACAGAGGGTAGCACGATAGCCTCACAGCAAGAAGGTCTCTGGTTCGAGACTCAGCTGAGTCAGTTGGCATTTCGGTGTAGAGTTTGAATGTTCTCCCCATGTTCACGTGGGTTTCCTCAGGGTGTACCAGTTTACCCCATATATCCAAAGGTGGTTCATTCCACTGTGGCAACCCGAAATTATAAAAGGGACATAGCCAAAAAAAAAAAATGAATGAATAATGAATGAATTGTTATTTGTTTATTTTTCTTGTTTCTTTTAAAGTTTATTAAGTTATTTTGAATCTATATTTTTTTATATTATAGTATTTTTGTGTTTGAAAAACTAAAATTTTGTCTATTTGTATAACAAGGTTTAAAATAAAAAGTTGTTCAACTAAAGCATGAAAATACAAACATACATATGCACTGTAGAATTTGAAAACGGTGTATATCAGCTTTTAAAATTCCAGTATCCATCGGTAACGAAGTCAATACTTTTGACAACCCTTGTCACTAATTTGAACATGTAATTTTAGAGTTACGGAGTTGGACTTTTTTGTTCAATATAATAATTTATTAAATAGTACAGTGTTATAGGACTGAGTGAGTCTCTAGATCACAGGTGTCAAACTCAGTTCCAAAAGGGCCGCAGCTCTGCACAGTTTAGTTCCAACCCTAATTAAACACACCTGATCAAACTAATTGAGTTCTTCAGGCTTGTTTGAAACCTACAGGCAAGTGTGTTGGAGCAGGGTTGGAACTAAACTGTGCAGGGCTTCGGCCCTCCAGGAATTGAGTTTGACACCCCTGCTCTAGATCTATATTTGCTTAACAAAACATCAGTGACAATGCCTGCATTTAAAAACAGCAATATTGTATGTATTTCTCATAGAAAAAAAAATCAAGAAAAAAAAGTCGTTGTTTGCATATTGTTCGGAGAAAATAAATAAAGTTTTTATTTGTTCCCTTGTTTCTCTGGAACTGACTATAAAGACTGTCTAGTATAAAAGTTATGATAGCAACTATAAAAGTACTAAAGAAGCAAAACATTCAGCATTAAAAATAGATTAAAACAATGGTAAATGCTAAATGTTAAATGCTTTAGTCAAAACCATTTGTTGTGGAACAAATAAAAAATCAATAAGATTAAGGATACAATTATATACAAATTAAACAAAATAATGACACAAATGAAACCAAAATTCACTTTAGAGATAAATAGTTCGAAGTCAGAAGTTAATTCCAAATGAAATGGCTTTGGTAAAGCTGTTCTTATTGGGTCTGAGTGCTGAACAACTGTATGTAGTTCACGCCTCCCAAATCATAAAAAATGACTTAAAATACATCAACTATATAAAGCTCCAGCAAAAAAAGTTTCTTCATTTTAAAGAAAATCCAACTATTACCCCACTTCTCGACCTCAGCCCTGTGTTTTCTACCATACAATCCAATTTTCTGCACAAACTGAGCATTCATGGCAGAGAATATGTTTCTACTGACATCATCTCTTTTTCTCCTTTCTCACACGCACAGCATTGGGTGTAAAGTTTCTATTTTACCCGCGGTCTGAAAGACTCTGATGTGATGCCTGCCTCCTGGAACATTAAGAGAGTGCATGTGCAGTGTGCTAATTCTCTACTGACAAAGCCTCACTTCAAATGTATGAACTCATCAGGGAGAGGAGTGAAAAGTCCCTCTCTTCCTTTCAATTCCAGTGTAATGAAAAAATTTACAGCTGAAAATTGAGGCTTTATGTATGAGAGAGACAGATTGAGGTGTCCTCTCTCTTTTTGCATCCCTACATTTAAATGCCCAGGCAAGTTATAGCATGCAGAGCTACATTATAGGAAAACCAGCAAAGACAATCATTGAGGGACTGGGACTCAAAGGGACATTGTTAATAAATGGGCTGTGCAAACTAAATAGCTGCATTATTCCGATAGTGTTTGATGCAATTAAGATCAAAAGAATAAATAGATATTTAACACATGAAATGTAATTATGTAATATTTACTTTCCCTCATAACATTCCAAACCTGTATGTATTCCTTTAATCTGCAGAATGTAATATATTTTGAAGAATGGTGGTAACAATACAGTTTGGTTCCCAAGACTTTAACCTTATGGATGATCATCCTTCAAAGTATTTTCTTCCATAGAAGAAGCAAAATTACATCCAAGATTCAGTCACCCACAGGCCATTTATAAAGCTTTTTTTTTTTAATCCACAGAACACACAAAACAATGAGGAACAAGTTTTTAAGGAATGTTAATATATCTATGGTCAATATGATGAAATTAGTTAAAAACAATTAGTGAGGAATGAACAAAAACAGCAATCAATAATGATATGAACTGAGAATTCTCAAAAAAAAAAAAATAGAAACTATTACAAGTTTGACAATACATAAGGTTTAGTAAATGGCAGTGTCATACATTTTTTTTTAAATATTGTTGCAGTTAACAAGCCTGACCATAAGTGTTGGTCAAATATCCGACCTGGAGTCGTGAAAGATTCTTTTAAAACACATTCAGTCTAAGCCAAATAAGGCAGATTTTCAGACCTGTAGAATGTTTGCTTTGTTTCGAAACAAGGCTTCATTTGTTGTACTGTCATTCTTGTTCTGGGTTTGTGTTCATAAGGCAGCAAAGTGCACCAAAATTGGTTTAAAAGTCACATTTGAAATAAACTGTAAATAATTCATGTTCATACATCCCCAAATGAACAAACTAAGGGTTAGGTTTCAAAACAAATCTTCCAAATGAGATGTAAAAATGGGCAAAGAGTATGATGATATTCAGTAGCATGCAGTTTAGCATAAACAATTGTAATCTGAGGCGGTCAACCATGTTAAAACATATAATCAGATAATATATTTAAACCAATAAATGAATAAATAGGGCAAAGCAGTGGCGCAGTGAATAGTGCTGTCGCCTCACAGCAAGAAGGTTGCTGGGTCGCTGGTTCGAGCCTCGGCTCAGTTGGCGTTTCTGTGTGGAGTTTGCATGTTCTCCCTGCGTTCGCGTGGGTTTCCTCCGGGTGCTCCGGTTTCCCTCACAGTCCAAAGACATGCGGTACAGGTGAATTGGGTAGGCTAAATTGCCCGTAGTGTATGAGTGTGTGTGTGAATGTGTGTGTGGATGTTTCCCAGAGATAGGTTGCGACTGGAAGGACATCTGCTGTGTAAAAAAAAAAACTTGCTGGATAAGTTGGCGGTTCATTCTGCTGTGGCGACCCCGGATTAAAAATGGACTAAGCCGACAAGAAAATGAATGAATGAATAAATAAATAAAGAAATAAATACATACTTGCATACATGAAAGGCACTTCACTTAACATCCTTCACTTGTCACAAACCTGTTAGAGTTCTTTCTTCAGCTGAACACAGAAGATAATATTTGTAAACATTTTAAAAACTAGTACCATAGTACTAACTGGCCTTTCATGGTATTTGTGTTTACAAAAATATATATCAATGGTTACCAGCAGGGCTTAATATTAACACCCACCAAATGTGGGTAGAATACAGCTGTAGGGAGTTAGCGACTTTGGCTGGTTGAAAATAATTTTTAAATTGTAGTTTTCCTAAAAGCAGGGTTCGACAATAAAGATAAGAATAAAGATTCTTAACAATTAAGAAGCAGCGTGACTGACAAAAACAGAGCAAAAGAACGCAGGTAAATACCAAATGAGAGGAGGATCACGCACACGATGAGACAGGCAAACAGATGTATACAGGCAAATCCAGATTCGTAGTCAAAGTAACAGGCAAGTGGTAAGAAGGCAGGCAGCAGACAAGGTAAAAACAAACAAAAAAAGCAAAGTTCAAAAACACAAAAGGCAAGGCAAGGAAAACACGTTGCAATGTTCATTAACAGTTCAACAAGGCTGTGTTTGAGTCAACAAGTTTGTGTTTGAGAGGTATATATATATATATATATATATATATATATATATATATATATATATATATATAGTCTGCGTAATTAATTCTGAACAGCTTCAGCTGTGTCTGTTTGCAATCATGGGGATTTAGGCCAGGTGTGCGAGTTGTGCATGACTGTACATGTAGTTGTTTTGCTGGCATCTGCACAGGCTAAATTGCTGATGTATGTGACACTCATACATAACACACAAAAGAGTGAAATGAAGTCGTGGACATAACACAATATCTAAATCACGTAATTTTAGCATGCAAAATTTATGCATAAAACAAAAAAATTACGGCTTGTGAAAATGGCGAGTGGCTAGCTATGTTATAACCAACTACCAGACACAGTCGCTGGTGATCAAAAAAGTTAATGTCGAGCCCTTATTATTGTAGTATTCCAATGGCAAAAAAAAAAAAAAAACTTTGATGGATACAGTATTAACATTTTCCATTTCCATATACTATCCCTTTAAAAAAAAAAAAAATATATATATATATATATATATATATACATATATATATATATATATATATATATATATATATATATATATACATATATATATATATATATATATATATATATATACATATATATATATATATATATATATATATATATATATATATATATATATATATATATATATATATATATATATATATACACAGAAATAATATGCACAACTAATAACATGGCATGGTCCTTATTACCCACATTGTACGTTTGTCCTTGATATATGTGATTTTCTCTCTACAATATTTTTGCATGTGACGTTCAAAGCATACCATGTCAGAAATCAGAAGATAAGCCAAACAGAAATGAACAGCAGATAGAAAACATGACGGTAAAAAAAGATCATTCCATTTGTCACTATCAAGCCCATTTCAGCCTAACACTTTCATGCTGCTGTGCTGTCACTATCTGACTACACCTGTCTGACAGCGCTAAAAATTATATCTCTCGACAGCTGCTTTTTAATCAAGCTTTGTAACGTCAGGCGATGCAGCAATGCAGCTTGTGCCTGAAAAGATACAGTGGAGAGGTAAAAATACAAGTCGACAGTGATGGTTTCATCAAAGGGTTTGGAGACGAATGACATTTTCTACAGAGCTGCAAGTTCAGAGAGTTTGCCTGCACCACCCAATCAAACATGGATTGGCCTGTATTTTTAACAATATGGAACAAAGCGCCGCATGTGAGTCAGAAAAAAAGGAAGAACAGCTACAAAGATTGCTTAATATGGAGCAAAATGTGCTTAAGGGGAAATAATTGTTGACTGACATTTCAAAAAACTTATGTTAGTGCGTTTCACTTTGACAAACCTTCCTGTTGTTATAAAAAATGTCTTTAACCTATCAAAAAGCAACATCTTTCTCTATAGTTTGTGATTAGAGAGACATTCTTACAAACATTTCATGATTACAAACTTTGTCAGAAGAATGGATAATTACAATACTTTTATTTTTTAAAAGACAGTTTGCCGCACAATGCTCTTTAAAGTTACTTCTCCTTAGAGAACAAAGTAAAATGCAAATTCCTGTCAACATCTGTGCTAATGCAACCAAAATACACGTTTTTTTATAACTTGTTCAGCAGACAAGAAAATTACCATGGCTATATGCAAAATGCTTATCATTTAATTTATCTTTAGCAGTGTAAAATATTCCAGCGCGAAGCAATAATTACATACAATTCTCAATTCTCCATGCATGTGTGTGAAATGGTCTTATTCCGACTGGATTTGATAAGAGAGCCTGAAGACAGAGAAGTCATGAATTAATTCCCCGCCACCGCCCTTTCAAGTTGGTGCAAAATGAAAACTGTCTCTCACATCATCCACCACATGTTATTTCATTTTCTATCACTGTGGGGTTATTTCAATATATTTGCTAAAAGGAAGCTAGATTGCTGCTTGTATTTTATTAATTTACTGATATGATTGAAATGATTATAGGCCAATTTCAAACAGGCCTTCCCTCAAGGACGTGATAGAAGACTCTGAAAAGAAAGAGACAAGAAAGAAATAATTATATGTGTCAGACGCAAAAGGAAATGGATATTGATTTCTTTTCTGCATATCAAATTTATCCTATTATTTGTTTCATGCTGAGCTTTTTTTTTTTCTCTCAGTTGGTCTTGCTTGATTTTGCTGTCAAGCAAAAGTTTCTCTTTGGATGAAAAAAGATGTAATTTTAAATTGCAGATTTTAATAGAGATGTCAAATAAAGATATTTGAGAAATTGGTTCAAATTTTGGATCTTTCTGAAGAATAAAAAGCATAAATAGTGATGATAGCCAAAATATTATTTGACATGGCAGTGTATTTTCTGAGTATATTGCTGTTTTTAGATGAAAATTAATTCAAATCTACCAAATCCATTTTTCATGATTCATGGCTATAAGTCAGTAGTGACAGTTTAAAAACAACAAAGTAGAACTTATTTAAAGTTTAATTTTAACAATTTACTCATGCAGCCACATTACTGGATATTAACCATACTGGACCTTTAACTGTAAGATATTAAAATAAAGTAATTTTTAGAACCAAAATCAAAAAGCATATTAAAGACATTTTTTAAAATATCTTGGGTTACAAATATACATTTACAAATAGATCTGTCAATCTCTACGTAAAATTAATAATAGATTGCTAACATGTGTTTTTTTGTTGTTGTTTTTTTTGTTTTTACATATGAGAAATATTATCATTAACTGCCCTCTTTAGATTTCCAATATAATACCTATTTGGGACAACTACTGTTGGCAACCATTGGCAGCATACTTATGAGAAGTATCACATGAGTAGCAGTGCGATACGGCTTTATATTGGCACTGGTGGGAGGCATGCGTTAGTGTCTCACCAGTGATGTCATACACCCACATCGCAATGCTACAAGTGTGATATTGCGTTTATACAATAGTTTGATGACATAATCGTGCATATAAAAAAGAAAATCAAACACAGAGAGTGGGGCTGTGCGATTAATCTCCCTGCGTTTGCGTGGGTTTCCTCCAGGTGCTTCGGTTCCGATTTAGTTAGTTTAGTAAAGCCCCTAGGACTTTACCTTCAAGTTTAGGAAAGAACTTACGAACAGCTGGTGCAACCCTACCCAGGAGATAACTAATGCCATAATGCACTACCTTGCTAAAGACACGGTGCTTTTTAATGCAGCGATCAAAGACAGATAAAAAATAAAAAAAACTCATCTAAATGCATGATAGGACATATACACTTCTGTCTCGCACCTATTTTAGCCATTTCGGAGTACCACAGTTGAACGTTTAACGTCATGATATTTTGTGTAGCATCTGTCATGATTATTTCGTTTTAGACAATATAAGCTACAGAAAGGCTCTTATCAGACATATTAGTTTGCTGAGTTCTCTGTATTTTTTTTTCATTTATTTTTTTTATTTTTTGCTTTGTTTTGTTTGTATAATAGGCTACAGAAAGGTAAGGTAATTTTATTTGGGCTTACTGTTTGCTCTAGAAAAAAACTGTGTTTAATTTCTGAATATTTAAAAAGAAATTTGAATAAAGTTTAAGTAAGTTAATATATTTTCAGATCCTTTTTTAACTAACACTCACTGCATTTTAGCAAAATAGAAGCCATGATTAGAAGCATGATGCAGATTATTAAGCTGAAGCTTGACTACAAAATTAAATTACAAATCAAATTGAAATCTGTTGCAGAAACCGTTGCTACTGAACCAATGCCACTTTAGCTAGTATTTGATTGATTTTTCTAGCATAATGTGTAAAATTATGACAAAACAGATGTTTTTCCTCTCATTTTAAGATTATAAGGCTAAACGGCATGTCTGTTGCAATTGAGACATCCTAATAATTAACTCCGAAAATGCCAAAGCAAAGCAAATACTACCAGAAACACAACCAGACTATGGTATAAATACAGCACTACAACATACGAAAAAGACAAACTCACTTAGAAAGTCACTTAACAGTTTAATAATAATTTTATAAACTGTAGTTTGAAATTACGCTATTTTTTTTTTCTCTAAGGGCTTATAATCCAGTCTCTGGCGGCATCTTGTGGTGGAACGTTGACCGTGTTTGCTCTGCTCAGTATGACAGGCTGATGGATGCCGATGTGCTGTATCTCAGAAATTATAATTATTTAAAATAGGTACTATCCTTTAAATTAAACTGCATAGTTGCAATCTAAACAACTACATTCTCGCCTACAAAGACTCTCAAAAGTACATTATGTTGCAATTGTTGTCAAACTCCCTAAACAAACACAGTGTCAACTTATTTAGGCTCAGATTTGATTAACAGTAACTTTACACCTCTAAAAAAAATCATAAACATGCACATATTGAATGAGAGAATGGATGGCTGAGTAGATTTTGTTTTCTTGGTGGCACAGCAATGCACTGTTATTATACATTACATTTAGTGTTTGAACTGTTCTAAATGTATCTATCCCAGTACATGCATAATGAACATTTCTACTGTCACCACCAGTTATGCACCACCATGCCCTACATCTATGTTTAATTTAAGGTTGTTTTAAAAAGAGCTTTTCAAAGCACGGACAGCTGTTTTGTTTTCATTATGTTGCTCCCAAGAGTTAGTATTCAGGCCTGTCACCTCAGCCTTTGCATCTTGAAAAGAGATACTTATCACGAACCATAAATCAATCGAGACATATCAAGTAGGTTTGAAGGCTATCCTTACATCATCTAGGGCTTATCTCAGCTTTACACCACAGTCTCTTATACACAACTAAATAACACCGAGGGGAATAAGCAGAAAACCTTGCTATGCTTATTTTTAGAAACCCATTCATAGCAACATGCAGAATGAAATCAATTTTTGTACATTTCATCCAAACTCCATATCCCTTTCCAAAGAGACTCGAGTGGCACGCGAGGAACTGTTCAGCTTCATAAGAGCACTGCTTTTTCAATAAGGTCTCCTTGAAATACTATTGCCGCAAACTACCTTGAGAACCGAGCACCAAAAGATCAACCGCCATTACAGCCTTAGATGGACAATGACAATATGGTAGTAGTTTAAGAAGGCAATCACAAAGAAATGCCCTGAAAAGACACATAATGACTGTGAGAGATTGAGGTGAGAGCAGCTATTCAAGCACTGCAGAGTGTTTGACCACATCAGTATTGATTTTGTCACCAGGTATTGGTCATGGGACAGCTGACAGATTGTGAAAGATACACTTCATTAGTTGTAAACATCTATGTAACCATGGGAATCCTTATTATCTTTCCTTCTGAACTTCTCGGTATACGCTTTACGTCACAGGCTCTGGCTCGCATTCACTTTATAAATGCAGGGAAACGCTGATACAATGCGAGTGCAACACCAGACTCTTTACCTACAGGTAAAAAAAGCATTTCTAATTAGATTTTTGAGCCAAGTAAAAAGTGTAAATGTGCCAGAGCTGCAAAAGCGGTGCAACACTAATTATAACATTTGAACACACACACACACACACACACACACACACACACACACACACACACACACACAGAAGATCTATTAATGATTAGGACAGACGGAGGTAAAACGAGCTACAGGGTAAGATGTGCCACCCTTGTTTCTAGGCAACCGTACACAAAAATGCATGTGACAGCATTTTCAGGAAGAGGCAATCATTTCATGCCATGGTGAAATAGAACACACTGCGAACGCAGTAAGTCATTTATGTCCAAAAAATCTTTTTTTTTTTTTTTCATTTTGATGATACGAAGAAAACTAAAAGAGGACAATTTGCAGATACATTACACAAATAAACAAATAAAAATAGACAGATGGACTGATGAACGGATGCATCACAGACAGACAGACAGACAGACACAATCAGACAGTCAGTCAGGATCAACTGGATAGAAGTGCACCTGCAATCAAAAATATAATGCAAGTAACAATTACAGGGTTCAAGAGGAACACTTTTTTTTTTTTTTTAAATAGGCTCATTTAACCAATGTGACCACCTGCTTGCACAGGAAGCATATCTTGCAACCATGGAGACATTTGAGAAAGACAATTCAGTACACATTTACTTGCAGATCCTGAACAATATCAGCAGTTTGCGTACAAATCTGGTGTAGGGATAGATGAAGTCATCGGAAAACATGAGGTAATACTGTTAGGATCACATTTTTTTGATTTGTCAAGTGCATTCAACACTATTCAGCCTGCACTACTGAAGGCAAAATTAGAATATGTAAATCTACAAAAGAGTATGGTAAGTTGGTTAACTGTCTATGGCACAATCCCAATTCTGCCCCTTAGCCCTTTCCCTTACCCCTCATTTTGTCCATTCATGTGAGGGGTAAAAGAATGTCCCAATTCTCTTTATCCTGAAGGCGAAGGGCGTAAGGGAAAGGGCTAGATAGCCCTTGAAACTCAGATTATTGAGAACTCAACTTGAAACCAAGGGGTAAGAAAATTTTCCATAACACACCATCTACAACAACAAAATGCCCGCACAAACGTCACAAACACCAAACAAAAGCAGGTAATTTTAAGAACTGTCACAGAATTGTTGCCACAGCAGGAGGAAATGCAACAACCAGCACCTAAAAAAGCCCCACAGGCGGCTATGTGAGGAGCATCTTGCTAAAAAGTCAACTAAAATATTTCAAAGTTGTTTGCTAATATAAGTTAATCTTTTCAGTTCCTTTTTTACTCCTAACACTCACTGTATTTCACAATACAATTATTAAGCTGAAGCTTAACTACAAAATTAATTCACATATCAAATCGAAATATGTAAAAAAATAAATAAATAAATAAATAAATAAATAAATAAATAAATATATATATATATATATATATATATATATATATATATATATATATATATATATATATATATATATATATATATATATATATATATATTTATTTATTTATTTATTTATTTATTTTTTTTTTTACATATTTCGATTTGATAAGTGAATTAATTTTGTAGTTAAGCTTCAGCTTATATATATATATATATATATATATATATATATATATATATATATATATATATATATATATATATATATATATATATATATACAGTTGAAGTCAGAATTATTAGTCCCCTGTTTATTTTTCCCCCCAATTTCTGTTGAAGGGAGAGAATTTTTTTTCAGCTCATTTCTAAACATAATATCTTAATAACTCATCTCTAATAACCAATTTTTTTTTAATCTTTTGCCATGATGACAGTAAATACTATTTTATTAGACATTTTCAAGACACTTCTATACAGCTTAAAGTGACATTTAAAGGCAGGATAGAGTAATTAAGCAAGTTATTTTATAATGATAGTTTGTTCTGTAGACTATCGAAAAAAATAGCTTAAAGGGACTAATAATTTTGTCCTTAAAAATGGTGTTTAAAACTTAATAACTGCTTTTATTCTAGCCAAAATGAAACTAATAAAACTTTATCCAGAAGAAAAATATTATCAGACAGGCTGTGAAAATTTCCTTGCTCTGTTAATAAGGGAAATGTTTAAAAAAAAGAAAAGAAAATTCAGAGGGGGGGGGGAGGGGGGGTAATATTTTTTACTTCAACTGTATATATTAAATGCCACAGAATGCTGTTTTTTCTAAAGTAGTTAGCTTTATGATAATTCAGTTCAATTAAAAAGTTACTGTTGAAAGAAGCAATTCACTCTAAGTTTGTTCTACAAAACCAGGTCGATAGAAACTTTGCATTTCAGTATTCATATAGCCAATTTTATGCATCTAATTAATCTACACTTGAGAGATTCTGAAGATAATGAAAACACTCTAATTGTCTCTAAACATTCATGTACAGAATGACTCAACCCCCCAAAGTAGCATTTTTAAGTAATCTTCTATTTTTCATAACCTCAGATAAACATTGCCTCCAACTGCTTGCAAGCTTCTTCACCTCTCTACTGAAACCTTGGCCCATTCCTCGCTTGAAAAACTTCCAGATGACTGATTATCTTTTGCTTTGTGTGTTTTAGCTGCTTTACAAATTCCAACCAAAGTCATTTTAATTAGATTTAAATCTATAGACTAGACCACTCGAAAACATCTCTGAAGCAGGCTTTAGTCTCTTTGGATGTATACTTTTAAGATTATATACTTTAAACGTTGATGTTTATTGTAGACATCAGTGTTTATATTATAAGTATAAACCATTAACCCAGTACTCTGATGCAATTTGAATGTTTGCGAAAGAAGTAATGATACTAAGTGGTTTAAAAGATTAAAAACATATTATGTTTCACATTTATGCAAGATTGCGGAAGATTAAAGTCTCTGTAAGCCGCAAGTTGCTGATACTATTATTTCAGTATGTTGATACTTTCAAATAAAACAGATCATTGAATAGGAGACGGGGCTTCATTTTTGCGCATTATTCCTTTGTAGTAAACTAACAGCAAGAAGGGTATGGTTAAAAATTCTGACGTCATTAATATAATTTTTTCTTACTTGCGCAGCTTAATTGTTTACCTAAAGAATACCAATGTGCGCTAGCAAAATAAACATTGTAAATCTTGATTTCACACGAACTTTAAATACAGATGTGAATGTACCACTGTGTGTTCTTGCCAAGGGTAGATGCAAACTGTGGTCATTTATAAAAAAGCATTGTGTGGGTGTTTGAATGGAGATTAATCATGCAGATGCAGATGATTGTTCATGCATGTCCAGTTTTTCAGCACTGTTCTTATGCTCTAAGCCTTGCTTTTATTTTAGCCCGAGGCATACCATTATTAATAGCTGCAAAATGTTACAGTTTGGTCACATCACTTCATAAAAAACAATCCCAGATCTAAACAGATCACTCCACATTAATTCCACTATATTCATATCAGCCTTTTGTGTTCTTTCTGGTCAAGTGTGCCATTATTTGAATTGAGGCCATGTATTTCTGTCTTATATTCTGCATTAAAGTGTTTTGTTGTTTGGTTGTTGTTGTTGTTGTTTTTTTTCTCTCTCCATTTATCAGATCACCTTGCAATTCTTTGGCAGTAAATTGAGCTTTTTTTTCTCAATGGCTTTGATTAAACATTTTATTTCCCTTGATGGTATTGTGCTTTTTCTTGAACATTCTCGAAGGTTTGCTGGTACAACACATTTCACACATATGAATAAAGCTGCCAGCCATAGTATCTAGGAATTGTTAGCGTCTTCTTGCAGACAAAGATTTGATAATATTTATAGCTTTTTGAAATCTATTTGTCCAAATCAGGAGTGCAACTAACGATTATTTTAATCTGCCAACATATATATATTTTTTCTTCGAATAATCAATGAATCGGATAAAAATAAAAAACAAGAAAAGCATTTATTTCCAACACTTTATTCAAAAATAGAATTAAATCTTTAGAAAGTTCACAAACATGTTGTCCTTGAACGTCCCTGAGCTTTAATAATAATAATTGTAACAGAAATTAGCTCATTTTATGAATATTAATAATCAACAATAACGGTTTATTCTTAATTATTTATATTCCGACTTAAGCTTCAGTCAATTTGGTCAAACAAACATATGATTGTATATGATCCTGCCCGCTCGACCGAGCGGACTCTCAGATTTTGAATATGAATTATCAACAATAACGAATTATTATTAATCGTTAATATTCTGGATCAATTTATTGTTAATTTGATCAAACAAACACAAGCAGAGCCGCCGCTCTTCCGAGCGGACACGGTAATATTCTATTCATTTAGAAAAAGGGAATTTAATTGCTACTTCTTGTGAAGTAAATTAATCATTCATACGTTTTAATCGACTTATAACAGCTAGGCAGGGGAATCTGTATTTCAGTGACATTTTCTCGTGAGGCAAACAATACAATCCATATGATTATAATGAGATTTATTGACTAGTCAGACAGATAACGAACAAATGCACGAACACACACTAAACATAGAACAAAGGTAAACCACGTGGAGTGGTCGGGTCTATACAGGTCTAGAGAACATGTAACAACAAAGAGAAATAGTAAAGCGAGGAAATAGAGATTTCAGATAAAAGAGTGACAAAAGTTTCAGTTCCACACGCACCATTAAGGATCACCAAGATTATAAAAACAAAAACATTTTTTTTGATAAAAGGGGCACAGCTTAATCGCATAACTAAAAATACCTGGGCTTTCATGTATGGAGTTCTCTTTCTTTTTGCGAGTCTCTCTTCCGTCGTGATGAAAACTCCTTTTGATGTCCTTCTTGATGCGTGGAGTTTGTAATGCAGTTCGGACGATCACAATCGCAAACTTTAAACTGAGTTTACTTTGCCGGAAAATAAGAAAAGCGTGGCGGGAAAGACCATGCGGCGTAGAAGAGCCGCGTGGCCCTCAAAGGGGCCAACATCGATGGGATCTTTGTTCGGACTTCTCTGCTCAGATGTTGGGGAGAAGTCTGGTTATACCTGCGGGTCACGTGACAACCGGTTCAGCATTCTTGACCAATGATTTCAGGTCAAAGTTTGAGCGCGAAACCTTCCTTTGTCTCAAGGCTGCTCGTATGCAAATTTGAGTGTCCGCCCAAAGCATGCGGACAGGCATTTAATGCAGGGAATTAAAGAATAAAGCAATGCAAGTTATGATCTTGCTCTATGCATCATGTGTTGTAAGATGTCAGCAAAAACCCATCAGTACCAAACATGGGGGGTTTAAAAGTACATCAACATAATTTTTCACATCCTCACATTATTTATGCTTTAAAAAGGCCTAAAAGGACCACAAGTACAGGTTATATGAGGGGTTATACAGGTAAGAAAAGTCAGAAATGAGATACAAAGTTTGCAAACATAACATTTTAGTTCTGCGCTGGTCCCTGGTTTCTCAGTCGATTTCTCTTTGGACTAGTGTCCTTGTGGGTGTGGGGAGTTGAGTGTGTGTGTAAGAAAGGAATGTCTTTGAAACATTCTGGCTTATCTCTCCAGGTGGCTCTGGAATACGCAAGTTGTAGTTGGATACCCAGACTTTATGGAGCCAGGAGTCGCAAAACCCATGCAAGATACTCCGTTATAAAATCAATAAATAATTTTATCTGTGGACTCTACATAATAATAATAATAATAATAAACTAACTTTGTATTTTTGTCCTCTTTTCAAATCAAATATCTGAAAAATCTTAAACGCACTAGACACATGAAATAGCATGAGAAATTATGTCTTGTTTTCTGAAGAAAAAAAAACACTTCAAAATAACCATTTTCTTAAAACAAGCCAAATTATTTGCCAATTGGGTAAGAAAAATAATCATAATGAGATATAATCTCAAACAGAAGTTTTAAGCATTACTTAAGTTTCTCATACCGTTATTCTTGCCTACTCTTGATTTAAGATTTTTTAGTTATCTTAACTGAAAACGAGATGAAATTACTAAGTAAGAAAAGCTTTTTTCGCAGTGTACCTATACATGACTACAGATGGAAAAATAAATGAGCCAAAAAAGGCGAGTGAAGAAAAGTGTCTTTAATCTTGCAATGCAAAGTGCAAAGTAACACTGCTGCTTTACTTCTGTTTTTATCCCTTTCACTAGATTCTATTTGGCCCCGGGAGTGAGTTTTGTTATTTGTTATTTGTTATTTTAGAACACTAACCCTTAATGTTTCTGTGGCGACACATCATGTTAGTCACATGACACTGCAGCCACAATAGCGCTGTATGACAGATGTATCCCTTTTATTAAGCCTTTCTGTTTTAATACAAAATATTTGCATGCTTGCTCATCATCAACTACCTGATTTTTCAATTCACAAAAAACGTGCAAGTGAGTGTTTTTGTTGTTTACAAGACATATAAATGATCTTGGTTGTGATCTATAACGTGAGATGTTTACTTGCGTCAGGTCGTATGCTTCATTCATAAAAACAGGAGCAGGATTCAGCACGTAAATTGACCAGTTACTCCCAAAATGCATGCAAGCAAGCAGCTGGCCAGCTGGGAGAATAGATTGAACTTTGTTACTTTAACTACGTGTATCTCATATAATTAATACACATCGGCAAATTATATTTGAATGAATTGTTAGACTTCCATAGACTTTCTTGTGTGTTTTACAAACTCTAAATGTATTGTTTTACTAGTACTTGTGTGTATTTACATATCTAATAAATAAAATAAGCATTGGGTGGTTAAAAACACTGCATAATTGTGATAATATGACACGTCTTTCTCTGGCTAAGTGCCAGCAAATGCGCGAAAGCTAAGTTTGAATTGTTCATGTCATGCTGCTTTTGTTTATTTAGTGTGAAATGCTCCCACACCTTGGATAACTAGGGTCGCACTGATTTCTCTACCTTCGCCATGTCTCTTTCCTCAAATGTTACCTCCGCTATTTTTATTTATTTTTTTGCTCCGTCTTGTCTATGAGGCGCAGAATTCCTGCTGGCATCAGTGCGACAGAGTGCATTTACTCTGCTCCGTGCTTCTTTTTTTTTTTTTTTTTAATAATCCCGTGCTTCTTTTTTTTTTTTTTTTTAATAATCAAACATCTCCACATCGCACAACATGGCGAATTGATTATGAAATTCGTAGCCAACACTTTTAGTAATCGATTTAAACAATTCGTTGTTGGAGCCCTCGTCAAAATTTGTAATTAAACTTCAATTTGTTTACAAGAGCTCAAGTTAATCAAGTCTTGTTAAATTGTTTATAAAGGCTTAATTGTATTCATTTTAACACTGTAAAATAAGTTGTCTTGTAGATTTCTTACAAATAATGGATAGTGCAAATGGGTTGATTAACTCATTGATTAATTCATAACATAACTGTACAAAAAAATAACAGGAATATATAATATATCATGACATATTTTTATATGCCATTAAAATGTTACAAAATCAATCTGGATCAACAGAAAATTATAGTTTTGAATTGCTTCAATTTCCTGAGGGGGTTTAATCTTTTTAAGAGAAACTGAATGTATGGCTAAGTTTTAATGTTACTTAAATTTTTGCTGAAAAAAGTTAATAAAAGCTTTGGGGTTTTTTTCCAAGTCTTTTAATTTGTCTAGATTGTTGATTTACTGCTTCAAAACAGGCTTTTCAAAATAATTTAACTGAAAGTAATGGCTTCGGCATCAGGAAAACATGAACGGTTGACAGAAATGCTCTATTGACTGTGACTGACTTCTAATTTTTTTGGTATATTTAATGAATTAATTAGGCATAGGCACTTAATATGCTAATTGCACTAATTCTGACAAAAACTCACACCTTTGCTGCAAATTAAGATAAATTTTGGACATACGTGAAAAGAAGATTGAACACTACACTGACAAGCAATGAAAATTAGCGTAATGGTTATCACATCCTCACACTTTGTATCTTCACGATTAAAGATCATAAACTATGCTTCACTAATTTGAGGATTATTCTATCAAACAATGTTTTAAAATAGGTGTTTCTGGATGTGATAATTACCCTGGTAGAGCACAGTTGGTATCTGTGCACACACATACAAGAAATAGTTCATTTCACCTAACAATATTTCAAAGCTAATAAATAAATTAATAAATAAATAAACTAAGCAAGCATCACAGTGAAGCAGTAAACCACTCATTTGCATGGTTAATTCATAATGCATGCATTCTGGAAATCATATTTCTGCCTTCAGCACACATATATCACTACTATCCCTTATCCATCAAGGTAAATCAACAAATGAATATCACTTAATTATGCAGCTATACATTAGTCTATGTGAAATTAATGAATTACGCAAAAAGGTTCATAGAGTGATATAATGCATACATTCGCAATTACATTAGCCTCATACAATTGCAGGCACGTTTAATAAATATTTGTTTTTATTAAAAAGAAAACTGTGGCAAATGTGATAAATCGCAATTAAAATACAATAATGTTACTCACTGTATGTTTAATGGGTGATACACATTCCATTATTCTATATATTTGTTTCCAAACTTTCCATATTAGAACACACTATCCAGTCAGATCCCATCAGAAAATGTCCGTTTCTCTGTGTATCCAGACAACAAGCCACTGGAGCCGCCCAATACCCAAATTTGTTAACCAGTTTTCAACGGAACTAACAATCTCCTATCAATAGGATTTGACTGAAAAAGCCAGAGAGAAGCAAAAGTAGGAGGCGAAGTAATGATGATAAAGAAAGAGCAAAGTTTAATAAATAATCGCAGTTGCGTATGAATCAATGATCAGATTTCATCTGACCACGATAAATCCAACAAGTGTTATTATACCACAAGCAACAGCAATGGAAAATTACTACTTTACAACATTGTCCAGTGACAACGCAGAACTTAAAATGGAGACTTTCTCTTGTCGCTTACTTATGAAAACATAAGATTATAACTGTATAGAAAAAAAATAATAAAGTAAAAATGATCGGAAACTAGTGATAATGAAATATAAAAACATACAACATACAAATAATAATCAATAATAATAGTCAAATCATGAATAATCATTCATTCATTTTCTTTTCGACTTAGTCCCTTTATTAATCTGGGGTCACCGCAGCGGAATGAATCGCCAACTTATTCAGCATATGTTTAACAGAGCAGATGCCTTTTCAGCAGCAACCCATCACTGGGAAACATCCATACACTCCCATTCACACTCATACACTACGGACAATTTTGGGGGGAGTAGTTGTCGCGTGCATACTAAAGAGCGGTGTTTTCACGCGCGTTCTGATCAGCTGTGTTGTCGCGCGCATACTCAAGAGCGGTGTTGTCGCGTGCCTACAAAAGGGCGGGACCGAGGGTGTCTCGCGTCGCGGGGGCACTTTTGATCATTTTGGAAGGGCACTTTCTATCCAAGACTAAAAAGGGCATGTGCACTGCACAGGTTGAGCCCTATGTGTGCACGTGCCTGTGTGACATTGACCTTTTCTTTCTTGTCTTTCATGTAAAGTACTTTTTAAAAAATGTATTGTTCTGCATTTGCAAGAATACACACAATCTGCTTATCCATCTTATCAACAAGTATTCTGGGAATATATTACATAAAAAGACTGTTTTTTTTCTCTCAGGATTAAAACCTATGGAAAAAAAAAAATAAATGTCAAAAGTGCGTATACAGTGGTTGCCCTTTAGGTAATCATATTCTTACTAGAATAAATTCTTTCCCTCTCCTGACCTTCACAAAAACTTTAAGCAGCTGAGATTTTAGGGCATTCATATTATGGGAATAGATAAGAAAGCAGACAAGTAGACCAGGAATGATAGTCCAGCTCATGATTTTAACCCTTCAAGAATGTTTCTTTACCCAGAATGTAATTACTTGTTTACAGAGTTTAATAAACAATGACTATGACATATTTATATAAGTATAAATGACATTTCAGAATTATGCAGGACTAAATTCTGAGGATTTTTTTTCTAATTTCCCAATTACTTGCTTCATCAAAAAAAATAATAATAATAACAAATAAATAAAATCTATAAAAAAATTTATCAGTCACATATTAGTCATTTACTTTAAATAATGTGTCAAATCAATCTAAACCTAGTTGTATACATACACATTTTCAACATAAATTTCCTTAAAAAATGGTAAAGCTTTAAAAATTATAATAAACTACAATTTTATGTCCAGGTCAGTGTCCTCATCATTTATGGTCATGTACTATAACTAAAGAGAGAAATTTTTAACAAATTTACTGTGATAAAGATAATTAAACCATATTGGTAAATATAGTTTTGAACAGAGTTCTCTTCATTCATTTATTAACTTTCTTTCAGCTGTATTAATCAGGGGTTGCCACAGCGGAATGAATCAACAACTTATCCAGCATATGTTTTATGCAGCGGATGCCCTTTCTGCTGCAACCCAACACTGGGAAACACCTATACACTCCCATTCACACACATACACTACAGACAATTTAGCTTATCCAATTCACCTAAAGCGCATGTCTTTAGACTTATGGGGAAACCGGAGCACCCAAGGAAACGCATACAAAAACACGGGGAGAACATGCAAACTCCACACAGAAATACCAACTGACCCAGCTGAGGCTCAAACCAGCGATTTTCTTATTGTGAGGTGACCCACTGCGTTTAATTGAGATGTATTGTTGGTGATTGGATGGATGTTGTCCCGATTGGGTAGCTTTACATTAAAAAAAAAAAATAATAACCCTTTTAAAATGATTTAAGACATACAATAATATTTCAATTAATTTAAGATATTTTAAGGCCTAAAATTTGCGGCGTGGTAATTTCCTAAGAATGTGAGTGAATTTTCAGTTTAATTCGAACTCTGACCCTTCACTTATCTGCTGGTTGGAGTTTTTTCTTTAACCAGAGTATTGTAAAGAAATACATTTTTAAGGTCAGAACTTAAACTGTATTGACTATGTATTTGGTATGAGTCTGGAATTGTTGATGTCTCAAAAACATGAACTGTATTCATTTTAATAAAATGACTAGAAACAGGGCTGTTCTTGTTACTTTTGCTGTAATGTTATTGAGTGTTGTATAAACTAGAAGGGCTTTATTCTGCAAAAACAACAACAACAGCAACAACCATAAGGATAACCTGTCCCATTTACTACACAGTTACTTGCCACAAAACTTAAAAAATAGACTAAACATTGCTCTGTGTGGTAATAGTTTATTCACTTTTTTATTTAAATGCAAAGTTGACAGAAATAAAAATGACTGAATGGAGCATACACTAACCTCCATACTGCTAAGTAGTAAAAATGTGAACAAATTCGCTGACTGACAAAATGATTCCCAGTACCTGGATGAGCCTGTGTTTATTAGTATCCCTGTTTGCTATATGGGAATAACATACCTTGGAATGTCGTAACTTGCCTTTCAGAATTAAATATTCCAGACTGCAGTGTAAAAAATATAAATAATACAGGGAAAACAAGTGTATTAAATCAGCACAGCAGATTTATCTGCATTAAAAGGCCACCGAATAAGGAATGTTTTAAAACGGTAGGAAATTCAAAACAAAGGAAGGTCAAAGGACAAAGTATTATGTCCTTAACAGACAATCAAAATTACATACTTTTTCTTCATAAAAACATGCACACTTTTAAGATGTAAAACAAGTGGGAAGTTCTGTTCCACTTTAACTATTTAAAGCACAAGCAGTTATGTCAACAGCACACCTGAAACACAAGTGCTAACATAATGTTGATTGTGTTTGGTAATGTAAACAGCTGGGGGGAAAAAAAATCAATATGCCAGATGTGAGACAGGATCTTTTACATGTAAAGCCAATACAGAACAAATACACTAAGCCAGTCCTCTTTCATTTCAGTAGGGCTTAATTAAATGTAGTATATTGTTACATGCAACTTCCTTAAAGAAAACTTTGGACTACAATTGTGGTGCTTGAAGCAGTTCAGAGGCACTGCCGGTTCATACAGAGAAAACTCTGAGCACTTTATCAACAGATTTTTTTTTTTATAATCAAACAAAATCATGCACTGAAAAGCTGCAAGTTTATATAATAGGGCCGCTTTAATATATCTTTGACATTTACTTCAATTCATCTATATGCTAAATAATAAATGTAAATGCAACAGTGTAGCAGTGACATTTGAAACATTTGCAGGGCAGTATTTTCCTGCAATGGATTTCCATTGCATCAGTTTTATTAGAATGTTCCTTTTTTGCTACACTTAATAGGAATCACAATTTCATATTATTTTCATATTTTTCTTTTTTTCCTTACAGAAAATGTTTCAGATTTAAGCGCCTCTGTTTATTTTTCAGGCTCATTTTACCCAAGATTTTTCAATTGTGTGATAATTTTGAAAATATCCATAATGCTCTTTTTTTTTTTTTGTACAAAAAGAAAATACAATTTCCGTTAATGTCACTTTTCAGTGAACTACTGAATCAAAGTGAATAAGGGGCAGTCCAAAGAACTCACAATTTTCATCTGTTGTTACAATATGTAAAATTTATGTAGAGTACAGATGCAAAAACTTCTAATTACCGTCTGAAATTCCATCGAAAAATTTTCAGCCTCCTGTTTAGGTTGTGTTCTTTCAATCTAAAGACCATAAAAAGAACTTATCCTTTGCCATAAATGTTAAATTATTAAATCTACATACAGGAGTTAGCAAAATAATATTAATAATAATTAGGGATGTAACGGTATTGTAAATACCGTCATACCGCAATATTAAATTTTTTCGATATTACCGAAGTCGCATGACTCGGTAAAACTATAGGTCTTCTGAGAAAATTTGCTCAGGCGAATGAAGCGAACGGGAGGTAGCTGGAACTTCATTTCCCATCAGCCCCGGCGTGGCCATAATCCTTTGCGGTCTGTTGTCGCTACAGATCCAGTAATGCGGAAATGGAGTGTGCTGCTAGTAGCGGAGATGAAAAAAGATGGAAATGATCGAACCTAAAGCGGGTGTTGTCGCCGCGCGCGTGCTGAATAGCGGTGCTGTCGCGCGCGTTCTGATCAGCTGTGTTGTGGCGCGCGTATTGTAAAGCGCCGAGGGGGGGTTGAGCGCGCATACTCAAGAGAGGTGTTATCGCGCGCCTACTGAAGGGCTGGACTGGACGGAGGTTGTGTCGCGTCGCGGGGGCACTTTTGATCGTTTTGGAAGGGCATTTTCTATCCAAGACTAAAAAGGGCATGTGCACTGCACAGGTTGAGCCCTATGTGTGCACGTGCCTGCAAGTTGGGGAATACGACTAATAACAGTCATGGGGACTGCAGAAACACAGCACACTGTTCAGATTGATGCAGACATTGACTTGTACCGCAAAGAGACCTCTATCTCACTCATGGTTTGTCTTCTCAAGTGGGGGAAAGACAATGCACAACGTTACCCACTGCTGTCAACATGGGCCAAGTCATATCTCTCTTGTCCCAGAATCCTCAGTCCCAAATGAGAGGGGTTTTTTCTGTTGCAGGGGACATTGTAAATACTCAGAGATACCAGCTTTTACCAGATTATAGTTATATGATAATTTTCCTTTAAACCCATCTCTATCTAAGTGAGTGATTAAATGTTAAATGTGATGAGTTTTTAACAATACTAAATTGAAACTTTATTTTTTTACATGGTTTAATAATTTTTTGTTATTAAAATTGAAGTTCCTGTTTCAAAGCTAACAGATAGATGGCTAATTTGTATGTCATTGACACTTTTGGCACTTTTTTGGGAGTATTTTCAAAAGTTTTTTTTTTCCTGTAAATGATTCAATAAATACCGTACCGTGACATTCATACCGAGGTATTACCGTACCGTGAAATTCTGATACCGTTACATCCCTAATAATAATACAAATAATAATAATACAAATTATAATTATACAAATAATAATAATATTAATAATAATAATATGTCTACAGCTATGTGCAGTTGTTTTAAGAATAATGCTGGCTTTGTAAGCTAGCTAAAACACTTTGGTGGACAAACATTTGCTTAAATAGGGGAAGAACACACACCACAGGCTATGCAAACTGATTAATCCAACTCTATTTGACTCTATTTGACTCTCTCTCTCTCTCTCTCTCTCTCTCTCTCTCTCTCTCTCTCTCTCTCTCTCTCTCTCTCTCTCTCTATATATATATATATATATATATATATATATATATATATATATATATATATATATATATGTATATGTATATATGTATACATGTATATATATATATATATATATATATATATATATAAATAAATATATATATATATATACTTTTTTGTTATTTATTTATTTTTTTCATAAATGTCACTTTAGACAATTTCATTGTTTTTTAACAAAATAGATTTTCTTTTGTATCAAAACCAGTTAAATCCAACGCTGCTTTAAAAAAAAAAATCTAATTCCACATATTGGGACAAGACAGTAAAATAAGTTGAAAACTTACTGAAGATGCAATTAGAAATTATTTCTCCAAACCTAAAACACATATACAAACCACCTAAAATTAAAAATGCATCTATCAAGTAATTTGCGATTCATTCCACGGAGGTAAACCAGGGAAAAAGCAGACGGAAATTGAATGAATGAAATCTGTCAAGTAAGTGCATTAATCAAAAAATTAATAATAAATAAAAAAAAAAATTGCAGTACTTGTCATGCCAATTCTCAAAGCATGTGACAAATCACCACCAAACAAGCAAAAAAAAAAAAGAAGAAGAAAAAAAAAGGAGAAAAAACCAGACAGACAGAAGGAAAAATTAAACGAAAAGAGATTAAAGAGCCCCTATTATGCATTAAAAATGTCATATTTTTGTTTTGGGGGTCTCCAACAACAGGCTGATATGCAAGCAAGTTCAAAAAACACTTTTTGTCTTACAATATCCATTTATTTTACCTAATCAGCCCAACGACTCCCATATGATTTATTCAGTGATTCATTTGTTTCCAAACCCCTCCTTAGCACAATGCTAATCTGCGCTGATTGATTTGATGACCCACGCGAGACAGAGGGAAATACCCACCATGGCTTATCAACATTGTTGAAGTAGTCAGAGTGCAGAATATATGTGTGAACCCAATGCAGGAGTAGATTTAAGCAGTGCAGTTAAACACCAGCATATTGCTCTATTCTTAACCATAAGTAAAAACAACGACACACATTCAGTATTAATCCACGACGACAAAAGCTGAATGATTTTAAAACTTGACAGCAGCACGTGTGTATAACCAACTAATGGTGGCCATGGCAACAACAAAGTGTAAAAAATCACGAGCTTACAAACGCATATAAATCCATAAAGAAAGAAGCATGCATCGCGTTTTCAACATGGTATAGATGAGATATGTGAATTTAAAGAGTTAACCAGATACAGTACAAGCCACGTGGGGCAATTACAAGTAACAAAACACAATTAAACACATATTTTGCAAACTAGAGAAAACAAGGAGGCAACCAATTTAATCAAACCTACTTACAGTACACTAGTGAAACTGGTCCATGAACTGTGTACAAATAAAGTTCCTGTCAAGCTCTGACCAAGTCCCATACATCAATAGTGTTTTCAGATCTTTCCTTTAACAAACAGCTGACAAATCACCCATTGCATGGTAAATAATTGCATTAATTACCAGATTGTTCACTCTTTAATGTTCACTCATCAGTACCACAAACACACTCCGCTAGTGTTTGAAGGGAAAGGCGTGTTCACGTTTTACCGGGTCCGGCAGTTCATATTTGGTATTGTTTAGTGTTGATGTTGATACAAACAGGTAAAAGATCTGGACAAAAGATGAATCATTTAAACACCTTTGAATCGAATCTTTTACTTAAAAAAAATCTACATTTTTAAACAAGGTGCATTTTCAGATTTAAACATCAGCTGGCTCTTTAAGAAAAAAGACTGAAATTCCCAATGAGAATAAAAAACAGCAAAGTAGCTAAATACAAATGAACAGCGATTTTTGGTCTGTGCCTTATACAAGAGCACAATTTATTTTATATCATTCTATTTTGGATCAAGTATGCAATAAAAGTGTAACCTCAACATACTTTTAATCTTGTCAACTCCCTTTCTATTGAATTGACTAAGCCAAGTTTGCAGTTTGTACAGCTGCACAAAACCCAAACTCCCTTTAGTAAACTGGTAGACAGATAAGGCACACTGCAAGTGAAATTCGATCCCGGAGGGGCATCTATTGAGTTGGCTATGGATCATTACTGCACTTATAGGTGCTCTATTAGTTCAACTACCAAATTCACTGGGTGCTGTCAAAGGTGAAGCTGTCATTTAGCTGCTGAAAGCCAATGCAGCAGTGGGAATGTACCATTGACTTTGGGACTTCAATGACAGCCCATTACACTCAGCCCATGATAGGCTTCAGCTGGGCCTCTGGCACTATACAGGGCCACTGCCTGACAATAACTCCAGTGGGTGTGGACAAGACAAGGACAAGCAATGAAATCCACGTGCCACAGTGTCCTCTGGCCGTTGTACTCTAGAATACCCCTCTCTCACCGGGGTATTTCAGTAAGCTCCAAAGCTTCAATCATGCTGCTGATGGTTTGGTATTTTCCATTATTGTCAATTTATGGTCTGCCCAAGATAAATCATTTCAAGCTGTTGAGAGAATGTTATGGGGGATGTTTAGAAATACTGTAGGTCTACAATGATTTTAGGTGCGTCCCAAATCATATACTTTTGCACGATTCTAGGCTATTTTGTAGTATAAATAGTGTAAGTAGTGCGTTTACACTGCCAACTCAAAAAAAAGTGTGATTTAAATACCCCTATGATGCGCTTATTCAATCGTTAAAAAGAAATGTGTAATGTTGGACACTTCATGCACTCAACGGCTGCTGCTTTGCTCATGTAGCAGAAGGGGCGGAGCTATCAGGCGCACATGTTGTTTTACTTTATTTATTTTGGATTGTGAAAGTAAAATTTAAGTATGCTCATACCACCTCCCAATGGCAAATGCAGTTATACTCATGGCAGATATTATTTGATGCTTTGCTCATTTATTTCACTAATTTAGCAACCGGAAAACGTCATCAGGGAAACGGTTTGAATTTCTGCTTAGAAAATAAATGTTAGTTCTCCATTTGGGACAACACCTCATACATATACTGTGCTGTTGAGTGTGTAAATGCATAAGTACATACACAGTGCATAGGTGCATAATGTAAAGTGTGCCATTTGGCATGCAGCTATACATTTATGCTAAGCTAACACCAAATGTGAATTTGAATGAGTAGATTACACACAACGTCAATGAGAATAAAGGCAAATTTACACTGGGGGTTGTAAATAATGAAAAAATGTGTGATGTTTTTTGCTGCAAACGCACCAAATTGAGAATTCATGTGAGTGAAAACATTCCATGAGTAATCTAGAATGAGTGACGTGATGCTCTGGTGTCAAAATTAATTGTTTCTATGGTGGATTTAGTAATGACCATAACTAATTAAAATGTACTGATTGACGTTTCTGAGGTCATTTTTCATGGCAGCATATAGGGCTGGGTGATTAATCGAAAAGTAATCAAAAAAGACATTCAGAACCAATCATTTTTCCAGGTCAATTTTTTCAATTACTTTCCCTACTGCGTGTGGAGTCACGTGACCCCGCTCTGTTAAGGCTTCTTTATACCTCAGCATACTTCTGCATACATTTGTAAGCACATTACATGTGAGCATGTTTTTGTACAAAACTTATCAGTGAACTACGAGAGCAAAAAATAAAATAAATAAATAAATAATAGTTCATTAATCATAATAGAGTTAAAAAGTTTAATTAATCAAGATTTAGATTTTAGGGCATATTGCCCCGGCCCTAGTAGCATATCATGGTGGGTGAGGTGAGATGCATATGCGATAGGGCTGCACGATATTGGAAAAATCTAACATTGCATTTTTTTTTCTGCAACATACAGCACATTGCGATATGAATACAATTTCACCAGATGTACTCAAAAAATGACGTTTGCTGTTTGTTCAAACTACTGATTTAAATTAAGCTGAAACAACGCAATTCTAGAGATTTTTTTAGACAACTTAATTTTATGTTCAACCCACTTAAATTTGTAAAAACTAATAAGTCAGCTTAATTCCTTTATGTTGTCCCAATTCAAATTGAATGTGTGGAACCCAGCATTTTTTACAGTGTCAGTTGAACACCTGTTAGGAAAGAATTGATCATTTTAGGGTGCTTTCACACATGTGAATCATTTCAGTTGTTCCGAAACAGAGATTACAAATGTTACATTGCTGCTCTTTGCTCTTGGTGCGGTTTGCTTTCACACTGTAAAGTTTCTAATCGGACCAAAAGAGCTAAAACAAGTCACGTGCGAGTAAACTCTCCTCACATTGGTCAGAGTGACAGGGTTTACTTTGAAGAGTCCCGCATAGCTGTCAGGAGAGGTAGGAGAGATGCGGTGGAGAGGGGTGAGAAGGGTGTGCGACATAGCCTATTTGAGGACCAGGAGGAAGACGCGAGATTACGAGAGATTATCATTCGTTTGCAGGTATCTGGAGACTCGCGAAACTTCCCGCCCTACTCATAATTCTCTCTTCATAAAGCCATATGCCTATTACATATTCATAAAACATAGTGATATATCTGCGCTCAGATCGTATTGCTTTCTCACTCCAATCGATCCGCTCCAGAGTTCGTTTCAATCAAGCCGAGACCTGCTCATTTAAGAGATTTCGGAGCGATTGATTTGGCGCGGATTTGACAGCGATTGGTGGTTTCACATAAGCCAAACGAACCTCGCTAACTGGGCAAACGAGACAGGTTGCGAAACAAAAGTGTAGGTGTGAAAGCACCCTTAGATTGATTGGGATGATTCTGTAGTAGAGTGCATAAAACAATAAATAACCTACAAGCATAGATACATTCAATAGAGAAAAGGATTCAAATTAAATAAAAAGTGACTTATTGTTTTCAGAGGAAGTCGAAATGTATCAGGTATCCAGTAATTTAATAATTAAATGCAAAATAAAAATACTGCAGAGTCTTTATTTTATAAACAATTCAATAAATTAAATTCAATTAATCACTACTAAGATAAAAATTGTACAATTTCTTATGCCTGAATGCTTTAAAAACCTTTACACAGTAACAGGCCTCAAAAAACACAGCAAAATGATCAACTATAATCCAGACTCAACATTGATCGCAATATGACTATTACAAATTATAACATTGCGATATCAATGCTGAAACAATATATTGTGCAGCCCTAACATGCGAGCAGCATAATAAGGCAAGGGAGGCGCAATGCATATCATATGATGTTCTGATGGTTTTCTGACATCCTTTGTAAGAACAGCCTACTTTGATGGATGAGGTGAGATGCACATGCAAGTAGAATACAATGGCAAAGGAGGCAAGATGCATAGCATATGAAGTACTGATGGTTTCTGACATGATTTGCCATGATAGCACACAATGGCGGGGGAGGTGAGACTTGTGTGAGTAGCATGCTCTGGCAAGGAAGACAAAAAGCATGTGCGAATTGCTTACTATGGCTATGAAAGTGAGATGCGCATGCAAGTAGCATACTATATTGAGGAAGACGAGATGCATGTTAGTAATCCACTAAGTCTAAGGTACACAAGGGCATATTTCACTGCTTGCGAGTTCACTGGGACAGTCTTTAACTGACATTGAATGTACAGCAGAACCACTGCTAAAAGCAGCATAGGCTCATTCTGAAAACGTAGCCCTATATACATTTCTGGAGATAGCAAATTATGTAGGCAGAAGTATGGCTGCATTTCATTTTTAAAACAAATGTTATGAGAAAAATGGGGTTCGAGCCCATGGACAGTACCAGAAAGCAGGTGAGACAAAAACAGATGCCAAAAAATAAAATAAACAAGTAAATAACACGGTGAGAATGTGGTAAAACATGGTAAAAATCAGGCGAGTGCTTTCATTTTTCTAGATTGCTTTTGAAATTTTTGGGTTGGGTTTAGGGACGTGGGTATACAGTTCAATATGTGCTTTTTGAAATACTATTGGTTGGGTTTAGGTTGAGGGTGGGTCAGTCAATCGGTCAGTCAGTCAGTCGGTCAGATATTCAGTTCGCCAATCAGTCAGTTGACAGCAGCCTCTGATAGATTTAAGAGAGAAAACAGAAGGTGCGGATGGCACTAGCGAGAGAAATTCGACTTCTGGAAAAGCACACACAGCGGCCTCTAGTGGATTCATAAAAGCAAAAACAGCAAAAAAAACGTACCACCTGGGACGTATTTGGCGGTCTCCAGTAATGTATATAGTGGTATGTTTCAGAATGAGCCTGGGTTGGCTAAAGGCACACTGTAATACCTTCATCTCTCCCACATGTGAGCAGCAGGACACAATGTTAAATATGCTATTAACGCTTATTTGAGGTTTGGTTCTTTCAAAGAAAAGTAAGAAAAGGATTTCTTTAAGCAGGTAAAATAAAATGTTCAGTTCATATATCTGACTTATTGTAATTGAAGACAAAATTGCATACATGAAGGTCATTTAAAACTTGAGGACGTGGTGCATTGTCAATGCATCGTGATATCATATTGAACCAAATTAATGACATGATAATCGTAATCAAACTGAACAGTGTAGATTTACATGCAGTGTTAGGGTGTGTTTGCACATCCGCGTCTGCCTTGGTTCTTATTGGAATCTTGGATCATTTTGCAACAGAAAAGAAACTGAGCCTGGATTCTCTCGCGGTTGTTTTTCCCTTCACTTCATCAATTGATGAAGTTTGTTTCTTGCCACTGTCACCACTGGCTTGCTTCGTTGGGACTTGTGGAGCTGCGCATTGATGGATTTGATCTTCAGTGTTTTAACTTTCAGCAGTGAAATTTAGGGTGTTTTCACACCTGCCTTATTTAGTTCAGTTAAATCGCACTAGAGTTTATTTTCCCTCTTGGTGCGGTTCGTTTGGGTAGGTGTGAATGTAGCAATCGCACTCAAGTGCGCACCAAAAGCAAACAAAAAAAGCGTAACAAGACCTCCTTAGAGGGTCACGAAACACCAAAACACATTTTTTGAGCTGTTGACAGTCGTATATGTGTCCCACACTGCTAAAAACACTATTAGGACACCTATATTTCACTAAAAAGTGTAAATTGGTTGTTTTTGCGTTATTTAAAGCAAATTCGTACTTCCTGTTTGAAACTAATTTTTGAAGCTGCGTCACGACCATGACATAATAGCGTTGTATTCCAGCGTGCAGACTGGGCGTCTGTGCCAGAGTGTGTCTTATTACATCTTACAGTGTAATGCATTAATGCATGAGTCTTGGTTCAAACCAATCAGCGCGCTCTATTGTGCAATTTCATTAATATTCATTACTGTCATAGTGTTTAGACGATAGACACACCACATTGTATTGGCAAAACAAGCGTGAAGTGTTGCTTTTATAGTTTGCTGCTGTTAAGTTTCGTTTTCATTTTCTCTCTGTGAGAGCTCAGACTCAGGTGTGGATTACAGTGTACGCGACGCTCGACAACAACAACTTACATGTCTAAGGAGGAACATTGTTTACCTGAGAGCTGTTCTCATCTGCAAACCCTGAGATCCGGATTCGCTTTTACTCTCCTCTTAATAAAGACGCGGCTCTAGTTGCTGGTGATTGTCCTGTCTCTACAGATTTGGTAAGTGAGCGACCAGTGCTCTTTGTTTATTCAGTTTGTTCGTATCGAACTAAGTTAACTACTGCACCGAGTGTAAACATGTTAGCACCACAACCAAACTTTAACCTCGTGTAGGGTTTTCACTGCATTTAGTGACCGGAATAACACACGCGGCTTTCTGACGCTACCTGCCGTGTGCATCTAAGTTTCCGGGAAATGCAGAGTTTTTTTTTCTCTCATTCGCCGTGCGGTATCAAACATTGCATGAAAAATACACGCTTAGAGCAGTTCCTCTAATCAAATATCTCGTTTGTCGCGAGGGACATGAATGAATTCCCTGAATGAAAGAGCCAAACTGCAGTTAAAGTCCACCATTTAATAATTTGGCAAATAATTCGACTACAGATGTCCATGTAGGTTAAACACCATCACTTTTTCCTGTGTGTGTATGTGTGTGTGTGTGTGTGTGTGTTTGTGTGTGTATTTTGACTCTGAAACTCAGCAGGTGCCCAAATAGACACTCCCACACCATCCCACTTTTCTTCCTCTGACACTCCCCTCTAAACAGAGCTGGACACGCCCACTTTTCTGACTTTTTCCAAAGTAGAGGTGTGAAAACACCCTGCTGAAACGAGGGGATTTCATGGCCCTTTAAAGAGGGGGCCTCGGTATGGTTTTAAACGAACCCTGGAGTGATTCATTTGTGGTGAGAACATGATCCAAATTAAACCGACCCAAAAAGTACTGCGCCGCTTTGGACTAAAAGAGCTGCCATAGTCCGAGTTTCTGTCCCATCTTATGGGCGCTTTACCTACAATTTTCAATAAAGAGATAGAGAGATGAAAAAACATTAACTGATGGATCGTTGGTAATATTTGCATAAGATGACAATTGCAGTTAAGCTAAATTAATTCCCCTGAATTGGTTTACATTGTGGCTTTGCCATTTGCAATGCATTTATACATTGTTTTCCAGCCACAGCTGCACTTCATTCTCAAAATGTATAGTTTGTCTAAAGTGATGTATACAAACTATATAGTATACTACACTCTCAGAAAAAAACTGGAGCAGTACCTTTTTATGGGACAGAATTGTTACTTAAGACAAAGAAACTAATTTGTACCATTGCAGTTTGTACCTTTAAGAACATGATTAGTATCATCAAAGGTACCTTCATCAAAGGTACAAATCTGATCAATAAAGGTACCACTACAGTGACAAGACACTTTGTACCTTAACAAAAATGCTTACTAAACATTTATTTATAATGCCTTAAATGTTTAGTTTACAAAAGCTATCATTTTATGTTAACCAGTTGTTTTGGATTATTATATTGTAGTTTAAGAAATATGTTCCCCAATGAGTGATGTGGATTTTGTCAAATGACTGCATTTCGGTTCTTTTCAGCTTGTTCGGCCCAAAAGCAATCAGTGTGGTGTAAAAGAACTGAAAAACTGCAGGAAAATGCTACAATGTATCATTTGTTGCCCTTGCTCTGGACCAAATGAACCGAACCACAGTTGTGAAAGCATCCTTTAACCACACTGAACTTAACTGAACTTCAATTCTAAAAACTGGACTGACACATTTTCAGTTTACTAGAATGTCTATGTAAAGCTGCTTTGACACAATATAACATCTGCATTGTAAAAGCACTATATAAAATAAACATGAAAACAATACAGTCATTTGTCCTGCGTTATCACACTCATGGACAGCTGACTAAACATTTAATACATAAAACTAGAAACACTTCTGGTCTTTCAAACTCACCATTTTATTCTTTGATATTTTTTTTTAAGTACGTACATGAGTTTTACATGTAGAGAGATTACATTTTCAAACTCCTATATGACACTGAACAAAATAAAGGGTGGTTGGCTGCTTTACATGCCAGTCATGTGGGCTTTGGATGGTCCTTGGCAAATGAAAGTTTCTATGGAATCCAGACCTTGCTGTGAGTCTGAAGGTCTGGCTCCACAAGAATAGCTTTGCTCTGAAACTAGACTATTTTACTTTTTTTTTTTTTTTGCTCTTGGTTTGATTTGCTTTTACATGGCAACATTTCAAAGCATGCTAAAATAAATGGAGCAAAACTCTGTTCTCATAGGTCAGAGAAAACTTGTTTTCATTTACATGCTATATTTGTCAAATTCTTGTTGTTTTTTAAGTCAGGTCAAGACTACTGTTCAGATCATCAAACATATTACGAACACAATGTACTGTACAGTATCAGTTTTATGCTTCATATAGTCATGGGACTTCCTGTGACTACCCAATGAGATTATATTTTTGTCACAATGTATTTGTACATTTAAAACTGCCATTACATTTTTTTTAATAATATTGCCACATAAACAAAGATGCCTGTGTGAAAATAAGGACCTAATCGAAAATCATGACTGTGATCAACAGTAAACTGACTGATCTGAACTAAAGACACCATGGTTTCTGATATCTCCTCAAATAACAAATGGAAAGAGATTTAACACAATAACTTAGAAGGGTAGACTTTAAATTCAATTAGAACTATATTCATTAAATAATCAATTATATTTGTATTACTTTCAAGCACAAATCCAACATGGAAAATGTCAAGAGCATGTTGGGTTGTGTATAATGGACCTTTACATCATCGACTAATGAACAGCAAGACGCATGGTTTAATTGTTATCCAGATGTTCTTCTATGAGTTGTTCTATAATTAGGTTGAATTTAAAATATACAGTTATGATAATGTATCACTGTAAAAGATCCAGTGATTGTTCTTACAATTATTTGTTTGTGTTTAATACCTGACCAAGTAACTGCAGCAAAACAGATGCTCTTTTAAGCTCTGTCAAGTTTTTGACATTCGTTTACAGATTCACCACTCTTGATAAACAGCTGTTGGTTCATGGCAATTAGGTATTAGAATAATATAGCTTCTTGATGTTGCTACTTAGTTTGTTTCATAACAAATGCTGTAAATATTAACGTAAACATGAAATAAAGAGGAAAAACTCAAGAAAATTGTAAACACTTGACATTTTTTTCTTTTTTCACAGAAATAATGTATTCTTTATAGTTGAACAAATTTCATGGAAATTTAGTTGCAGCTATGTCATGTTAATAAAACTGTATTTTACAAAATAACCAAGGCACAAAAAACATTTATTTTGTATTCACTCTTGTTCTTTGTTTTGAAAAAAAAAAAAAAAAGTTAATTTTTTTCCTCTGTTTTTGATTGCAAGAACCATTGAACTTAAAATGATTTAGGGATTGAATAATGATTAAACTATGAAAAAATGTGTCTGAATTAATTAATGAATTAATTTTAGTTTGACTATGTACCTTAAGACATGTTTGAATGCAGTTCCCCACTGTGTTGTGACTGCATATATTTAGATAGACAGATAGATAGATAGATAGATAGATAGATAGATAGATAGATAGATAGATAGATAGATAGATAGATAGATAGATAGATATACATATCTATATATATCTATATCTATATATATATATATATCTATATATATATCTATATCTATATATATATCTATATATATATATATATATATATATATATATATATATATATATATATATATATATATATATATATACATATATATATATACATATATATATATATATATATATACATACATATATATATACATACATATATATACATACATATACATACATATACATACACATACACATATACATATATATATATATTAGCATTTTTCCTTAATGCAAACACAACAGTAATCTTGTAGTGATTACGTTGCTTTGGCCTTTTCTGAGATAATTATTATGATTTCCCAATTTCCCGAACAGAGAAATACTAGAATGTCTCTAGATTGAAGGCATTTCATGTTGTTCAGCCTTATAATCTTAACATGTGAGCAAAATCACCTGTTTTGTTATCACTTTACATATTACGCTAGATAATCATTCAAATACTAGCCTTAAAGTGACATTGGTGAAGTAACAATGGTTTTTGCTGTTCTGACTTCAGCTGCATATGTGAAAAAATGGCGGAAGAAACTAATTCCTCGTACAAAAGGATTATTTAGACTCCCCATGTTTGATATTCTTTTTATATACACAATTATGCCATCTAACTGTTGTATAACCTGCTGCCTCGTGTTAAGGTACGTCTCCCACCAGTGCTGATATAGAGCCATTTTGCATTGCTACTTGTGTGATATTGTTCGTTTATGCTGTAATATATTAATGTATGTCATAGTCATGGTTACAGGATGAGTGCAAACCAATACATTGCAAATGCATAAAACTTTAGCAAACAGGCATTTCTCTGTAAGAAAATAAAAACTAGCTTTAGAATGGCTTAAACAACCACCTAATATTGTTGTCAGGATGACATTAACAGGCACTAACTGCAGCACAATCAATAGTTCGAGCTCAAGCCTCAGCTGTGAAAAGTAAAATGCTCCACTAGGATCGCTTTAATTTATTTATTTTCTTTGAGGTCCTTCTGATAGGCACTCAGAAATGCTGCTGCACTCAGACAACAGAGGACCTGTCCCTGGACATTTGTTCCCTCGCTCAGAACACAGAGTCTGGATCACAAGTTGTCCTGGATGCACTCTGTGCCTCTGATGCTCCAAAAAGTAAGACACTTTAAAGCATTTTAAGAAAACGTCTCATGGTATCAGAGCAAGGTGAACTGTATTGTAAAAAGGTCAGCCTCAAAGAAATTATTTGAAGAAATAGAGCAGGTACACCCTGCTTCTAGAGGCTGAAAGACGACATGGAGTCAGTAGGAATTAAGATGTAGTACGGGATGAAAAAGCCTTCGGCCCTTTGTGTATCTTTGTTTCAGATCTGCCTAGTGGACCAGCTTAGTAGATTTAGTGGTGGATGAGTTTAGATCTGCTCAGTTTGCCAAGTAAATCCATGAGTTCACAGTTATGGGCATCTTTGAAAGTAGTAAAAAGAACGTTCTATTCATGATTTTGGCAAAAGGGATGAGGAATGCTTTTATGTTATTGCCAATTTCAGCTCATAATTTCAAGCCATCTGTGGTGGTTGTTTTAAGCAAGTGGGTGATGGACACTTAACGCAAGTTGTGTCATGAATGCAAAACTTGTTCATGTCCATTATGAAATCATGGCAACCAATAAATAATTAATTAATACAAAATCATTAAGTTGTAATACTTACAATAAATAAAGTTGCATATTACTGTAATTAGTCATTTTGGTAATGTTGATAATGATGTGTTAGCCATTAACTGTTGTGTGTTGATGTATTTTAATAAACTGCAGTAAGACAAATTAAGTCAGAAAGATATGTAAATGCAGTTTTAACTATACATTAAAGAGAATATTCCAGAGTGTATTTTAAGAGCTTGGTTGTGTTTATTAGATGCAAAGCAATGTGTGACTCATTCTTCTTTTGTAAAAAAAAAATAATAATAATAATAATATATATATATATATATATATATATATATATATATATATATATATATATATATATATATATATATATATATATTTTTTTTTTTTTATCTTACTTTGATTATATGCTGCTACTCAGCTAACATTAAAACGACTGTCATATTTCCTAGTAATGTGCTGTGATTCACAGACTGGCTCCACATCAGCATCATATACAGTCACACCTATACTAGCATGCGCTGTGCCTTGGTTGTGAAAATACTGTCAGTCAGTGTAGCATATCAGTGTGAGCCTAAATTAGACATAAAATGTAGAGGACACAGCTGAACCTTATGCCTACTCTCTAAAATAAAATCACGTCTTTAATATATATATATTCGGGATATAAGCATGTGTAAGTTATATAAAACGTTCATATATCTTTTGTGAGTTCATTATTTGAGATGTACAAAGAGAAAACAGCAGCATAGATTGCCAATGGAGCACTGGTGAAGATTGTGGGCGTTTACAGGGATTTTATGGATAAATATGAATTTGTAACTAAATTGTTAACGGTAACAACAATTGAAAACAGCATTTTCCATTGTTTGCGTCCTTGCTACAACATACAGTTAAGACTAGAAACTGTCTATGTAAGAGATCAATTTTAACAAATAAATATACACTTTGTGGCTCACAATCCACAGCTTCTGCTATTATGGTTAAAGCTGCTCCTTTGAAGAGTTTTTAGCCAAATCCAGCACTGACCTGGAAGATATTATGGAAGTTGCCCATTGTCAAATGCTAGCGCTATATCTTTATTTTTTTTTTATAATTCTCTGGAAGATAATTAAAATTAAATTGTAAGCGCTTCTCTCTTTGTGTTGTGTCCTCTGGAAGCCCAAATACAGAAACAGAACAAGCTCTGTGGACATTGCAGCGTTTGGATGGCATTTTAGCTTTCTCTGCTATAACATTACAGCACCTCTGACCACGCCACTTTACTGCGCGGGTTGTATGCGCATAACCTGAACTGTTTGTGATCTCACTAACCCGGATGTATTTTTTGTGGTCCCCAAACTTTGTTGCTAAGCTGTCTCCATTTTACATTGAACTTTGAGCGTAATACAGTCAGAGAAGTTGTTTATGTTCATACAGCTACATAACACATCAACTAAGGAATATGTTAAAATATGATATCATAATGAACCACCCCTTTAAAGAGATAGTTCATCCAAAAAATTTTATTCTGTCATCATTTCTTTATTCTATTAAACACAAAAGAAAATATTAAAATTTTCATAATTCTATTTGTCATAAGTGTAATTATGATTATTCAAAAAAATTATCAGTTATCAGTGTGATTTTTTTTTTATATGTATATATAAATATTTCCCTAATGATATTTAGGGAAAGAAAGGCTTATTTGTTTTATTTCGACTAGAATAAAAGCAGGTTTAAATATTTTGAAACCCATTTTATTAGCTTAATATTATGAGCCCCTTTAAGCAATATATATTTAGTTGTCTGCAGAAGAAACTACTGTTATACAATGACTTGCCTAATTACCCTAATTAAGCCTTTGAATGACACTTTAAGCTGAATACTAGGATCTTGAAAAATATCTAGTAAAATATAATGTGCTGTCATCATAGCAAAGATAAAAGAAATCAGTTATTAGAAATGAGTTATTAAATCTGTTATGTTTAAACTCTGCTTTAAGCATCTTCACTGTAAGAAAAAACTTTAGCTACAAAAATCCTTCAGTCCAGAGCAGTGAGGGATTTTCTCCTTTTGTTGTTTGATTAACAAAAAAGACAGTCGGCTGCAGGAATAATGCGCACTGTCACTTTAAGAATAGTGCGGCTCTGATATGATTTCTCTTTCACATGTCTTTTGATTCTCACCTTGTTTGTTTATTACACAGACGAGGCTTAATATGAATAATCACTAAACACCACGCTCTGACACAAATGTGCATGTATTTGACCAAAAAAGAGCTCAAGTTAAAATGGCGTTAGATGTGTGTGCCCTGCTCGTCTCCGATCCTGTCTGAGGCTAACACACACAACAACAGCATGTGTTCTTTCGCGCTTTAAAAAAAATATATGAATGATTCAAATGTACATCAATGAATGATGCGCATCCTGTACTGCAAACGGTACATTACAGTGTATGCTTTTAGTCATATTCACTTGGAACTGAGCTTTGCAGAGCAACAAATGTGTACAACTGAAAAGGGGGCGGTATATGATGGAATAATTGTTTATCTCGATTAAAGGTTATTCATAATTGTTAGAAGCCAAAATCAAAATTGAAAGAGGGTTTTTAATTTATTGCACAGCCCTACTTCAAAATATTTTACTTTGTGTTCAACATAAAGAAAATGTGGATAAAGTGGATTTAAAAGCACATGAGGGATAGTAAGTAATAAAGTAATTAGAATGTTTGGGTGGACTATATCTTTAATGGAAAATGTGAAAATTACCACCAAAACAACCCTTCATGTAATTTTTCGATTCGTAGGTCAAAATCAAATGTCTTGACATGTCTTCACACTTGGCTGTCTGAAATGATGGTCTTTCACACAGCCAGGTGCTTTTACAGTTATCTCTGAAACATCTGGCCAGTGAGTTGCTATAGTAACTCCTGCCAACACTCATATGCTTGCAAACATTCTATATATATGTGAAGGTTTGCCCCAAGCAGAGACCAGTGTCAAGATGTACAACTGTAGAACTGCTTTTTGCCAACGTTTGCTAGAAAATATATATAAAAAAAATAATAAAGCAGAACAAATCTCATTTGCTTGTATAGCACTGTCATGATATATCTAAATTAGATTCTTAACTTTTCATTTCCAACAACCATGAACATTCAGAGGGGATAAAAATAAATAAATGAATAAACCGCTGTTTCTCTCTCTTTGTTTTGAACATTTACTCACTCACTCAATGCTACCTTTCCCCATGGCACAAACAGCCTTTGTCTTTATAATTGTTTCAGTGGATTAAGGTCTTTTGAGAGACTACAGGAGTCATTTATCAATATATGTATTAAATGCTTTAGAGGTTTATGTTGCCATTTAACAGCTGAAAAGCGATCTGATCCAAGGACAATAACACAGAAAGACCCTCAGCACAAATGGATTAAACAAACAGAGGGAATAACGCTCCCCGGTTACAGTCGTGGAGTCAAAGCAGTTCAGGCTAACAGTTATCATTGGGAGAAGAAAAAAGAAAAAAAGGAGAAAGATGAACAGTGCTTTTATAACACTGTGACATTGATCTTTTTGACTCTGATGTTTAAATAACCATTTCACTCTGGATCAATAAAAATCCTAAAGGACTTCCGAAACATAAAGCAAATATAATCTACATTGTGTGTCCATGGCAACTTTAAAATTAGCAAGGCATTTTTTTTTTTACTTGAAAGTAAACCATATAATTATATGCTACCATCACATTATATAAAATTTCTATTTAGCGATCCACTTGTATTCAGTGAATAAAAACCTTAACATGGTGTTCCCATGAGTCCTGAAGACTTCTTGTTCACTCCAAAGAACTGGCTTTCTCAATAAACTTAAAAAAAAAATGTTGTGTTGTTTTAATCCAATGCTGGGTCACATATAGACAAACCCAACCTGTGTTAAAAAAATATATTAGAGATGCACCAATATGGATTTTTTTTTCCTTATATCGATAACTAATAACTCTTAAGATTTGGAGGCCAATATATTGAGGCTGATTTATATTTATCGGATTATGGATATGATATATGGATTTTCTGGCCAATTTCGATAAACAATAACACTTAAGATTAGGAGGCTGATTTATTATAACCTAATTATATTTATCGGCTATAGGGATGAACTGATATGGATTTTTTGGCTAATATCGATAACTGATAACTCTTAAGATTTGGAGGCCAATAAACGATATATTATAGCCAATAAATATAAATATTTCAAAATGTTATATTTTATACAGTAAACAACTGATTTTATTTTAAAAAACTTTTAAGAAGTTTAAAAAAGTTAAACTGATCCTAGGAACTGGATAGCCTACTCAAAGCAAAAAAGCAATAATCTCAAAATTGCAAGGTAATTATATAAATAGATTCATGACTTTACATAAATTAGCATGCCAAAAAAATGTCATTTTCTTTGCATAGCCAATTAATATGCAACTTGACAGTTAAATAAAAAATAGGTTAAATAACAAAATGGGATTTAATTATCAAACAAGTAAAATAAATATATTTTACATAAAATGAAAGAACTAAGAACTGAAACAAGCTTAAATGTTCTTGAATAAAACATGTTACAGTAATGTACATATGTACAAATATGTAATGTCCAAAAAGGCATTTTAAAAGGTGTTTTGACAGTAAAGAGCCACCGTACAAGCAAAAAGATGAATAAAGATTGTATTACTTTACAAAATGCATCATAAATTCATCTATTTGGCGTTTTAGATTCCATTGAATACATATACATTAGGTGCTGCTTGTCAATCAGAGAATGCTTATAAGTTTTTGCTGTTTATTGTAGGAATAATAATTGATGATAAACCTCTGCGAGTTTGAAACTTTAACTGCAGGAGCTGTGTGATGCGCTGTAACCACAGTCAGATTTGTCCTTAGAGTCAGATTTTGATACATCTGAGCATTGAGCACTGATGACTTTATAACAAACAGTGTGCACAATATAAAGTCAAAATGTGGCAAACAGTTAAGAACACCTATTCTGGATTCAATGGCAGGCACACGTCTCACCTGCTGCTGTTTGGGGTGCTGTTATAACTTTGTCGGACCACTATGTTTGTGTGTGTGTGTGTGTGTGTGTGTGTGTGTGTGTGTGTGTGTGTGTGTGTGTGTGTGTGTGTGTGTGTGTGTGTTTGTGTGTGTGTGTGTGTGTGTGTTTGTGTGCACGGTAATAGTCTACACATGCGTTCATTATAATGATTAGAAATATGCAGACCAAACGGACTACAATTGTACATCAACAACACAAGGCAAACAACGCGTTGATAAGAACAAATAATCATATTAGAGTACAAACAACCCAATGAATTGTTTAGCACATGTGCATTGCTGCTATTATGTTTACAAATTTAATATTTTTCCTGAGGCGATTTAAACCAAAATACACAATGACACTCTATCTACAATGATAAGGAATATGATTACTTAATGAGTTATTAGAGGACAGCAATACCACACAAAGAAAGAATGGACTTTGAAGCAATAAACAATATGAGGTTAGCTGCACTAGACAAGCCTGAACAAGTTTAACCCACGCTTAAGCGAGACAGGCAGTTCTGTACAATTACATAATTTATCGACTTAAAGATACCGATCTAATTTTGATATCGGGTTCATAACAATAACATTAAAAAGCAGCATTTCTCGACCGTTAACGATATGGCCACCGATATAAATGTAATAAATTAATTTAATTTTTTAAAAATTAACCCAAGTTTGGTTTAGTACATATTTGAGTTGGTGGTATTATTAGTATATAATTGCAACAATGTGAAAACAATTAAAAAACAACAGCAAAAAAAAAAAAACGTAAAGTGTAGTCAACAGCTACAGACCTCCAAACGTTGTGGCTTTCAGATTAGCTCAAGAACAGTTCATAAAGATCTTCATAGAATTGATTCCCATGGTCGAGCAGCTGCATCCAAGCTTTACATCACCAAGTGCAATTCAAAGATATGGATGCAGTAGTGTAAAGCACTCTGCCACTGGATTCTAGAGTAGTGGAGATGTGTTCTCTGGAGTGACAAATCACACTCCTCTGGCTGGCAATCTGATGGCTGAGTCTGGGTTTGGAGGTTGCCAGGAAAAGAGTACTTGCCTGACTGCATTGTGCCAAGTGTAAAGTATGGTAGAGGAGGAATTAGGGTGTGGGGTTATTTTTAGGGGACTGGACCATTAGTTCCAGTGAAATGAACTCTTAAGATGCTCTCAATTCTTATTTGTGCATCCTTGTTTCTCATCTTTGCTTCCTTTTCTCACGTCTTTCTGTACCCCTTCAGAATGCGAGGGAAGGACGCACAGAAAAAAAATGCAAGGACAGAGGAACTGAATCAAGCAAAATGATACAGTATACTCTTGCTTCCTTTATCATCACTTAAAAAAGCCTCACCGTTTAATGATTATTCTATCCCACTGATTCTGATTACATTTCAGGATTCTTAAATATTAGAGATAAAAATGTATATTTTAATATTCAACCTCCACAAAACACCACATTAGTCTGTATTTTTACTTTTAATTATTATCAACAATGAATTACAGTTATTACCAGCTTTTTATTTGCACAAAAAAGTATTTTTTCAATGGTTTAATGTTTAATATTTTCATTTATTTGGTTTGTATTTTCTGCTGTAAATATTACTGATGCAGACGAGGAGAGGGAATTTACAATGTGTGTCATGTTAAGTGAATAAAACACTTCCACAAGGGATATACCCAGTGCTCGAATTGAGGGGGGATGGCATCCCACTTATGGAAAAAAAAAAAAGATAAAAGATAAAAAGCATCCTCTTTGTAAAGCCACCATCCTACCCTTACCATTCTCTGTAGATTAACACTATTGTGAATAATATAGAAGTTATCATGCAAATTAAATATTAAAATTCTCTATTTATTGTCCTATATGACTTATAAACAACGGCAATTGACCAATCAGAACGTTGTTTGTAATAAGATTGTAATAAGGCGCCACGCACAAGCACAATACAGTTCATTCCAGCACTTTACACGATTTTTAAAATTTTTAGAGAGCAGTTCAGACGCATCTTTTACAAGAAGAGAACAGAATGTATGATATTTAGTTGTTTTAATAATTACATATACATATAGTATGATGTACCTGCCGTGCATGACTGCATTTTAAAACAGTTTAGGCGGCTTGACACAAGTGTATTTTAAGCTGTTTTATATTTACTGTAAAGCACAGTTAACAGGGCTTGCTAACATTTTCTTTAGCGATCTAAGTTTCACCATTAATACCCAAGTAACAGCAGATTCTAGGTTGCCACTTTTTTTCAAATCAGAACGCAAATGATGTGATGCATTTTTTTGAATCACTGTTGTCCAAATGTTGTCAATTTGTTGTCCATTTTCTCAAAAATGCTTCCAAACAGCTCAGCCGCTGCACATCTCCAAACAATGCTTTATTTTTGAATGAATCTTGAGCTTTGATATGAGACATTTGTGAATAAATCAGCTGTTCAAACAACTTAGTTAAATTAATCATTCAGTGAAAAGAACACATGACAATTTTATTATTAATTTTATTGCATTCATGCGACTTCTTACACCTTGTTAAACAGTTAATTTATAAATAAATTGCTAATTTTTCTAAATGCTAACTTTCTTTTTTTTTCTTTGCCATTTTTGTTATGTATAGAGGATTTTTGTTGACTTCATCTAATTATAAGATATTCTCCCTAATATTATTTCACTATATATATATATATATATATATATATATATATATATATATACATTTTTTTTTTTTTTGGTTATTTGTTATTTGTTATTGTGTGTGTGTGCGTGCGTGTGTGTGTGTGCGTGTGCCTGTGTGTGTGTGTGTGTGTGTGTGTGTGTGTGTGTGTGTGTGTGTGTGTGTGCGTGTGATAGCTACAGGACACCCCCCCACCCCTGGCCAATCCCCCTTTACCCCTTACCCTCTCCCTTGATTTTTTTTTTTATTCTACCACTGGATATACCCGTGTATCCTTGCACATGACTTCTTCGAAAACCTTCTCTCTCCTTGATCCTCGCCTTCTCGCGGTGCATTTGGAGAATTGAGATGTCCTACAAGATGGCTAAGGTTAATCGGTTTCAAAGGATGGAGAATGGAGGAGCGAGGAAATGAGGAAAGCTATTGAGAGGCACAATGCTCAATGCTTCAGCAAGCTTAGACATTTTGGAAAATTCCCTGCTCCCAGCTTTGTGAGAACAGTTTGGGGAAAGCCCTTTACTGTTCCAACTGCCCACCAGTGCACAAAGCAAGGTTCATACAGACATGGATGGGCAAGTTTGGTGTTTAGGAATTTGACTGGCCTGTATAGAGTACCAACCTCAACCCAGTAAAACAAATTTGGGATGAATTGTTGCTGCAGATTGCAGGCCAGGCCCTCTCATTCAATATTAGTGTCTGACCTCAAAAATGCTGTTTAGTCACCACATATATTGATATGTCTAGGTTATTTTGTAGAAGTAGAAGCTGGGGTGTTCTAAAAAGCAGGTTATGAATATGCTTGTGTTATAAGATTAATGATAATATTTTGCACAGTTAGATGACACACCACTAATGAAAGTCTAGATTAAAAAATAAATAAATAGCAGAATAGTGTGCTTTGTTCATTGACTTGTGGGATAAATGTTCAGTTGAGAACTTCTTGAGATAACATTTGAGTTGACTGACTGAAATTATGTGCAGTTTTGGAACATAACTCATGTCTCTGGGATAATCAACCAAGACTTCAGGGTATATGTGACTGTAAGTTAACCCTGCTTTCCTGAAGAAAAAGTCACTTTCTGTACTTGCATTATAAAAGCTTGACATTTATCATGGAATTCTAAATCTATGTTATTTGTCAGTGCTTCATGTTATGATTTATTCTCACCCTAAACTTTATTTCTTACTTGTCAGTATCTCCATCTGTGGTTCTGGCTCACTCAGGAGATGCATCATTTTCTTATTTTCCTGTTCTCCCGCATATAACTATTTTGGCACAAGTTCAGTATAGCTCTTTCTCTACTCCTCCTCACCATCTCAGTTTCTCGAGATGACAGAGGGAATGTATATGTCTGTGAGAATTTTATGATAACAAGGGACAATAATTTATGATCATGTGTTTATGGCAGTTATACGGTTAAGGATCTGGGTTAATGCACAGGCCACATGGCAAAAAAATAATAGAGGTGACCGTGGAACTAAAGAGGTAATGAGACCATTATAATGTGTTATTTAATTTATTATTTAAATATTTTTGGCTGCTTTCTTGATCAAGACATCCAACCCCAAATAGCTTAAGGGGATTCCTATAATTAAGAAAAAAATCCACCTTGAATTAAAAGCGCCTGTTAAACAGGAAATAACACTCATTATATGCAAAAAAGAGTTAGGTGGACAGTGGGTATAATATGAATTAAAAACATTTAACATTTTAAACAAGTATCTGCAATCAAGATCTAAAGTGTATCACCCTTTCAACTAACCCAAGGGAAAAATAAATAAATAAATGTTCCATGATTCATGAATATACTTCAACTTAAGCCTTTTATTATTAGAATAAAAATAAAATTATTATTATTCAGTCATTCATTTTCTTTTCGGCTTAGTCCCTTTATTAATCTGGGGTCGCCACAGTGGAATAAACCGCCAACTTATCCGGCATGTTTTTAAGCAGCGAATGCCCTTCTAGCCACAACCCATCTCTGGGAAACATTCATCCATGTACACTCATACACTACGGACAATTTAGCCTACCCAATTCCCCTGTACCACGTCTTATACTGTGGGGTAACCGGAGCACCCGGAGGAAAACACGCGAATGCGGGGAGAACATGCAAACTCCACACAGAAACGGCAACTGACCCAGCCGAGGCTCAAACCAGCAACCTTCTTGCTACCTACTGCGCCACTGAATTGCTCCCTATTATTATATTATATTATATTATATTATATTATATTATATTATATTATATTATATTATATTATATTATATTATATTATATCATGTTATATTAAATTACCTGTCAATATTGGGATGTGAAAATAAAGAAATAAAGGAAATAAAGATAGTAGTGATATCCAAATTTACTTTGACTTGTATTTCATTGCAGACAATATGAAGATGACAATATGTGATGTTGATGGGTGACGGTAAATATGATTTGGTACAAAAGAAAGGTCTTTCTAGTTCTTCAGAAGCAAAAATGGGCAGAGGATCGTCAGTTTGACAATATGTGAGAAAATTATTGAAATAGAAAAAAGATAGACATTTAGATAGTGTTGTGAAAAGTAATGGCAACATTACCAAGTGGTAAATGTTTTACTGTTCCAACTTCTGGAAATGTATTGCAAACAACAAAACTGGAATAAAAAAATTTAATGTTTATTTTGAAAAAAAAACAAAAAAATAAATAATAAATAATAATAATCATAATCATAATAATAATAATAATAATAATGGTTGTTGTATTGTCTGCAATGAAATACAGGTCAAAGTAAAATTAAAAATCACTAATTTATTTTTTTATTTGCGTTTTTCATACTGTCTCAACTTTTTCTGATTTTGGTTGTATATTACATTACTTTATATTATAATGCAAGCCATCAATGCTGGAATGAAAACCATTTTTCTTTTCTTTTTTTTCTGCAAAAGGGAAATCTGGTGCTCATCTGGTCCTTCCTGGGGAGAAGTTTGCTCTCTGAGAAACATTTTTCAGTCAAGCTGAAAAAAAGCGATGCACATGATAAACAGTATGGAGCGGCCTGTTTCCGCACTCTAACTTCACAACAAAAATCCTATATTCCCCTTCTTAAGTCTAATTAATTAAAAAACGTAAGAAACTGACTGCCTCTAAGAGAAACATAAATAATTTTCCTGCAACAGTGTATGATAAATGTAGGTAATTTCTTTGCATTATATGTTTAGTGTTCATTGCAGATTAAAAAAAAAAGAAAGAGCAAAGAGTGAGGGAGAATACAGTCTGGCATCTATTATTAATTACAGTGATCATTTTTCATTACTAACAACTTTGGATACAGTGTTAATTATTTTCCGTGCTCAGAAGCGAAACAGATGTAAGCACTTCCATGACAGGTGTCAAGTTGCTAAGAGCGGCAAGCGCAGGGTAAAGCTGCAACATGCACAGCTTGTCTGTTTGATGTCTAGCGCCGGCACCGTGACTTTATTTGCTTCATATGATCGACGTGACCAGGGCATATTACCCATTTCGCTGAGCAGCTGGCAATGCATTCGGAGAAGGAATAAAGATGAAATATCCATGAGCTGATGAAAAAGTAATAATTCTACTCCAGAGCACGAGGAGCCAGACAGTACAAGATTTTCAGACCAACAGACAGAAATCAATAAGGCAGATTTGATGTAGAACAATTTACAGATGACACTTCACTCATCACACCATATTGGAAAACATATTGTAAGTTCCCCTTCTGTGCCGAGACCTGCTCCTCTGTCAAGAGTAATGCGAATTAACGTCTTACGGATTGAACGGCGGGGTCTGAACTGCGAGGTGTAATCAAGGCACATCAATAGCCAGTTCTTAATGTAAGCTGCGTGGAATCTTTTTCATAAGGGAAGGTAAAAAACACCTTCATTTCCTCCAACATTGTTGGTAACGATTTGCCATTTTGTTTCATTCAGCATATTCTCTCATTCCATTCAATTTCAGCCCCTTTATTTGACATGTGTTTATTTAAAATGAGCCTATCTGATTTTTTTTTCTTTCCTGAAATTCTGAAACAACTTGAAAGGTGAAATAAAAAACTATTAAGGAATCCCATTTCACAAGCTTTTAAATGGGAAAAGCATCTGTTAAATGGTTTCTTTGGCTGGGCTGTTGTCTGTGAACAAAGCTTCCAAGCGATTGGAAGAGTGTGAAAAAAGGTTTCATTTTGAAGGCACTTTTTTTTCACCTCCATATTGCATCCTTCAAAGCTCTCACTGATACATCACAAAATTAAACTCTAACAGAAAAAAGTACAGACAGTAGATTAATGACTGAACAAAAGAAAGCTCTGTTTAGGACAGAAACAAAGGCATGCAATATTTCACAGTCAACATCATGAAAGGTTCAAAGGGATAGTTCTTCTAAAAAGAGAAAAAGAGAGCTTGTTATCAAGCGCTTGTTCTCAACCTGTAAGATTTTTCCCCCTAAAAAGACAAAAGTTACATTTAGCATCTGAAGCATACCTGTCAACATTGGGATGTAAAAATAAGGGATACCCCCGAATTGCTTTCCTAACTGTATATGCTCATTTAAGACTAAATTTGTTGAGTTTAAAAGAAAAATCACCAAGATCGACAGAGTATTCACTTTTGCTTCGCTTCTAATAGCATGTACAGAATCCATTTGGAACACAGCATTTATTTATCCATATGGAACGTGTCTGACAGTCACGCACCGCTTACATGAACTGTTTGGAGGATTGTACAGGAAGGGAGAAGGTGCCTGTAATGGAAAGGAAGGGAATCAAAGTGTTTTTACTAAATAAAATGTAAGCACAGAACAAATTAACATTTAAGAGCAAGGGGCACCCCTGGTGGTTTGGCAGTAAGGGTTATAGATAGTATTGTCTCTTTAATGTTTATTGTGACCTTTTGATTCAAAATACAGGAGAAATATGTAAAAATACCTTTACGGGATAATAGCAGGATAGAATTGTAAAATAGGGAAAAATGCTGGGAAAAAAAGGGATGGTTGACAGGTATGGTCTGATGTTTGTTCTTGTACAAAACATGTTTTTTGATTGTTTTAATTAATGTCAAAGCCTTATACTGTATATATAGTAAATAAAACATTGATTATTTTTATAGTAATTGGATTGACTGCACAATTTAGGAAAAAAATCTAATGTTCAATGATAATTACATTACAAAAAAAAAAAAACATTTACAAATTGACATTATTTGATCACATTCTACTGAAATAGCCACAAATAACATAGGGACAGATTTCTGTAACAGGACAATTTGCAAGAAAGCACCGATGGGAGTTCTGCTGGTGAAGCGCAAATTAAACATGCGGCAGCCTATTTTCTTAATCACCAAAAATATCATACACATGTATCAAAACAGTTGCTTAAAATTTTCAAATGCTGCCACACTAATACTGAATCCTCATGATACTCTCTCTTCTTCTCCCTAAATTACATTTGATTGTTTTAGTTTAGTTGTTTTACTTGCTCAGTACAGAAATAGGGACACTAAATAAACGAATTTGGTAGATGTGTTACTACTTGTGGACATTTTTTTTCTTAGGACAAAAAATAAGAGCAGATAGAATACTATATGGCTATAGAAGAAGACAACAAAGAAAAAGAAGAATGGCTCAATGCCAAAAGTTGTGATTTCATTATGAGGCTGCATCCTTTGAGGAATGCATACTCCGAAGTCCACTAAGGCTGAATTAAGCAATGTGAATTGATACAATCTAGTCTAATGGAGGACAGATCTCATTGCCTAGCAACTGTGACAGCTGCTGTTGACGAGCAGAGATAATGTTTATACTGGACTTTTTTGAAAGTCATATTAAGATGATATTAAACCATCTAAAAGGAAAACAATGTTAAACGAATACTTTAGCCCATTATGATTATGAAACGCACTCACTGTTTACTCATCCCCAAGTTCTTCCAAATCTTTGTGAGTTGAAAGCTGGAACCATTTGTTTTTTTTCCAACCATGGAAATCAATGGTTACAGGGTTTTTGCTTTCTTCAAAGTATCTTCCTTTGAATTTTGGGTGAGTTATCCCTTTAAATGTGCACCCTAAAATAAAAAGATAGCTCTTGCACATTGTCCTAAAGAACTCATCTTTGCTGACGATTCTTTACTTAAGATTAGCTGCTTTATTTCCCGCCTTTTTTTTTTTTTAAATCTGTAACTGACAAAGCATCTGCAGCTCATTATTACAGGCTTTCTGAAGCATCAACAACACAAACTATGTTCTCTTAACAAGCAAAACTAATTTTTTCATAAAAAACAACCCATTTTAATTTTCAAGATGTAACTCATTACAACCAATCCTGTTTTCTTTCCATCAGTTTTTAGTTTAACATAACATGTGTGACCAGCTTTTTTTCAGTTCACAAAGGGTTCTGCTTCTGAGCTTGTCTAAATATGTTGACCTTGGTCTATTCAAAAACTGTACAAAATTGCATTTTAGTACAAATCTTTTCTTTTTTTTTTTTCTGTCATCACAAGCATGCAATGAGTTTTGGGATATTCTCAACTGCAAAAGATTCATCAGCTAAAACCTTTAGTGCCATTGAAGGCTTTAAAAGACACATTGAGGCCGTATTTGACGGAGTAGTCCAATTCAAAAAAAGCCTTCTTGAGAATGTATTATTCTGCAATCGGTCTTCAAATTTAGCCTTTGAAGGATGAAGCTTCTATACTGACCAGCTAAAAATTTTCTTGGCCTGTTATGGCTATATATTTTGCAGATGGCCCTGGTATTAGTGCAAACTTTGAAAAAATATGAAGACAACAATATGGCAGCAGAAGAAGAAGAAGAAAGAACGAAAGAAAAAGAAGAAGACAAATTAAGCTTCTCTGAAATGCTTCAAACACCAGTAAATAATGAGCTGCTCATTTGTAAGAGCACAGTCCTGAGCTTCACTCTAAAACACACAACATACGTAAAGTAATTAAATTACACCCTTACCAAATTGATAATGGGTCAAGTCATTGTATGATTTCAGTTGCACAGCGCCAGTAATTGGTCACATGACATTTACAGATCAGGTAATTGGCACAAAAATAAAGCAAAAAGTACTGAAAGAAAAAATAAAGCCCCAGTATGTTGAAAGCATGTTCAAATCACATATTTTTTCATGGAGTTCAACAACAACTGCTACTGAGACAGATCTGAAACACTAATAGACTGCTTTCTCCAGCATTATGAACTGGTCCGAAGAAGCCTTAAAAAGGCTACTGGTCTTTTTTTTATTTTTATTTATTTACTTATTTTTTGAAAGATGTGACACAAGACTGACAACTGCAGAATTAAGAAGACAGGAGAGGCAATTTCAAAAGTCTCTGTAAAGCTTCATTTAAGCTCCTCGGCAGCTGAGATTTTCCATTTGCAAACTGTCTTGAAGCAGGAAAAGAATGCAACATTAGCTACAACCCTATAGATTATTCAAGCCATTATTAATGCGAAGGAACATTTATATCAATGCAGGCTGTGTCTGTGATTAAACTAATGGCTTCTAATGTAACATTGGAAAATAGTTACTCATTTGTAACTTTGCTTTGATTTGCCCTGCGAAAAAAAAAAAAAAAAAAAAAAGACAGACACCAGAGAAGATTCTAATGGATTCAATTACAAATCCCATTAAAACCAGTACATGCGCATGGTTTCTAGTGTGTTGTAGAACAACTTCCCTGTTGTTCTTAATAGATTTTAAGATGCCACCAATAGAAGGCAAAAAAACTATTACCAGTGGAGATTATTAGAGCTTATGTAGGCATGGGATTCTGATGATAACCTTGGATAAAAAATATTACAGTTTCACTGTATCATGATATTTTCATCACTGCTCTAAAATAAATGTTCTTTATAAATGTCTAGGTAAAAAAAACACAAACTTTTCCCACAATGAACAAAATATATTTTATTTTCAGAAACATTTGACATTTTTTGAGCAGTAAACATGTCAGCCTAAGTAATTAAAATAAGTCATTGACTTCTGCTATCTTCACTAGATTCAAAAACACAGATTTCTTTAGATTTCATCTTTGTAACTTTTCTGCTGGAGATATGGTTGCTTAAAAAAATAACCTCATAACAGAAAATTTTTGCAGTTTTAAAACCTTGACTTATCCAAACCGCAGTAAACCTAGAAACCGGTTATCATCCCCTGCCTCTTCTCCTGTAGAGATGCACCGATCTCAATACTTGGATTGGATATCGGTTCAATACAGCATATTTTTGTTGGATCGGGTATCAGTCAGCTCAGACTCTAGAACTGCACACTGTGTCTGAGTGATGCATCAAGCACCCTTCGTTCATGCACCAGCTGCGCAGACACAATGTGCGCCGCTCCATAAAATTATTCTCACAATGTTCTGTTCTGTCACCCTTCCGACTGAGCTTATTCTTCCAAGGGGAATACTTACAGTGTTGTGAATAGTTTGTTGTTGTTGTGGTCAAAGTAGTTGATTAAATTAATAAAAGTAAAACTGACAGATGCAATATGGATTTAATAAGTAAAACGGCCTTAGACAGTTTACTTTAGTCTGCATCAAAACTGCAGGAAAATATCAGGCTTTTCTAAATGGTAATTAGTGTCAATAGTGGTGGCCTATTGGAGATTTCAAAGAAAAATCTTACTATTGAAAAAGGAAACATGGGCTGAAGCACAACATCAATGTCATAAGGAATGCTCAAATAATGTAGTTTACAGCAGGCATGTTTTTAGTTAGACTGTGCTATCTGTCATATATATAGTAGGCCTATAGGTCTGTTATTTTTACTAAAGAAAAGATATTATTTGAGTTTAGCACCAGAACTATGGAAATAGAACAGTATCGGGATCGGATCTGTATTGGTCAATACTTAGAAGTTTTGGTATCGGGATTGGATTGGTTATATATATATAATGTATCAGTGCAGTGCAAAAAAAAGTACCTAATAAGCTTTTGACCAGAATTTCAATATAACTGGTAAAGACAGATTGGTTTCAGTTGCACAATGACTACTATGTAACCTTATGCAGTGGAGAGCAGATGCTATTTTAGATGTTATCTGGGAGCGAGAATGAAACTGGAAATGTTGTTTGTGTTGCCGCTACTTTCTGACATAGGGTTGATAAATACATTCACGTAAAGCTGTCCACGTCAGTCTAACCTTGGCTGGGTTTTTCAGAGAATTAAGGAGAGTGTAAGTCACACTTAAGTAGTGCTTGATCCCTCCAGCCATTTTCCCTAAACACTGTTTTGCAAGTGGCACTTCAAAACATTTGTAAGTACAAGGTCATTTTTAAAATCAATTCATCTTTGATGTTTAACTCAAACTGATGTTAAGCTATTATAGTTTAAAAAAGTACATATGCATAACACCCCCTCTGCAAAAGGTCAAGAATTTGTCCGTTTTTTTCCCGTTCATGATCTCATGACAAATTATAAAAATAAAGACTAAGGGCCCTATACAACCAGCACAATAAGGTGCAAGATGTGTTTGGCATGATTTGTTGCTATTTTCAGACCAGCGCAATCCTAATTTTCATGCTTTGCTCCACATTGTTTAACCTGTTAGCCAGCACTCACTTTTAGGGATTTACATCCATTTGCACCACTTTGTGGACTCATGGGCATGCTGGTTTTAAATAGAGGTGTGTTAGGTGCATTGCTGGCATGATGATATTTTGAAAAACTGAAATAGACTCCACCATTGACTATTTAAAAGCAGTTCTAAATAAATTACAGAGTGCGTTAGTTATGTGCCTATATTGGTTCAAATGCTTACACATTGCTTAATACACATAGGGTGTACAGCAATACACAAATTCCATTACATATGGGGAAAAAAGAATAAAATGTTACAAAAATTATTATTTTCTCCATAAACCACTGCCTCCTTGCCTTCTTTATGCCTCCATTCTTTTTTTCAGTTCATTCACCACAATTCACGTTTATATAATGTTGTTATTATTATTAGCTATTGTATTTATTTTATGCATAATTATATTTGTTTTAATAAAAACAAGTTACGATTTGTCCACCTGTCGGGTTTTTGGAGAAGTTTGTTTACATAACTTCATTTTTAAACTAAACATAGGCTAATGGAGGTCTTCAGTGGTGTGCATACAATACGTTTCCTTATCCATGAAATTAAAGGAGTAAAAGTAAAGAGAAGGAAAATGTAAAGAGGGTGAATGAAGCTCATTCTTTATCCTCATGCTGCAGATGGTCTGTTTAACTGTTTTCTCGATAAAAAAAATAAATAAAAAAAAAACGTTCAGTTTTCCACTTACAAAGTTTACAGTATAAATAGCAAATGCACCATAGTGTAACACAAATGACTCTTAAAGGGAATTTGAGATGAGACTCTGACATGGTTTAATGCAGGTTTTGCTCAAAACACATCACATAACTCATTAAGAGAATGAGCACAACCCTGTTAGACTGTGTGTCAGAGTATTTTTTTCATCCTTAAAATAGCAAAAGTGGATCCAGACACACCCTTAATACTTAATACTTTTTGCGGCATGCACTTTAGACTTTGTGCCTATATCATTAGAATAGAGCCCTATGGCTTTAAGACCACACAGAATTTTGTCACTGCAGCTTTACAGCAAACTGAACTCAAAGTATCCCTGTCACGGTCCTAGATTTTGAGTCCCGCAAATTAGTTTTAATAAATTCAAACCATTTTTTTCATGACTCCAAAATCCAGTGGCAAAACAAACACTGTAATCTACCTGACATGTTTAATTAGAGAAGGCATCTTTCACTGTTAATTATGTTAAATGTGCTGTATGTACGTTTTTGACTCTTCTAAAGCAAAAAATTGCTATATTATGTTTGCAAATATTTAAGAAACATGCTAAGTGAACATATTTATTTATCGAAATCAATTCTAAAGTCAGTTATTCTGCTATGAAAACGTATATTACGTGTTGGAATGTCTGTCTTTCTTTTACCCAATTATATTTTGGCACCCAGGTTGCCATGGCAGAAAACAGCATACTTTGAGTCATCAAAAGACTATAAAATACACAAGACATGACACTTATCTGTATATATATATATATATATATATATATATATATATATATATATATATATATATATATATATATATATATATATATATATATATATATAGTTTGTATGGGAAAAGTGTAACTTAAGCCTATTAGTACAGGAGCCAATCATCAATTGCTATAAACATTTCTCCAGCAGACGGGCTCGGATGAGACTTGGTTCTTTACAACAGCTTCTGTAATGATATTAATCCTCTGGAGTCAACAAACACACTAGAATCTCAGTGAATACTTGCTTCACAGACATTAGAAATATATCCTGATGAAGCTTGAAAATTCTACATTTTAAACGAACCAACTACACTTGAAAAAAAATGTTGTTGATGTGTAATCTGAATGAAACGAACAAAGTACAGTCAGTCTTAAACTGCACATCACATGGTAGCAACTACACATATGCCCACAAATAGGTAAACAATGAGCACGTTGTCATTTTAGGAGGAGATTTGCTATCAAGAACAAGCTGGGATTTACTTAAGAAGACCAGCATGATTGGACAAGGCATTTTTCAGTAGATGATAATGTGTAACTGGCCATTGGTGTTGCATTCCCTACGCACGTGCATTAGCTTGGGCAACCTGAAAAAAATAAATGACTATTTGATTTGTTTACAAATTAAACTTAAGAAACAGTTGATGTTTTATTTTTTTTTTTGTGATCCCAAAAATGAGATGTAATTGCAAGTTTTGCAAACAGTTTTGTAGAACTTGATGTTTAATGCCCGAGCATACTGCCTGAGAGGCGTTGCAAAAATGGCCACAGAGTTATCTTAAAAAGACTTTAAACAACTTTGTAGAAACACACCTAATTAATTTATTAATTTTCAGCTTAGCCACAGCGGAATGAATTGCCAACTTATCGAGCACGTTTTACGCAGTGGAGGCCCTTCCAGCTGCAACCCAACACTGGGAAAACACCTAATTCCCACATGGTATTTTTCTTTTGTTGCGCAGTCTGAAAAAATTATCTTCATGTTAAGATGAAATAATTTAAGCTGGCATTACCAAGTAAATCACCACAGCAACTAAGATTGGTACTTTAAGTTACAATGCAAATGAATATTGATTTGCTACCCTCTGTATTTTATTGACAAGTTGAAAACTAGCTCCATAATAGAGTAATACCTAAGATGTCCTGAAATGCATTTTCTGATTGTTATTTTTCTGGAGGTTACCAAAGTTTTGGTTTTAAAAAAGTTTCTTCTGTGGTTAATGCTGCAATTGTGTGAATCACCTTTGCGATTAGTGACCTCCACTGCACCAAATCCAATTTTTTTCCATACTTAAGACGGCATTTCCTGTAATAAAGCCATTTATATTCACATTTCAATAAACATAACCAACCACAACAATTGCCTCTGAGGAAAAATAAAATATGCTTGGAAAAGCTGACAGCATGTTGGGAATAACTAAGAAAGGGTTTATTTTCAAACAAGAAAAACAAATGGAAATGCTTTTATTCGATCTCTTAGGTGTGTTTGGTTAAAAATAATTTTTAAACATGCATGATCTTCATCATTTACATACACATTAAGGCACTTGTAAAATAAACATACATTTCATAAGGATAGAAATAAAAATAAATAAATAAAACCTCACAGCAAGAGCAGCATGGTGTCTTATTGATTAGCACTGTTGCATCATAGCAAAAATGTCGCTGGTTCGAGTCCCGGCTAAAAAAGTTTGCATTTCCGTGTGGAGTGTGCATGTTCTCCCGTGTTAACATGGGTTTCCTCCGGTTGCTCCGATTTCCCCCACAGTCCAAAGACATGCATTAGTGAATTGGATGAACTAAATTGGCTGTAGTATGTGAATGCGAGAATGTATGGGTATTTCCCAGTACTGAATTATGGCTGAAAGGGCATTCGCAGTGCAAACATATGCTGGAATAGTTGGTGGTTCATTCTGCTGTGGAAAATAAATGAATGAAAAAAAAATCGTACTTTTCTACAATCATAACAAATGGAGGCAAATTCTGACTCCAAAGGGATGCATAAACGAAACCCCAAAGATTTTAATAAAGAGTTTAATCATTTTAATAATAATAACAGTTGTAATAATAAATTTGCAACTTTTCTCCCATTAAACTTTTACAACTGAATTTTGTTAAAAAAAAAAAAAGAAGCAACACTATGGCGCAGTAGGTAGAAGGTCGCTGGTTCGAGCATCGGCTGGGTCAGTTTGTGTTTCTGTGTGGAGTTTGCATGTTCTCCCTGCGTTCACCTGAGTTTCCTTCAGGTACTCCGGTTTCCCCTACAGTCCAAATACATGCGGTACAGGTGAATTAGGTAGGCTAAATTCTTCGTAGTGTATGAGTGTGAATAAGTGTGTGTGGATGTTTCCTAGAGATGGGTAAAAACATGCAGGATAAGTTGGCGGTTCATTCCTCTGTGGCGACCTCGGATTAATATAGGGACTAAACCGAAAAAAAAAAGAATGAATTAATGATTTTGTTAAAAAAATGAGTATGCAAACTTACTGACAGCATGACATCTGTAATGCAAAAATAAAAGTTTGGACTAATATAGATGCTGTTTTAAAGTTATTTAGTTGGAATTTAATATGTCGCAAATATTTTTGAGTTTTTAAGTAACTGCGAATAAAAACAATTAATTATTTATATTCCATGCATTACAAATATGCTAATTATGCTATTATGTTTCAATTATGTTAATACTAATAACACTTCTAACAGATATCAACATACAATGATGTTTTCCAAGAAACATGCAATGTGTTTAGTAATGTAGAGTAAGTTCTTTTTCAGTATAATAAAAGTGCATTTTTTATTTCCCATTACATTACACCTCAAGTTAACCCACTGCAAAAAAAAAAAAAAAGGCTGAAGGTTAAAGTAACAAAAGCCACCTGAGCCTTTAAGTGAGAGATGTCTTATTCCCACAGCAGGGCTGAGTTGAGAGCCATCTGGCCTTCTGCTAAGAAGAATGAAAAAGCATAATCCTCCCCTTCAAAAAAAAGAAAAAAAAAAAGAAAACTTTTTGCTGAGATTCTTCCTGTTATGAAACTATGAACATGTGACGAGGAATCTCAGTGACAAACCCACAATGCATCAAACAGCATGCAAGGCTTTTCTGCTGTCATTCTTGGAGTGTGCAGAGTCTGCAGAGAGTTTGAAACACACTGGCTGCGTTCCAACACCTAGCGAGCTTCCTACTGCCTACTTACAGTAGAGCTGTCTCTCTTCTAACACAGCATCCAACCTGTAACAATCTCATCCATGACTGCATTGGAACACTGTACATTGGCAGCGAACTCGCTTAATTTCAGAAGAGTTTGACTAATATGTTTTTAACTGCAGCAGTGCTAAGTCTTCAATATTATGAAGCCATTTTATTAACACTTTTCAGTATTAAATATATTTCCAAGTGACTTTTCTGACAAACTATGTGCAGAGCATTGTAAAAAGTGCTGAGATGGTGAATATCATCATTTGAAATTTTGCTTTTCATCATTTGGAAGTTTGAATATACAGTTAAAGTATAAGGATATAGTAAGAATATACAATTTTGAACAATTTTCTATTTTTATTTTAAAATCCTATGTTATAAAATTATATATATATATATATATATATATATATATATATATATATATATATACATGTTTCTGTGATATCCAATTGTGCTGTTTAGCGATAAATCAAAACTAATTAAGTACAGAATAATAGTTTGTATATGTTCATGTAGTGCGGGGATGTCCAAAGTCGGTCCTGGAGGGCCAGTGTCCTGCTGATCTTAGCTCCAACTTGCTTCAACACACCTGCCTGGAAGTTTCTATAATACCTAGTAAGAGCTTAATTAGCTTGTTCAGGTGTGTTTGCTTAGGATTGGAGCTAAACTTTCCAGGACACTGGCCCTCCAGGACCGAGTGTGGACACCCCTGATGTAGTTTTGTATATTTATTATGTATATTTAAATGCACACACAGATCTGTACATACTAGAAATGGGCAAGTTAACGTGTTATTATTGTGTTAACGGTATAAATAATTCTATCAAACAAATATTTTAAATAGCACATTAACATGGTGTTTATTGGTATTTTCATTATTTTAAAAGTCAGCTGCTCATTGGCTCTGAAAACACACAAACAATGGGTGGTTTAAACGCTGTCACATTCACACTAGCATGTTTTTCACTTTAAGCTAATTTTCAGTCAGAGCTGGAGGGCCCCCAGTAACGTGGTTGAGATACACTGTTTTGAAACGTATGTTGCGAGCAGTGGCATTGTGCAAATTTGTGAATATAAACTCTTCTGAACTGAACTAAATACACTATACACTACCTGACAAAGTCTTGTCGCCTAACCAAGTTTTAGGAAAACAACAAATATTAACTTGACATCTACTGTAGTTGATCTTCTGTCACCTTATATCACTTTTCTAAATGATCAACTAGTAGTCAAGTTATTTTTGCTGCTCTTATAACTGGAATCGACAACAAGACTTTTGTCAGGTAGTGTAGATTTACATAATAAATATACCCAATAAAAATTATATAAAGGCAAACGTTTTTTTTTGTTTGTGATTACTCAAAATTGATTGTTTTACAACAGTAAAGTCAGAGTTTTATTTTCAAGATATTGCTCTAGTTTTAAGCCTAAAGTGGTATTTCAGACACCATTTAATATTTAAGCATGCATTTCAAATATGATTATTTTTGTATCAAGCAGGGCTTGAAGTAAGACTTTTATTTGCTCGACTGGGCATATGTTTTACACAACGATTGCCCTTCCAGCTGCAACCCATTTCTGGGAAATAGCAATACACACTCATTCACACTATGGAGAATTTTGTCTACTCAATTCACCTGTACCTCATGTCTTTGGACTTTGGGGGAAACCGGAAACCTTGTCTTGAAAACATGCAAACTCCACACAGAAACCCCAACTAACCCAGGTGAGGCTTGAACCAGCAATCTTCTTGCTGTGAGGCGACAGCACTACCTACTGCTACACCGCATCGCCCACGATTACAATTAATGAATGATTTTTTTTTTTTTTGCCCTCATAACTCACTGATAAGTTCTGTACAGTAAATATCCTCACATATTACAAGTGACAGATTTTGAAATAATTAAAGAAAACACACACTATCTACTATCTATGATAATTTATTAAACATCAACATTGAACAATGAAATTAAAACACACATTGCCTAAAACTATTAAATAAAAAATATATAATAAATAAATTGCACTTTTGGAAACAAAATAAGTTTTTCATATTAAAAGTAGAAAATAAGCAGTGTCTCTTCTGAATAAAATAACTCCTGCATGTGCTGTAAATAATATTGTATAATAACAGTGCATTTCTTGAATATTAAATACAAATATTTAATGCAAATAATAATTTTATTGTAATAGAAAACATGCCATCTCAAGTCATCTCTGGTGTAGCTCTCAATCATGGTCAATGTAGTCCAAATGTGCGATGTGTAGTTACATTTTTGGAAAGGTGAGGGGGTATGCGACCGCAAAAAGGTGGTGCTGGACCATGCCCATGCATTCGATGCAGAAGTATAAATTCGCCTTAACAGAGCGGGCACCCATGACTTCACAAACAGTAGGAAAATTAATTGAAAAAAATTGACCTTGGAAAAATGTGATCGATTAAACATTCTAAATGTCAATTTCTATGAATCGCCCAGCCCAACTAGTGGCTTTCCAAAGTTACTAGCCACTAGCATTTTTACTCAACTTTTTTTCGTGAGAAATTCTGTTTATGTCCATCAAACGGCTGAGTTAAAAATAAAGAACATCCCAGCTTAGTTTAAACTCTTTAAATAAAATTTTCATTAATATTTACCACAGAAAATATAATTTCATCTTGGAATTAAAAGGTTCCATAAGGTTTATTATTATTATTATTATTATTATTATTATTATTATAAGGTTGTTATTGCGTTCTGACTGATTTTGAGAAAATAAATGGTAAAATTTTTGCAATCCATAGCAGACAGTATGTGTGTAACATTAGATTTTTTATTATTATTTTTTTTATAAAAAGTCTTAAAATGTAAACAACTTATTAAAAAAAAAAAAAACATCCCATAACGTAAACAAGTTGTCCTTTAATAAGAATATGTCAATAATTCAATTTTGACAAAAATGTCAGATAGAACCATATAATTTTAGGGTGACGAATTGTTACAAAACAGTAGTAAAGAGTACTGTAGCAATTTTCTGTCTTTTGTTGCTGAACAAGTCACTTTAAAAGTCAATGCACAAACACAACATAACACAACAGAAGTTTTTTTTTTTTTCTTAACAATTCATGTGAAGTCAAAACGTTTCTTAGAATATTCAGTGCTATATTGTGACAATTTTTATGATGTTAGTTTTTTTTTCTCCAACATAAAAAATTGTGAATTATAAATTGATTTGGTAATGTCTTTTTTCTTGCTTTCGAAAAAAAAATAAAATAAAATAACAACTTTACAACATCTAACCTCCAGGGCCCAAACAATGATGGGAAAAAACAGCAGACAAATGAAGGCCTTCCAAACAAGAGTATAATAAGGTTAAGCAGAGCCCAAGCCAACAAAGGGCCACAAGGTAGCTCTAGTCTAGCTTATAGCTGTATAATTATAGACTGTGGACTATCTGTCATTTATATGTCTCTAACCATAGGACCGCTGTTGGCGAAATACATTCAGTTACCAGACCACTCTCCATACCGCTTCAATAAATGCTACCTCTGTGTCAGTATTATGTGTTCCAATTATTATAAGGTGTAAAGGTCTCATCATCATCAGCCATTTCAATTCATACGTTCAGCTGGTTGTAACAAACATGTGGGTGCTGAAATGCATAAGAGGCTATCACTTATGTGAGACTGCTTTTCACATCATGCTGTGACTAATCTAATATAATGCCTCAAATTGTGCTTTTGTGAATCATGTTTTATCTTCAACCCAGGCTCAAAAGCACCTTGATCATCCATGCAAAAATCTACAAACCAGACAAAACCGACCAGACTGCCTGATGAAACATCCAGTACATTTAACACTTGCTCCCTGCTATTGAACTTGACTCAAGAGGACTCACAATGGTGACTCAAACTGAACTCAAAATGGTGCAAAAGGATCGGAGATGCTGGGAAGACAGAGAACAAAGAATAAAAATCTATTACTTACAGAAAGGCATTCTAAAAAAAATGTTCCATATTAAAATGAACCAAAAGTGTAAAATAGAGAACACAATATTATATATTATACCTTTGTTGTATTTTAAATGTAACCATTTGACATGCACTCCAAGACAGAGAAACATATATATATATATATATATATATATATATATATATATATATATATATATATATATATATATATATATATATATATATATGCTACAGTATGGAAAAAAAAAGTTACACCTCCTAAAACATTTTTTTTAATTTCAGCTGTAGTGTGTTTATATTTGAAACCAGTAGATGTTACTAGATGTTAACCCTGTTAATCAGAGGGTTTAAACCATAGATCATATAATTTATATATTTAAATAACACAAAAAAGTTTTTACTTTGATTTTTATTCTTTAAATGTTTATATTTTTGATTCTGTGATTCTCTGAATTCATACTGTCAAAAACAAGGACAAACACAAGTACTGAATTTGAAGTACTAAGAATTGTACCCATTGGTTGTCTTAAAAAAAGTCTCAAAACATTCTGTCATAAAAATATGACCTCATCAGAGTTCCTGAAAGCAAAGAAGTTCAAGGTGCTCCAGAATTGACCAGCCCAGTCACCAGACATGAACATTATTGAGCATGTCTGGGATAAGATGGAGGAGGCACCGTCTTTAAGGTGGCATATACTGTAAGATTTAGGCAAGATGTATAGTATTTGGCACAGATCTTAAAAATTGATATGTGGATCGTGTAAATTTAGCCTTTCTTGACCCACATTTAAATTGCATTGAAATTATTTTTGAGCAAAAGAAAAAAAAATATTCCAATCAGGTTGCTTTGAGAAAAAGCGTGTCCACACTGTGCCTATAAAGTGCAATGCTTCATGTGTTTATCAATTCCATTGCAATCTTGACATACCAACCTATCTGGCCCAGTTATGAGTTATTAACTTGACTCAGACTTGGCCCAGATATGGTCCATGTGATGAAAAACTGACTGTGTGGGCCAGAGCTGGACCAGAGAAATTTAGCTATGTGGGAAGTTACTCTCAGTCGTCCAAGCTCAAGGGAGTCATACACAAGCTGCATCCCAAATGGCACACTATACACTATGCACTTATGCACTATGTATTTATACACTTACGCACTCAACAGCATAGTACTGTATATGAATGTAGTGTCATCCCAAATGGATCACTAACATTTTCTTTTACCAAGTGGAAAAATAGTGCATAGGTATTCGATTTCGGGATGCCCCTACAATATTAATTATTTTTCCACTGCACCATAACTTTGCATTATATACTGTACATTATTTCTGCGAGGTGACAAGTTTTTTTGTCTAAGCAAATCAAGACATAATCATATATTTTTTTGCTAAAATAACCATAATCTAGAGGCATTTGCCTTTTATATAAGTCACTTCTGATACCAACTGATCAACTTGAAGTCAAGGTATTATTTGTTGTTCCTTAAAATTGGATAAACACACACACACACACACACACACACACACAAACACACAAACACACAAACACACAAACACACAAACACACAAACACACACACACACACACACACACACACACACACACACACACACACACACACACCTGAAATGTATTTAAGAGTATACAAGTAAAACTATATTTCTAGGTTGTTGAACTTGGCTGTTTTACTGACAGTTTTCCTGTAGCTCCAGTTTGCTCCATTTAAAAGTGTTTTCAGTTAATTACATCATATCCCTCCTTAATGTAAAAAGATACAAGTAAAAACAGGTCATACCAGAGTTAAAGGCTCTTAATACTTGAAAAAGTTAACCGTGGGTCATATTCAACCACGTGATCCTGGATTCTCTTGCTTCACATTTCACACATAATTTACTAGGGGTTATCAATTAAACCAGAGCACTCAAACGTTTAACACCATGCTACCCCAAATGCGGGATTAAAATATTTAACTTTTTAAATATTAAAAAGTTAAATAAAACTTTTTGCATATTTATGATGTCAGTCAGCATGTCAGTGATGTCATTGATTGGAAGAAAGCACCAAAAAAACGTGTTCTGGGGACAACTATGGATTAATGGCTAGAAACTTGTGATCCAAAAGGTGCATGTTTGACTCCAGGCACTGGCAGGGATTGTTGGTGAAGGAGGTCTATTGTTGTGGTTTATTTACACACAGCTGACTGCTTTCACATTTTTCCTGAATGAACTTTTAAAACAAATACAAATATTTAAATGGTCACAAAACACCATTACACATTCTGTGAGATGTTGACAGTCATATATAGGTCCCACATTGCTAAAAACACTATTAGGTTTTTGTGATGTTTAGAGCAAATTTGTTCTGGTTTAAAAATACATTTTGAAGCTACGTCTCAGCAAAGAGATCATTGTGTAAATTTCAGCCTGGAGATTGGCTGTTTATACCAGCTGGTATAAAGTGACATAATTGAGTTTTCAGCACATCTGTTTATTATTTCATGAGAAAGACTCGGTTGGAACCAATCAGCACACTCTATTTGAGATGCAACTTCATTATTATGCATAATGTAGCTTTGAAGATTCCTTTTACCGGTTACAGTGATCAGAGATATGCCACGTTGTGTTGCCAACCGTAATTCAAACAAGTAAAAAAAGAGGAATTCTTCCGAGACATGGGTCACCAGTGTTGCTTTTATAAATGTGCTGCAACAAAGGTTTTGTTTCCATTTCCCTGCGATGAGAGCACAGCTGGCGTGTGGACCCACATATGTTTGTAAGGAGCATTTTTTACCCGAAAGCTTTTCGAATCTGGAAATGGTGAAATCTGAACCACTTGTCTTGTTCTTTTAATAAAAGATGGGGCTCCATTTTGTGTTGATTGTCCTGTCTGTACAGATATGGTAAGTTTATGACTAATGTTCTTTGTTTATATACTAGTACTCGTTCAGTTTTTAATCTGACCTTAGTCAAAATTATTTAGTTAATAAGTTTACAGCAATATGTTTGTGTTGCCGCTGTGAAAATCAGTGTGTGCATGTAATGAAACTCCTCTTTTCATGCAAACCCTTCCCTCTTTTGCCACTCAACACTCCCACCTAAACAAAGCTGGACTCACCCACTTTTCTGACTTTATTACTAGAGTTGTGAAAACATACTGTCGAGACAGGGGGGTTTCATGGGCCTTCGAAAATGTCTTTATGAAGCCCTAAAAAATAACATTTGCTGCTTGTTCAAACTACTTATTTAAAATAAGTTGAAAACACAATTTCAAAGTTTTTGAGAAAACCTTTTTTTTATGTTTAATCCACCTTAATGTAAAAAAATATCAAGTTAACATAACCGATTTGTGTTGGGACAATATGCAGGAATTGTGTGGAACCCAAAATTTTTACAGTGAGTGCACTTTGCTGTGTGTGTGTGTGCAAGTGTGCATGTGTGTAACATGCAAAGCATGTTACACACATATCAAGTTCTTGGTTGGTTGCTATGCATAAAGCCATAACATTCCGACACTCCATTGTTTCACACTGCACATGTTTAACACCACAATGCACAGTTAACAAAGCAAAAAGCCCTGTGGAATGCCTTCTCCAGAGAAGGATTTCATAACCCTGTTAAAAATGAGTGCTAACCCCACTTCTAAATGACAACTGTGAATTGTTCCTTTATTCAGGGGTTGAAGAACAACAATCCAGGGTTAAGCACACAATGAAAAGCCCTTTAGAATTGCTTTAGTTTACACAGACAAGTGAATTTTCCACACCAGTTTTCTAAAACATGGTTAAACGTTTAAATTGTTTTTTGTTCTATTGCACAATAGTGTTTATCCAAAGAAACATGCTTCTGTGAACTGTGAGATGCTGTAGACAAGCTTGTGTTGTAAGAGTTTATCCAAAAAAAAAAAAAAAAACTTGTTTCACTTTTAAATACTCTTTAATTTCCAGAACTCACCAAAGCCAGCTCACACTGTGCAATTTTTTTTATAATCCTAAAACATTGTAGCATGTCAGACTGCATGAACATGGCTCCCATGTCACACTATAAGATCTCAGCTGTCATAATGTCAGAATGAACGACAATGAAGACGTGCCAAACATGGAAGAAAACTCCCACAGACTTTGACGTCATCCATCCATGACACTTTCACCATCCCGCATTCTAAGAGGATTCCTTACAGTAAACGTAAACAATCTGCTGCTGCAATTTGCATGTCTCAATCAGGTTTCAATAATAAAACCAAGAAAAAAAAAACTGTTTTGACATTTCCCCACGGCCATTTGAAATGTAACATTGATTTCATCATCAAATTCGCGCTCCTATTGGTTCTTGGGATGCTCCTCACAGCTGTTGTCACACTGCAGGAAAGTGTCTGAAATTTTCTGACACTGCCAGAACATCAGAGATAAAATCCTATCGCAACGGCATTAAACGGCTGTCTGTGAACATGTCAAACCAATGATCAAAGATCACATATTTTAGCCTAGGATCTAAATCTTTTAGGATTTCCCAAATTTGTCTCAGATGACAAATCGTGGCTGAAATCTCACAGTGTGAGCAGGGCTTTACCTGGTTAAATAAAGGTTATTATTAAATAGGTCTAAAGGTGTTTTTTCTATGGATGTAAAGGGCTACAGATTTCTGACTATTTTGACTGTTTAATTATCTTCTATTGCATTATGCAAACAGAAAAAACTAATAAAAGTCTGCATGGACTGGAAGCTGCTGAGATGTTTATTTCAGGATGTTGATGAACCTTCAACTAAAACAAAATGCTGAGTAGAGAACAGGGCTATTTTGCATCAATAAAAAAAGAATATCATTAAAAATCATTAAGAATATTTTGGCTGTCAAACTGACATCAACAGAAAAGGACCACCACTTTAAATGAGGAAGAAAACGTTCAATCAATGAAGATTACAAAACTATTACAATTACCAACTTCACCTAAAGAATAAACACGTGAGCTAGCAAAATAAACATTATAAATATTGATTTCACACAAATGATTTTGTTTAGAGGTTTGGAAACACTTTAGAGTGATTAAATGTTAAGTGCACAGAAAAAAAAAACTATCCATAATCCTTAACCAGGCCATATCCTGAGCAGATACTGTGGTGATCGTGGAACCACTTGAGGGTTGTTAAATGTTGAGGTCACTGTAAAATAATTCTCCATAATCTTAGACCAAGCCATATCCTGAGCAGATGCTAAGGTGGTCATGGAGGAGTGGAGAGCATGAAACGGCTTCCTGAAATACCAGTCATAGACAACTCTCCGCTTTGATCCCGTGGGCCAGCCTGAATACCCAACGGTATCTTACTCACACCTGCAGCTTCTCCACAATGAACGTCTTGCGTTCTCCAGTCTTTAGCACCTAGACTGCAGCTCTGCGCAGGAAGTTTGGCCAAAGGAGAAATGGTCATGCCCAACTGAGCCTGGTTTCTCTCAAGGTTTTTTATTTTGCTTTCGTCAATTGGTGAAGTTTGTTCCTCACCACTGTCGCCACTGGCTTGCTTGGTTTGGCACTTGTGGAGCTGCACATCAATGGATTTGCTCTTTAGTTATTTGAACTTTCAGCAGTAAAAAATAAACCACACTGAACTAAACAAAACTGAACTTCAACTATGAAAACTGGACTGACATGTTTAATTTACTAGAACTTCTATTTTAAGCTGCTGTGATACAAGCTACATTGTAAAGCTCTATAGAAATAAAGATGAATTGAATTGAATTGAATTAAAAATGCTGTTTCACACAATTCCTCCATGTTGTTCCAACACAAATAGATTAAGTTAAAGTTTTTACAAATTGAGTGGATGCAACACAAGACAATTAGGCTGCCCCAAAAACAACTTAAGAAATGTGTTGTTTTAACTAATTTTAAATAAGTAGTTTAAACAAGCAGCAAAAGTCATTATTGTTTTGTGTAAATTTCAACCAGGTCTACAGGATTAAAACAATTAGGTTTAATTGTCCAATTACACAATTTATAATTCATAATTGTACTGAGCAATACAAAACAAATAGTAAGAAATTCCTGAACTCTGATGCCATACTCTGGATACTATTTTTAATTTATTTGTTGTGCATAAAAAAAACATATACTTTTGTAAGAGTTTCATCCTTTTATGTATTTGATCATCGTCTGAATCTGATTATAATTCGGTAGCCTGCACACACTTCTCACTAATGGACAAAGCATCTGATGTTTCGCACTAAAAAAAGGATGTTCGGCAGCAGCAGCCATTTAAATGATTAGCAATAGGTCACTCTGACATGAGCATTTTGCAATAATTTTTCTAGCTGAAATATTTACTGAGGCTTACACGACCTGGCTGAGATTCAATATGCCGTGCTAAAATTGTAATCATCTCTGATTGAATAACTTGGAAACTGGCTTGCTCAGCATATGGCGCCACTAAACCTTTTCGGAAAAGTCTATCGCAAGCTCATCCGAGTATGCGCTTCTCCTAACAGCCCACGTGGCTCCTTCATCCCGATAGAATTCCAATCATTTATAAAATCATCTAATTTCCGCTGGGATAATGTGTACAGAGGCTTTTGCCGAGATGTCATTACTTAGGCTGCTTTGGCTTTTCAGAGCTGCAGTAGTGCTATCAAATGGTACAGTTCACGTGTTCATCTTACAGCTACGAGCAGGTGTTGGAAGACGGTTTGGGAAAGTGAGGAAAGCGACGAATGCTTCAACTCTCTCTCATCTTTTCACCTGGATTGCAAACTCTTTTTGCTTTCCACTGAAGCCTCTCAAGCGTAATCCCCTTTAACACCATCAGAGAGGTCAACATTTAGCAGTAGTTGAGGAGAGATTACTTTTTCAGGTCTGGCTACTTTGTTATCATTCTCTGGGATGAGTGAACTTGGGTGAGATGCATCTTGCAATACAGTATGCAATATGAAAATGAAATTACACTAGACAAACTCCCTGCTGAGAGACAGCAGACTATAGGGAGAGCAGAAGGTCTTTAGGGGAAATAAATCATCGCAGGGTTTTCTGTGCTTCATTCTCGCTGACACTACAATGCTGAATTTGTTATGAAATTACATTATATTTACTATTATTTTTGAACCCCCTAGGTAACTTTACTGTGTGCTCTGGTTTATTGCTCTTGTTATGATGTTGCAGCGTTCAATCAATGTTCACGGTTTCTAATGAAATGAGAAACTGTAAATCTTGCACTACAAACATAATCACCACTGTGTTATCTAAACCTTGTTTACCTTTTAAAATATAGATTTGATTTTATACCATGGCCAAATCCATCTTAATAATCATAGTATTTAAATTACATATCAGCGATGTATGTACAATGTAGGCCAATGAATATATAATTCTGAATAGTATACTGCTATTTTGTCTCATATCGTTGTATTACAAACAGTATTATGCTAACAATATAATACTTGCATTATTATACTAAGAAATTGAATCTGTAAAATACAAAAGAAAAAGTGTTGGCATCTCAATACCAAATCCAAAAATGTATTATTTCAAAAAAAGTGAAAATGAATGGAAAAACAGCTGTTAATTCTGAGCTACAAACCATATATGTTGTAATATAGTTATTAAACTGTCATAAACATATTTAAAGTGCATGGTGTTTATTGTTGTTTTTGTTTGCTTTTGGGGGAGGGTGGGTGTTTAAACATGAATTAAATGACAACAATGGGGAAATGTGAGTGCACAACTAAATATCCAACAACAGCTAATAGTGGAGATTAGATAAATAGATAGAATTCATTATTTATTGTTCAATAAAGACTTACAAACAGCTGTAAACTTAACAGCTATGTATACCAACACTGATCTTACATTACAACTGACGCCCAAATGGCTCATAAAGAAATTATCTTCCATTTTATCTAAAAATAAAACCACTAAAATGAGCCATTTCAAATGCTACAAGTTAATTTAAGCATCACAATGTTGTAATGTACAGTACAAAGTATTACATTAGCAAAGACAAGAAATTGAAGTGTAGAACTAAATATCCAAGATGACCTGTTCTGTTTTCTGCTGAGAAAAACAGAATTAGGATGATTTATCTATAATAATTTTTCATTATATTAAGACCCATTATCTTACAATTAAACAGATCACAATCAGCATGTAGTACTTACTCAGATTGGTGAACTATTTATATAAACAGTTTTTCATATGACATGCATTGAAATTATACACAATTTTGTCTTAAGAAATTCAACTAAACGACACAATTGTATAAGAATTCTTATCCAATGTTTACATAATTATGTGTATAAATAATTATATAATCTTATTAACACAGAAACATTTCTTCCCTTAGGCAATCCATCTCATGAACACTTGATGATAGTAATTGTGAACAAACATCACTACTTTATACACATATACACATACATATTTAATAACATACCTTAGATGCCAATTTATGCATAACAGATGAACATATAATAGGGTATATGCCGAGCTAGTGCTGTTCCCATGCTTATACACTTCCGGTGACCTGTTATTGTGAACCTTTTTCCATTTTATACCGTTCCTTATACAGCATTGATGTTGTAATGTCATTAAAATACATTCAGTTAAATAAACTTTAGCATTTATTTAGTTGCTCAAGCGTAAAATGAGACAAAAAGCCATTTACTTGCACGCGCCCGTCAGAATCGGCAGACTAACGCAGAAGCTCCATTGAATATAAAGGGGTAAAATAAATGCTCGTATTATAAAGATATGGCAGGGGAAATTTAATTTAATGCAGTGCTTCTTGTACAATCTGAGACCCACTTTAAATCGGATATCACTCAGCTATTGGAGATGGCTGATTTTTAAAGAAAACAGACGTTAAACGCACCGGATTTTGCATTGGCATTCACTTTGCCGGAAGCGCTTAACCCAGGTTACTGGCAAATTAAAAGTCCTATTAGCATGCTTCAGCATATACCCCATTGTATATAATTATACACTTGTACATTCCTTGTCAATTTGTATATTTGCTAGAGCTATAGCAAAAAAAAAATCTTGATAATTATTTTTCATATTGAACGATAAGGGTATACATTTCATTTTTAATGCTTTCAGATTTTAAAGAGCACCCCAACAATGAAGCCACAAAAATTAGAGTGTCTATTAAATGGCATAACATATTTTAAGTCAATAAATTTTGGGTGCCTGAAAATTCGATACATCTCTAATATCAACACACGTTTAGATTCCCATAGTTGCACATTTCTGCTGTGTGATGGGCTCTTAGATCAATATAGAGTAAAAAAGTACAGAACTTATCATTGTTACTGACATAAATTTTATCGTGATTCGAAATAAATTGTTTATCGCCCAGCCCGAATATTTGCAATCACTCTTTATTCTCTCTATATATATTTATACATGTTTTGTCCCGTCTCTGTCATTCTGCTGCACTGTAAAAACAAATTCCTTGTATGTGTGTGCATACCTGGCATTAAAGCTCTTTCTGATTCTGATCAAATATTATTATTTATTATTATTATTTATTATTATTCTTATTACTGGAAGCAGGTCGTTTTATTGTGCAACTTTAAAGATCATTTAAACAGAGTGTATAATATTTGCCCAATTTTCTCATTTGCACAATCGCCCCTATTCATCGTCATCTGCAAGAGCATATTTATCCTTCAATATTCAAATTTAATTGCACTCCAATTAAACTCAAAACATATTTTAGAGTCAAAATGAAATTCACAATCCAGAACAGATCATGCAAATTCTTACAAAAACACATTGGCAGAGATGGGACTGTGAACCCTTCCATACGTTTCTGAATATAGAAGTGACATTACAGGCAAATTTCCGCAGCGGATTAAAAACTGTGCAGTTACACACACCTACCCCATCTCACCGTCTCTTCACCAAACTAAGACTCTGCCAACACATCATATTGTAATAGTTTGACAACAGGGTGTGGTGCTGTGCTATTTCCAGCTAATTGGCATTTGGGTTATATAAAGGGATTTGAATTGCAGCTGGCGGTGGTGTTGATTCAGTGCTAGGTCTGATTAAATATCGCAGCCTCCTGTCAGACGCAGTTGGGCTGGCATCAGTTATCTATGTGATATGTGTCTCCTGGGCGGCACTCCTTACTTCCATCTGCCATTTCCATTCATGCCAGTAGGCTTATTTCGCTCATGCTCCTGTTGTTGTTGCCACTCTGTTGTGTTTAATTTGGTTATTGCTGTAAACATACATTGTCTAGATATGGTCACATACTATTTGGTGGGTGGCCTGAAGGAAATGAGGCAGACAAACGCGTGGTTGAAAAAAGAGAGAGAGATGGAAAGAGAGAGAGAGAAAGAGAGAGAGAGAGAGAGAGAGAGAGAGAGAGAGAGAAAAGAAAAAGAAAACAGTTTAGAAGAATGACAGCAACAAGAAGAACAAAAACCCTGAATTCTGAGGAAAATCCTTCAAATGGAACAGATGGAGCTGAATTATTTATATATTAATTGCTACAGCCATGTTTGCAAAGACCAAACAAACACAATGGGGGACACAAAGAAAATAATGATGATAATTATGAACCTATTTAATTTTTTTTAGGTCAAATAAAAAAAATCATTACATCATGTGACTCACCATTTTTTTAATTAATTTTTTGTTATTACTATTATTATTTTCTTAATTACACATTCTTTTATTGTATTTTAGAACTTCCTGGACTATATTTTAATAAACAAAAAGCATGTCCAATTATTTTGAATCACAATTTTTATTTTTTTTTTTTTTCAATTTAATCCAACAAAAAGCAAGGACAAATAATTGTGCCATTTTTATTTTATTTTGAGATTTTATTTTATTTTTTAAGGTGAAATCTGACTATTAAAAAGCCCCTATTATTGATTTTTGAAAATGACATTCTACAGTGTGTAACACAGCACTAAGTGAATGAAAACATCCAGCTGAGGTTTGCATCTGAAGTGCACCTTTATTAAAACTATTGATTCTTTAATGAAATAGTCGTCTCAGAGTCGAATAAACGAATTGAGATGGGTCCGGATCTTTTGCCTGAATGCGATTGAAAACGCGATGAGTGCTTCTTCCTTTACTGAATTAAATGCGTTTCTGAACAAGTGATTCTCTGCCGTTTGTCTACTAGTGTAATACTGAAAGTGTGGCATTGTTATTACTTGGGGTTGGGTTTTAGAGTAGAGTAATATGCTGGTTTAACTGCATTGCTTTATTGCGTTCCTGCAACTTCATAGCCGTAGTGGGCATTTCTAAAGGTCTCGCGCTGAACCTAGTCGACCTAAAAGTCAACAGACTTGGTCATCGGGCCAATCAGCGCAGATTAGCCTCATGCAAAGGAGAGGTTTGGGAACAAATCATATTGGAGTCGTTGGGATAATTAGGTAAAAAATTAATGCATTTTATAAGGCAATGAAAGTGTTTTTTGACCTTGCATGCATATCAGCCTGTTGTTGGAGACCCCCAAAACCAAAACATGACCTTTTGTAATGCAAAATAGGGGCTCTTTAACAAACCAGTATGAGGTTTTACTCAACACAATCCTACAATTCTCTTTACAATGTGAGAACCATAAATTCCAATCAATCATAATCCTAATTTGCTCATTTCTAAAGGGATAGTCCACCAAAATCCTCATTAGCTCACCCTTCACTTGTCACAAGTCCATTTGAGTTCCTTATTTTTTGTATTGAAAAAAGAAGATATTTTGATGAAAGCTGAAATGTCTAACCATTGACTTCCATAGTTGAAAGTCAATGGTTACATATTATCAGCTTTCTTCAAAATAATCTTTTTTTTTCTTATTTTGTTTAAGAGAAAACAAAGAAATCACTTAAGTGCAAACCCTTTAATAGCTTTAAGTTAGGTTTGGGTATTGGTTATGTTAAAAAAAAAATCACGCAGAATATGTACTATATAAGTACTAATAAACAGTCAATTTCTTTATAATAGGCAGGTAATAAGCCACTAGTTAAAAGGGAGAATTAAAGTAGGGTTGGGCAATTTGGCAAAAATGTAATCTCTTTATTTTGTCACAACACTGTTACATGCAGTGAAATTGGACCCCTACAACCATACACAAACTTCACACATTTCAGGGGAAGATAAGTTGCATAGAAAATTAGGAAATAAGATACATTGAAATATTGACATTACATTGCATATTACATTGAAAAAGCCCCTCCTAAAGTGTTCTTAAAGTAGGGCAATATCAACAAACTTTTTGATTCCCATTGTTGCACATTTGTACTGTGTAATTGGCTCTTAAATCAATATAGAGTAAAAAAGCTTATTATTGTTATTTCCATAAATTGTATTGCAATTCAATAAAAAATTGCTTATCTGTGCAACCCAAAATTCAAGTGTTGCAATTTTATTTTATTTTATTTTCATTAACCATGTATTTTCTTGTCGGCTTAGTCCCTTTATTAATCCAGGGTCGCCACAGCGGAATGAACCGCCAACATATCCAGCAAGTTTTTACACAGCGGATGCCCTTCCAGTTGCAACCCATCTTTTGGAAAAATCCACACACACATTCACACACACACACACACACTTCTACACTATGGACAATTTAGCCAACCCAATTCACCTGTACCACGTCTTTGGACTGTGGGGGAAACCGGAGCACCCAGAGGAAACCCACGCGAACGCAGGGAGAACATGCAAACTCCACACAGAAACACCAACTGAGCTGAGGTTCGAGCCAGCGACCCAGCAACCTTCTTGCTGTGAGGCGACAGCACTACCTGCTACGCCACTGCCTCACCTTTATTTTATTTTATTTTATTTTATTTTATTTTATTAAGTCTGTTGTTAGCAAAACCATTTCATTCATGGTTCAAGGAGATCAGCAGACCTCACATTTAAATTGCCTGTTACACTTCCACGACATATGGAACATCAATTGAACTTATTCTTTGTTAAACTGACTTAAAACAGCTTGCATAGCCTAAAAAATCTACTTAGAATATGATTAACTTAGTTTAATAAGTTACAAAGACAATTTTTTTACTGTGTAGAAACTAAAACCTCTAAATCAGTTCAAAAGAGAATAATGATGCCTTTTTTATTTCTCGTATGATATTCCATCACATCGCTCAACAGTATTTAGTGTTATCCTCTAATAATTGGATTGATAAAATGTAAACGACAAATAAATAAAATAACAACAGGGCCTTCATGTTTCTCAAAAGATCTGGATTTGTAATTTACCATTTTCTACAATTGCAATCATCTTTGTATTTTTGGCTTCCTTGATGAAGTGCAAAACTTGCAATTTCTCATTAATATCAACAAAGTAGCTTCTGTGAAAATATATACTTCATATGTTTTTGCGGGAGGTGAGAAAAAAATCCATGCTATTAATAGTACATACAACACTGAACCTAAAAACTGCACTATTCAAGCAGCACTATGTAGTCAGTGGAAATACTGAAAACAAAAGAAAAAAATGAGTTAGAATAAAATCTGAATAATTTGTTAGATTAAACAATGCCATCCAGAAACGTCTTCATGCTTCTCTTAAAAAATAGTGACAAAGGCTTATTTTTTACATTATCAAGAGATAATGAAGCATAAAATGTTGGTCAAGACTCCTTGATAGTGAAAAACCGATGGCTGCTATACAAAGTGCCAAGAACCAATGTGACACAATCTTGGCAAGCAAGCAGGGTATTTGGATTCAGATTTATTTATAAGCCGGCATTTCAAAGAAGGGTTAAACCCTTGATCTTCCCAAGTACGCTCCTTTTGTCTTCCTCACAGTTTTTGAGGGCAGGTGCCGCACGCTTGCTGATACTGTTTTGCTGTGCATCACAAAAGCTTAAGAATATAGTCAATTTTCTGTGGGTGATGTATAACACCTGTAAGACGCACAAAGACTGGAGATCAAAGCTTAACATCACAATGGTTATATTATTAAAGAGCTTTCTTTGCTCTGGTGTAAGTGTTTTCCAGCCCTTAAGTTCATTTACTTGGCAGGGATATTGATGTCAATGGGTGACTGCCTAAAGCTTGATCTGGGCACAGCTAGTTTTCCCTGAGGATGTTAGGTAAATTTGTTTTTCCTCACACTGCCTCAGTAAAAATCACATAGCAAATTACCTACTGTTTTTTAGCCAACTTGTGGGTCCACTGAGAAATCAAATCCCACCCAGACAGGAACGTATGCATTTGTAGTATATCATATTTCACAACACTTCGCTATTTTGACCTTCATCAAATAATGTAAATGGAGCTTATTTTCTCATTGAGCTGCCTGGTGCACCTTCATTATGAATACGGACCTATTTGCCAATTTTCTAGGTAAAATAACGGTTGGTGGCTCAAGTATTGTTGGCATCTCATCTGAAAATTAAATAAATAAGCTGAGTTTGATCAGAAAAGCAAGAAAGAAAATAATAAAACAGTTTGATAAACGACTGCTCAGTAGCACATGTGTTTATTTGCATTATCCAGACCCACTAGTTTTAGTTGCGATCCTGCAAAATTGTTAATTTAAACACAAAATAATTGCAAAAAAACGAAAACTAATGTCAAAAAACATCCAATTCCAAACCATATAATTTAGTTTTATTTATTGCAGTTTGCAATTACTAGTTTTACATGACTTAAAGACATGGCATTCGCAGCACATGTGATGTCTTTGAATTTCTCTCGAAAAATTATGTCTTACCTGTGCCCTAACAATCTTAACATTACATGAGAGTGGGGGAATTGTTTTGCAGCTTGTGCAGTAAGCAGATGCGGATGAAACGTGAGTGTTTTACATTTGAAGTCAGTGCAAAGATTGAATTAGACATTTTATACGAATTGTGCGTTTTGTGTGTATGATATGCTTTAGAGTGCAAAAGAAAGTTGGAACAAACATCTAAGAAATAGAGCAATGGAACACACAAAAAAAGAAAGCAGGTTACAATGATGAAGATTGGTTCAAGGATGACGGCGGGTGGAAGTGACCGTATTGAAGGACATTATTTGTGCTTTACATGTATTGCAGTTATTATGATGTGTAAATGTTTTTGTGTAACTTTTCCCTGTAGTTAATGAGAGAAAGAGCTTCCCTGCCATTGAGGTGTTTTACAGCAATCCGTGTTTTAGGTGTATTACTGTAGGGGAAGCCTTAACGCATGTCGTGTGTGCGGTACATGATTTCAGATGCTCCGGGGAGTGAAATCTGAGAAAGTAAGGTTGTGGATAAAAGTAAGAGTTATACAACCTTCCTTTGGCTTAATCCATACAGTTTTAGAACTTGTCTTATACATACATCTTATTTATTTAATTTATTTATTTATTTATTTATTGTTATCGCAAATTTCTGGGAATTACCAACAGAAAATCTTCCATTTTTAATCCCCCCAAAAAATGTTAAAAATCCCATATAAAATTTCTGGCTTTGATCATTTCATCTATCCATGATCAAGTTTATATAATTAATATATATATATATATATATATATATATATATATATATATATATATATATATATATATATATATATATATATATATATATATATATATATATATATAAGCTGTCATGTTTTTGTAAATATGTGCAGCATGATATCTGAAAATGTGACTCATATATTTACATCCTTCCACTGCCCAGCATACGCAGCTATGCCCATTTGCTCAAGCATAAATTTGACTGACAAGGTCTTGCATGTAAACCATGCTGAGCAGGTTTCAGTAAACAGATGGTGCATTTTAATATCCTGGAGGGCTGAGAGCGCGACTAAATGCTCAAAGATTAGACTAACCAGTCCTTTGAGCCTGGTGATCTCCCAGACCAGCTTGTCAGATAAGAGCAGCACTCGTCAGGTTTAAGATTCACAAAAGCAAAAGCAGACAAATCCTCACAGAAGGAAAATATAGAGGTATCAATAGTAGAAAGATTTCTTCAAACTGCTCTTTACATGGTTCTGTCTCTGATAGACCAAACAGGGCCTGTCGTGTTGGATAAAGAAGGATTTTTTCCACTCAAACCCTCAGCGTTTTTTAGATAAAATATATCTGCGGCAGCGGTGGCAACACTTTCAGTCAGTTGTGGTATAAAGGAAAAAACACTTTTGGTTTCAAAATATTTGGAGGCATTTATCATTCCATTCAATCGACCATTATATTGCTGCTGAGAACATGGCAATAACCATGACTTCGCCCCCACCTCAATAACTCTATGCGTAAAAAAACACACATTTTAAAATATGAAACTGTTCCCTTTCAGTCCTATGAGACATGTTTATTTTCCGTATCACCTGAATTGCTTGCTACCACAGTGCAAAGTTCCAAATATAGTTTTTGAGATCTCTGAAAAGATGGATGTGCACCATTTAACACATTCATTATGTCGCACAATGGAATTGCACACTGTTGGCATAATCCGTGACTGCAAATATAAAACACATGTCTGAAGGCACTATTTGAGAGATGCTCAATTAGGAAATGAAAGCCATCACATCCTTATGACCAAAATCCATCGTTCGATAACATCAGCACTTTTTTTTCCTGATTTTATAGCAATATCCACCCACAGTGGAAACTGTCGATGGCTTCTGATAACATCCTGCCAGGTCCAGCAAGCACTGATTTAATGTGTCCATCTGGCAAATAGAAGTATGTGCCTGTTAGACTATGGGTGTGTGTGTGTGTGTGTGTGTTTTCACAACCTCAACTATCCTGACACAGCATGAACCACAGCTGCAGCAATCAAGGGAATTTGAAGATGCAATTGCTGGAAATAATGAACCAATTAAAATGAAATGCCACTCATAAAAACAAAGTAATCTTTCAAGCAGTCCATCATTTATTGGAGGAAGGCAGAAGTCTCCTTTTATTAAAGGGGTCATATCTCGGAAAATCTCATTTTCCTTGATCTTTTGAAAATACAACAGTTTAATTTACCATGTAAACTAACTTTTAGAAATCAAAACTCCCATCTAAGTCCAAAGCGACCATTTATTAACCCCAAAGGGTCTTTTGCAATGGAAAAAACACTTTCATAGTTTTTGGCTTTTTCGCATTGCGGGAATTATTCCAGTTATAGGAACTTCTTTTGGGGGACTAAATTTACTCCTACTTCAGAGTAGAATCTAAAGGGCCATTCACACCAAGCACAATAATTACAAATATAACAATATATTTGAGCCCACACTGATGAACAAAAACAATATGTTTATTTTTAGATTATGCTTTTCATTTGAAATATTATCCCATTGCAACCAGCAGATGTCCTCAGTGTGCTACTAGTGCATCTGACCAGTGAATTCTGCTTGTGTGATCAATCTAATCAGCAGGCCCGTGCAGAAACCGTCCAAAGGGCATGTGCAGGATAAATTTTTTGAAGGGGGGGGGGGGGGGGGTGTTGTTGTTGTCGTGCGCGTACTGAAGAGCGGTGTTGTCGCGCACGTTCTGATCAGCAGTGTTGTTGCGCGCCTACTGAAGGGCGGGACGGAGGGTGTGTCGCGTCGCGGGGGCACTTTTGATCATTTTGGAAGGGCACTTTATATCCAAGACTAAACAGGGCATGTGCACTGCACAGGTTGAGCCCTATGTGTGCACGTGCCTGCTAATCAGACAGTGAATTAAAAAGTCGCTAACAAAAACAACACAAATTACTTTATCCAGCATATTCAAAATAGGCAACACAAATATGGAAAATATAGCTGGTAATACCTAAGGAACTTTTGTTTTTATATTTCAATTTCAATTCTACATCCTTCATCCTTCAGTTTTTCGTAGGTCAAATTTAATGCATTTTTTTTATATGTTGACAGTCATATGTCCCACGTTGCTAAGGAAAACTTTAAGGGCATATATATTTTACAAAAAAAATAGTATTTTTCATTATTTTGAGCAAATTCATTCTTTTTTTCATGCATGAAATGTTCCTGAATGAAAGTGAAAGTGTCAAACTGCAGTTAAAGTCGACAAATTAAGAATGAAACACCTGAAATTACATGAAACTCATGAGAAAATGTTAATAGCATGGTAACTCAATGATGTCAAATTATTTGCTATAACATGTAAAATGGGATTATGAAAGAAACATTCAAAAAGCAACTCCTGTAAACACCTTAATCATAGTAATGTCTTATTCAGATTAAGGCAAATACTTTGATTACTGATGTCGATGTAAATGCATTCACTGTCTCCCCTGCGTGTGTGTTTGTGTTGTCGTTGTGAAAATCAGTGCGTGCACATACTGAAACTCCCCTTTATATGCAAACCCTTCCCTCTTTCGCAACTCCACACTCCCATCTAAACAATGCTGGACTTACCCACTTTCTTGACTTTTTTAAAACTGGAGGTGAAATCCAGCATTTCTACAATTCAGCCAATTATATTTTTAAGTTCAGGAGATAAGCGAAAAGGCGGTTGCACAAGTCTTCACATTGTTTTACATATGCTGCTCAGCAATGTGGACAATTGTTGTTTTTGTCTTATTGTAATTATGTATTCGCATGCCATGAAATCACATGTGAGCTGACCGTGAGCAGTGCGTTTACCAGAGAGGATGTGCCCCCGTGTCTACTTTAGTGAACAGAACCTGCATAGGCTGTGAAAAACAGGCAATAAAATTGTAAAAAAAAAAAAAAAAAAAAAATTCAAATCCTCCATTCTAAGTCTATACAAAATTTTGCATTTTAAACAACAGCAGACCTACACATAGACCTAATAACACTATTGTTGTTTTGCCATGTGTTTAAGAGATAACAATAATAACAACCTACTCATATTAACCTTTATTTTAAATCTACAGAATTGTGAGGAAATCAGTATCTTGAACTAAAGCAAAAAAAAAAAAAAATGTGATTCTTATTTTAGCCAGAATCGTGCAGCCTTACTAGCAGCCCCAAGGAAACTGAGTTTCTGTGCAAACCCCTTTGCAACCTCTGCACAAAAGACCCCTAAGGTACTTGTTCAATGTCATTTGGTAGCATCTAAAGGGCCAGGACACATCAAGCCAATGGTAGACCGTTGATCTGCATTGGGCCGTCAGTCAGCGTCACTCCAGCTAGTTGATTATGTGTTCCACGTCGCTTCTCGTCGAGTTAACATGAGTTCGAGTTGACTCAATTCAGCATGTAGAAGAACTGTGATAATGGTACTAAAACACTGCACTTTTTATGCTTTGTATGTGTGTGTTTCATATTCTGATTTCGCTTTGTGGCCTGAGAAAACCGATAACTGTCCCCGCAGGTCCTGAAATACACATCCTTATTTATGCTACATTTTGTGCTGAGGCTACAGACCATGTATCAAGTCATTCCGGAAGCTTTCAATGAAGCACATATCAAAGATTGAATCATTCTGGAGCAATGATATAGTCTGCGATGTTCAGCGACTTTTTTGCCAAATTGGTTTAGGAATTGGATCAAATCTTGCCATGACATCTTCTGCTGAGTTACACAAGCACATTAACCGCCTTTTAAACCCAGCTACTTTCTAGTGTTAGAATAATAACATTGTCACAACTCCTCCTCCCGACACACTTTATTTACAGAAATGTTCCATAATCATTTCAAGTATTTGGTGGATTCATGTGCAGCTTTTTGATCCCGATGGGTCCAGATGTGGCCACAGTTGGGATTTGTCCATGCTAGTTGTTTGGCATTGCCATAATGTGTCCTAGCCCTAAGAGAATAATGTTTATACATGACTACCAAAACTTAGATATCTTTTTTTTTTTTTTTTTAAGTCAAATACTATGGCAAATATAACACAGTCAAACTATACTAACAAAATTTGAACCTTTGGGATCAATGTTATTGTTCCTAAATACTAAAATAGATTTGATTATTTAAGTGACTATTTAAAAGGGTGGTCCACTGTATTTTTAAGGCTTAGTTGTGTTCATTAGATGTAAAGCGATGTGTGCTCATACTTCATTTGTAGAAGATCACATAATTCTTTTCATATATCTTACCTTGATTATATTCTGCTACTCGGCTAACATGAAAATGACTGTCATATCTCCTAGTTCCTCCGAAATTCCCACCCTCAAGAGGCTCTGATTGGTCAGCTAACATAATGTGCTGTGATTCGCGGATCGGCTTCACATTACTAGAAAAAGCAGTACGCGCCTTCAAGCAGGCACTTTTGCGCTGTGTAAACACTGTCAGTCAGAGTAGCTGTTAGCCATATCGGTTTGAGCCAGAATCAGACAGAAACCGAGGCTGAACCAGGCTGAAACTTATGTCTGTTCTCTAAAATAAAACCTGACAAGTGTTTTTCACATGTATTCAGAATTACCATGTGTAAGTAATATAAAACGTTCACATTTCTTTTGCAAGTTTGTGATTTGAGATGTAGAATGCAGGGAAAGACATAGAGAGACGTTGCAGCACTGCTGAAGATTGTGGCTGTTTACAGGGGTTTGACAGACAAATATGAATTTGTAGCTAAATTGTTAATGGTGCCAAACAGCAATTCCTGTCATGTACATCCCTGCTAAAACATACCATTAACATTAGAAACTATGCATTTAATAGATTGATTTTAACAAATAAAAATACTTACAGATTGTAGCTCACAATCCACAGTTGGAGGAGTTTTAGCCGAATTCAGCACTGAACTGAGAAAGATTCTGGAAGCTCTCCTTTGTCAAATTCCAGCAACATATCATTTTATAATTCTCTGGGACATAATTAAAATTGAATTGTAAGCACTTCTCTCTTTGTGTCCTGTCATTTGGAAGCCCAAATACAGAAACAGAAGATGCTCTGTGGAAATAGCAGTGTTTGGACTGCATTTTAGCTTTCTCTGCTACATTCCAGCATTACAGCGCCTCTGATCAAGCCCCTTTGCTGTGCAGGGTATATGTGTGTAGTGAACACGCATGAACTAGCCCGGATGTATTTTTTTTAAAGTCCCCTAAAAAATTTGTTCACTGTAGACTTTGCTAAGCTAACTCTGTAAAAGCCAATCTCTCCCTTTGCATTGAACTTTAAGCATATTACATTCAGTGATGTTTATGTTCACACAGCTGCATTACACATCAAATAAAGTTTAAAATATATGAGACAGTGGACCACTCTTTTAAACAATGAATATAAAATATAACGATGTCTGGTCACAGAGGAATAAGTATCCGAAGTTTGTTTTAACAAGGTCCTCTATTAAAACAATCTGACTTAAACACTTCATGCTGGACATTTCAGCACTGTTTGTAACAACTAAACTGGACATCACCAACACCAGAGTTCCTATTACATATTCCAAACATATCATAGAATGCTCACCAAAATGGTCACAAAAAACAACAACTAAAAAAACGCAAAAGCTCACAAAACTACAAAAATACATCAGGTTTTAAACTGCTAGTAGATGTGGTAATTCCATGTCTTAATGAGTGATTCAGTAAACAATTCATTCAAAATGATTCAACCATTTAGAAACAGAGGCAGTAACTTTATATATAAATTTTTTTATTTTAATTATTGACTTAAAAATTATTATTTTAGGAAGAAAATATCAGTTTTGGTAGGAGACAGGGGGTTGCAAACTTTGAAAAGATTTGCTTTAAGTTATAGGATAGAAACCTGGCTAGATGCATTCTCAACCTCAGCTTGCTCATCGTTAAAATAACAATTATGAAGATAATTATTACACACCTCTACCATTCTGCTATTCAGCCTTCTCAAAAAAAGTGCAAAATAGTTTCCATGAAAACAAGTGCACTGCAGTGATTATGAATATTTCATAAGATGGCATACGGCACTATACTTGTAAAACTGAAATTCCCTAAATCTCAACTTCTAAAATGTGTAACGCCTTAACAAACACCTCGCCTGACAGAGTATGGAAATAGGAGAACAACAAAACATACAGAACAGTAAAGTAACCTTACAACTGAAATGTTTAAGCCACACTCTAGACGACCCTAGTCAACTGTAGGCATTTCCAAGGTCATAATAAAACGTCCCATGCTCAAACACATCAGCACAATTGACACTCAGCCTTTGCGTATTGCCTTACATATAAAGGCTGTACTTACTCGGAGAGCCATTTCTCAGTGCACACTGAACCCTGCAAGACACATCAGGAGAGCTTTTTGGGAGGCTTCTATTATTAAGCAGAAACATGCAATTTGATTTGGGGTGATAAATGAAAGGGCATTGGAATAGCTTTAGCAGAGGAGAGTGCCTCTCTATAGCAGAGATGCTTGAGAGGGGTAGAAGAACTGCACGGTTCAATGGCTTGAAATGATTAATGAGTTCCCCCCTACAGTGGGCTCTCCTCGACAACACTATTTCCCCTGTGAAGACAAATTCTTGGATGTTCTTGCTGTGTCTGGTGGCTAAAATATTCAATGCGTTAACCCATCATTTAGATTCATTGTGAACCACATCACATAGTCACTGTTGGGCCCACAGCTGTACATAGGAGAGACTAATGTTTCTTTTTTTTTTTTGACTCTGCATGAAGGTTTTACGGTGTCTAACCCACCTAACGTCACCCCTTACTACCAGAGTACTCCCACAGGGAATGCTGAACCCTTCAGAGAGCCCATTAGATGGATTCAATGGTTCATTGAAACTAGAGAGCGTGTTTGGTTTCATACCTGTGAAATGGTTTCTAGGATGGAGTCCCACCATAACCTCTGAAAGCTGTCATCGGATGACAGAATATGGGTCACTGCTGCCTCTGGGAGGGTCAAAGCCGATTTTTCTAGTATCTTATTGTGGTTTGGGTATGACTTTTTAAAAGTCACTGGGGATGTGACTGAAGGCTGTCAATAAATGACATCTGAGGACAGTAACCTTTTATCTGAAAGTCGGTATATTTAGTCTGTGCTCACAAAAGTTTGTGAACAAACTATTTAGATTTTTTTTAGATAATTAGATCCAAAAAACTGGGATGTCTAAGGTGTGAGATATTGGCAAAAAGTCTCTCTACATAAATTGATACATTTTGGTGGGTGTGCTATTTTCCTGATGCAGATTTCCTGTCATGGGTGAATAAAATTACACAAAAACTGGCATTATGTAGAGAAGTGTCCCTGTGGTAATGAGTGATTTTGTTTAATTAATTAATTTTAATTTAATTGATTTATTTATTTCATTACTTACTTTTAGCTTTCATGATGAATTAAAAGAAAATTTTAACTAACTGCCTGGACCCAGGACATGTCTGTGTAGCTATTAAGGACGATAACTGTTTTCAAGGTATACCAAAGTTTGCAAAAGTCAAGGTTTTAAAGCAGTCAAGATTTTATGCTATACCGTAATTTTTTTGTTGTTTTTTTTAGATCCAGCAGGTGGGCCGCGAGCTTTAAATTACTCTAAAAATTCTACTGTAATTTTTGGATTTTAATCAATGATCAGATTAAAATGATCAAAGTAATTAACTTTCTCCTGTTCTGTGATTGATTACTTCAAACTCTGCTCAAAAACAGCCTCATAATCGCGTCTCCAACTAGTTCAGGCAAGTTTGTTCATTCACAAACTGATCGTGAAGTGAAAGTCACTCTACGTGTATTTTGGTATGAACTATTTAATATATCCGCATAATTAATGTCCTGTGGGTGTTTTATAACAAACACGCATCCATACAGGAGGATCTAGTGAGGCTCAATAGTGTTTCCGACATAGAATATAAAATAACTTGCATGAGCTTCAGACGCGATCTGGCGTAGCTCTTCACTGTTCCTGTCAGCGATCTTCCAATAATATCAAGCTGCAAACTCAACCGCCATTAGATTGATGGGTTCTAAAAGATTTAGAGTATTGTACTGTATTTTACATTTGTCTGTATATTCTTGAATAGTAAATATTTAGAAATAGATATTCAGTCTGTCCAGTTTAAAGCAGAAGCTGGTCTTTTGTCAGCTCCCTGTTGCCCTGTGGTGCACTTTGAATCTGTGCATGTTTTTTTTTTTGTTGTTGTTGTTGTTGTTGTTGTTGTTGTTGTTGTTGTTGTTTTTTTATATAAGAATATAGAATCTATAGAATCTATATTTTATATAGAATAATGCTGATAATAGAAAATAATAGAAGGCACAACAAATATGTTATTATACACTATAAATACACTAAATTAAATTTTGAAGTTGAATTCTGAAACTGTGAAATAGTATTTTATTGTGAAACATTTTAAAATAACCTTCCTTTATTTACAACTTATAATATGTAACATTATAATATGAATAGGAGGGAATGGGTCCTCAAGACTACATTAGTTTTACAAGTTTTACTTAATTAAAAATTATGCTACAAAAATTCATCACCAGATTTGCTCTGAGGATAAAAAACCTGCACAAGCATGAAGCAGCGATAATCATATTTCCTCTTTTTGATGTCCCTCATGGTGGTGCTCAGGTTAAAGTTTCTTACGGCAAATAGCCAGATTTTAATTACACCCATTATCTACCAGAACAAATGTCGAGCGCTGAATGGCCAGTGGAACACTAAACGTAAGAGTAGCTCTGTGTTTGTTTCCTTTAATTAAAACAGGGCATTTGGACAGTAAAGGAGATGTTTTAATGAAGGCATGCGAACTCTCTTTGGCATGTAATAAATCCCCATTAGGGATCCTCGCCCTAAGGCTGACAATCATGCATTTGCAGCCACCACAATCAACCTCAGCTGACTTTTAAACCTTCTCATTATTAAAATACATTAGTTATGATAATCCTTGCCATGGCTCCAAATTCAGTGAACACTCAGCATTAAACTTTTAAGCTGTGATTAAGAAAAAAAAATACAGTGGTTGCAGTCCCTAAGGAAAGATTTGCCTCCAATCCCATTGTAAATTGAGCGCACCTACTAGTTTGATTTGGTATAATGAGGAATTAACGGATGAATGCAGCAACTGTGAACACAGATAGGGTCAATGGGACTAGTATTGTGCAGTTTGTAGAGCTTACGATCAGGATTGAATCAGTAAAAATTGCTGCCATGTGCCATCTAAAATTGAGAAAGTCATGATTACAAGCTTGTTGCATTCAAGTGCTTTGTTGTCAGAAACAATAGCAAATCACAAAGGACACCGGGTTTATTTTTTGCCATTTTCTTGCAGAAATTAAATTAAAGCCCAAATGTATTGAAGATATTTAATTTTGAATAAAATATAGGCCCCTGGTGACTGACAAGAAAATAAATATTCACTATGCTATCACTATGCTCCTGGAATTTCTGTTAAATATGAACTAATTTGAATGTTTAATGCATAAAGCATGCTTCAAGTGGTTATTCATATGTGTAATTGTACAGCAATTTAAAAACAAGGCAAGGCAACATGTTCTGGAAAAATAATAATAATAATAATAATAATAATAATAATAATAATAATAATAATAATAATAATAATAATAGATTAGTAATCTCTCAAAAATCATTGTTATTATTTGTTTCCCATAAGTAAATAACTTCTGAGGCCATTCAAAGGAATTTTTGTATTTGTTTGTTTTGTTTTTACAATGATTTGACTAGCACATAATGTCAGAATTTGACTCAATTAAATCACTTATTTATTATTACTGTCTTCTGTCCCATTGTAAGGTCATAATTTGGTTTTTGGTAGTCTCCAACAAGAGGCTGATATCCACGCAAGGTCAAAAAACACTTTCAATAGCTATATTTCCATCCAAAAATGCTAATTAACTTTATGCTCAAAACTGGAATATCCGCATAAAAAACATGCGAATATAGCAGCGTTTCCATCCAACGAGTCAAACAGAACAAAATTGTCAATTCCTGATTAACTTGCTCCAAATATCAACAGTAAAAATGGAATTTACTGCTATTGGAAAAGCTGCATGAACCTTTTCTTTATTAAATAAATGACTCGCCTCAGAAGATGGAGTTGACACGCAATTAACGCATGATGACAATTGAAAGCGTGAGATAGAGAGGACAGACGCTCTTGACTATTCTGGAGATAATTAATAATATAATAACACAAATACTGAAACGGTTAAGGTGTTTTAGAATGATCAAAACAACATTTCAGATGTTTTACAGTGTGGTCAGCCTGCTGATTTGTCCGTTCACAAACATTTTTATCATCACATGAAATCTTATAACAGTATCACATGACTTTTTTAATGCGCATACTGGAATTTGTTTGGTAAAAGTGTTTCCGTCGTAGTTTATGCCCATCTTTTCTCTTTAAATAAAAAAGTATATCTTACTCAGTTATGCACATACTTTATGTGCATCTCCAAAATACGCATAGAAATAGGTGGATGGAAACGTAGTTATAGTTTTATAAAATGCATCTATTTTTACCTAATTTTCCCAATAACTCCCAAATGATTTCTTCAGCGATTAATTTGTTCCAAACCCCTTATTTGCACGATGTCTGTTGAGATTGGTCAACTGTGTTCAGCACGAGACTTAAAAAAATAAATGCCAACAATGGGTTATCAACACTGTTGAATTAGCCAGAGTGCAGAGTATGTGTGAGCTCAATGCAAGAATGCATCAAAGCAATCCAGTTAAATACCAGGATATTGCTCTATTCTTAATCATAACCCCAAGCAATAACAATGACATACCTTCAGTATTTATCAACACAGTGGCAAAACCTTGATTGTATAGGTTTTTGTTGTTGTTTGTGTTTTTTGTTGTTCTGGCCAAACTGATTTTAACTTATCTGACATCATAATTACTACTTTCTACCTAATAAACACAAGCTTCCCAGGAGGATTAAAAGCACCATATGCGCAAGAAGCTATTGCTGGATAAAACTGGGATTAAATTGAGAGATATTCTAAAGACCATTTGTGATATGCTGCTGCTGCAACCAGCTGTTTTTGAAGAATTACAGATATACTGGTGGTCCATATTAAAAAGTGACGGTTGCCAAAATATTGCTTTCCAATTCTGTCTAAATGTATTAGGAAATTCAACTAATACAAATCTTTTTTTTTTCTTTTTTTTTTAATCTTTGCTTGCTGTTGCAGCATAATAGTGGAAAGGAATGCCAGTAAAAGTACTATAAAAATAACAAGCATGTATGAACAGCAGGAGATACATTAATACAACTACCTAGGCATATCATTTGAAAGCAGTGACTTTCCTTTTTCATTCAGCCCATATAAATGTTATGTTCAAAATGACTAAAAAATATGTATATATAAAAAAAATACTAATCTGTAAAATTCTAAATCTTAACTGAAAACATAATTGGCAGTATAATGTGACTTTGAAGCTAATAATAGATGTTTTATGACGAGAGCTAATAAAAGTAACAAATCCTAATTTTGATGTTTTTTTTTAAGATGATTGAAATTAAAACAATCTAAAACGTGTTTAGACACAAACTAAAACTAATACTAAAATACTAAACATATGTTGATTGAAGTGTCAATGTCAGATTTGTAGTTTATTATTTTTTTCCGTCTCCTCCAGTCATCACATCGCCGGAAGGCTGTTAGACTGCAGGGCTAAGAGTACTGACCCTGAACAGCCCATCAGCAATTCTCCTGACCTTCACCCAGCGGACCTGATCCTATAGCGGCTCTTAGTTGTCATCATACTTCACTATGTGGCATTAAAAAATGTGTGTCAGGCCTCTGCTTGAGAAGATTACAAACTGGCTCAAAATGGTTCTGGCCGTTTTTTAATCTTGGCGGCACTGCCAATTCCCTAGTTGCAGTTGCAAAAAGCACACTGAGCACAGAACAAAAAGCTTTCCTCTGCCAAACAGAGCAATTTCATCCCTCAGACTTTCCTTTCTCCCAGAATGTGTACATGAAGGAAATTAATGTACATCATTATGGTCAATAATAAAAATACTCAAAGCTTTCTTAAAAGCAAACAATGCCAAGGGCAAGACATTGGAATAAAACAAAGCAGGGGGTACTAATCTATATGCTTTTTGGGTCAGGGATGGAGAATATTACACCTCTGTTGTTCCAAGTTTTAAAGCCTGAAAATAATTCCATGCCAGCATCAATATCGTGTCATGGGGTGTTACTCACACACTGATGGTAATAGTCTAATTCTCTCTAAAAGCTTTCACAGACACAGCAAGGCTTGTACACAATGTACTACCATTCACAAAGCATAACCATCAGCGCGGCTCTGAGGAATGTGAGTGTTTGGTCTCATGACTAACTCAATGGTGCTGAATTGTTTATTATTTTCTTGCTATAATTGGAAAAGCACCACTTAATTCTCTTTTCATTTGATTTAACATGATATAATGCTATCTTCCTTTATTTACCACTTATACCAGTAAAACGCATAATGGCTTATTAATCAGAGCTTAAGGTTCAGAGACCAAAGTACTAATGTTTATGTCAAAAGACATGAGAGGGAACGGTAACAGATTTTGAAAGTAACAATAAATGCAGTGGACGTCTTTTCAGCACGCTTGGTTATGTACAAATCAGGATTAGTTAAGAGAGCATTCGTTGTCTGAAACAAAGCAACTGTGTGCTAAAAACAACAAACTAATGTAAAGATTATCACCTACCATATCCATGCAGTTTTCTTTTCTTCACTCCAATAAGCTGTGTTAAATCATGAAGAATTCCTAAAATTAAGCCAACAAAAGAAAAATAATAATAATAAAATTATAAAAATATCTGTCAGGAAAAAAATGCCAAATAACTCATTTATTGATCACTTTTTAAACAGTTCATCTAATGCCAAAATTACAATAGAAATCCAGTCAAAATAACACAGACATCAGAGTTATCGTGCAAATATAATAAAGAATATTTAATTGCTAATCCATGTGATGACTTTGTCCAATAAAATATATCTAAATTTATATATATATATATATATATATATATATATATATATATATATATATATATATATATATATATATATAATTAGCAACATGCAAAACTAATAACTTCTCTAAAATTGCATGACAGAAAACAGATATTGGCAGCCGTTATTTGTTAAAGACAGATCATAGTTATGCATGTATAAAATAACACATTCATCTGTAACTTACATGTAGCTGTTGCTTTAACTTAATTAATGTAACATCAAAGAGGCATTTGTGATACTGAGTATTAACACAAATAACATGGTATTTGCAGGCCAACTCAGTTCAAAGTATTTCCAGGATTGCCAAGTCACTGCCATAAAGAAAGAATTACATGTGTAAATGATTTAGCGCAGCGTTTAATTTGTTTACCTGTGTCAATCGTACACTCCACGTGGCTCAGTTGAACTTGACACGCTTTCCTTACTGCAGTCATACGATGTATTGGGTCCTTTCTATTGATTGAAGCTAAATATATCATTCATTTAGTGCTGCCATCATCCTCATGTAATCAAAAGTGTCGAGTTCTTGTTTTTTTCAGAAAAGCACAACACGCGGCTTGCTCGTAGACTAAAAGATTCGAACTGATTAATGATTCGGAGTAGGCGCCAATATGATGTTTGAATCGTATATAAAAAAAGATCCGACTCAAATGATTCATTTTCTAAACGGGTGTTTGGAACAAGCTGATTCGGACTCTGAAAGACTGGCGATCTGCCAGAAGAAATGCAACATTGTATTGAGTGACACCAGCAGCTCTGTGTTGAAAAAAATCAATATTCTCTACGGATCTCGTTTGTGCTCTGACACATTGACATGCTGGAACAGAAAGTGACTGCCTCAAACTCTTCACACGAAGTTGTAGGCCTAAGCATACAATTCTCGGTTGTTGTTGTTGTATGCCGTAAAAAGACGTGTCTTCGTTGAAATTAAGCAGCATAGCCCAATCCAACATATAATCTGGTTATCTGCCTGAATTGCATTTTAAGATGGATCAGACAGCCTATAACAAAATGTCAGATAGCACAGGCTACAAAAACAATAGTTCATGCTGAATGCATGATTAGCAGCAACAATGAAAACAAAGATAACTTATGAGCAATTTTTAATGCATTAAATATATATATATATATATTCTGATGTAAAAACAAATGTCAATTGATTGAATTCAAAGTTCCTCTCACACATACACTTTCAGGGTCCTCACACTTCTTGAAAGTACTTGAAAGTATTTAAATTGTAGACATGGATTCAAAGCCTGGAAAGTACTTAAAAACAAGCACGGGTCCTTAAAAGTGCTTGAATTAAATTAGACATCAATTTTGTTTATATTAACAATTGTACTTAATTGTCAAAAAACAAAAAAAAAAAATCTGAAATTTATTAAATTCTTAAAAATCTTACATTTAGTTATTGTATAATAACACTGACAAATAATGCACATTTTACTAATATTTCAATCACCGAATTGGAATATCATGAGTATTGAATTCAACCAATTTTATTAAAGTTCTTTGAACATGACTTTTTAAAGCGATAAATGTTTTATTGTAAATATTAAGTGTATGTGAAACGTTAAGGACTTCCGTGGTGCTCATATTTAGGGCTATGAATTAAAAAGGTACTTCATTTAAAATTAATGCCGCTTTAAAAAAGTTCTTTAAAAAGTTGAATCTGCTGTTAATGAAAGCACGGGAACCCTGAGCTTTTATTTTTACACTTATGTTTAGTGTTTCAGTAGGTAAATGTACAGATCTGAGTGCAGACCAAACAGCAATCTTTACCTTCACACTTGTTCATATATAAAAAAAATAAATAAATATAGTTATTCTGCTGATGTTCAAATACCCAATTAACGATTTTATCATTGAAATAATCTCTTAGCATCTGCACTCATCGGATCTTTGTTTAGTGATTTAGTATTTTTGCTTTTGAGAATTTGATGGCTATTATGTTGAGTTGACAAATTAACAATGCACAACCCATCTGTTATTCAAAGGGTGCCTATTTCCCTATGCAGAAGCTCGGGCCCAGTGAGGTTATTTATTGCTCGATGAGTAGGAGAAGTGAAATTTCCTCCTGCAGGCTGCATGAACAGCTAACAGGGGGAGGAAAACTGAAACTGTGCCCCCGACACTCTACCATACAAGACCTTTATGATCATCAATAAAGCGTTTTCCATTTTGTCACTTATCTCCTGTGCCCTTTGGCAAATCCTCGCAGATATATTTGCCAGTGTCTCTATCCCTAACTGGGTCACTGCGCTAAGACGCTATGCTTCCATAGTGTGCCGAACAGACACATCTTTACCAACCTTCACGGTGGATAATACAAGGACAGTGTCAAATATGATTATTATTGTGTGCCATAACTCTCCCTTTACTTAATACAATGGTGCACTGATAGTTAGCTTCATATGTCTGTATAATGGCTGAGCTTCACAAGGCCTTGTCTAATGCATTGTATTGTCTCTCCTCCATGCATAGAACTGTCAAATCTCTGTTGTAAAATATAATGAGATTTTTTGTGTGTGCTGGAAACAGACGGTCTTCTCCAACTAAAGTCCATGAAAAAAAAGAAGCGATTCAGCCTCTTTTACAATTTTCTTCTCAGTTTCAGCAGTTTTTGAGGGCTGGCAGACAAGCAAAAGTTTGAGTAAGTATCCAAGTAATTCAGTGATATTCACAGAGATAGACCAATAGATAGAAGTCAGATATATTTCCTACTTTTTGAGATACAAGCAAAAGGATAAAAGTGTTAAGAAGTCTTATTTCCAATATAAGATAGCTGCTGCACAATTAACTGATAAGATGACAGACACTCACTGAGATATCAAAGTAGGACATGAATTTCACTAACACATACATTTAGCAGAATATGCATAATACAGTAAAAATCAATAACGCCTATTCATTCCAGGGGCTGGGCATTATCGCAAAAAAAAATTATCACGATATCATGTTTGTCATCTATAATTATTGAACATGTGTTATCAATACATTTAGATTAGAATATTTTATTAATTCTTTTAATTCACCAGTATTAGTAGGGCAAATAGTTTTAATTGCCAAAAACGAAAATATTAAAACAAAATATACTGCAACCTTAAAAATTGTGAAGTTTAATGACTATTACCCTATGCTTAAAACTCTTTGAGGTGGGGGGCTAGCTGGATGCACAAGAAAAGAAAAATCTTTAATAAAAATGTATCTCCTCACTTCTGCTTTCCACCGCACTCGTTTTTACACGTTGTTCTGACCTGAAGGGACAAGCACGAGAGTGTGGTTTCCTTTAATATCTTCAATAATATGTATTCACGCTCCCTGCTGTCTCTCGTGACTAGGCAGCCATCAACAGTTTCCTCAGACGATGACAAACAGACAAACCATTGCTGCAGCTCCAATACAAGTTTGTGGAGAAAAGAAAAAAGCACTGCAGTGTTTCGGTACGCTGTGTTTGTCTGAGGAAATTAGTCTGCCAATATTACTGAAATGTGTATATTCCATACAAAGTGTGACGCAGATTGTTGAATCACGCTGCACCTTCGACAAAAATTCAGATGGTTCCCGCTTGCACAACAGGTCGCACCTCCATTGGAAATAAGCACTGCTTCCAAGGTGTGCTCTCAACAGTCACATTTTAACAAAACTATAGCCTTTATCGATATTGACAATAGTGTTCAGTCAGTAAATACCGATACCAATTTTACCGCCTAACCCTATTCATATGCTGTTCTGTGCTTAGGTTATGGGGTGATTTGAACTTGACTACTTTTGAGTCAGTCCTTATTCGGAAATTTCCAAAAACTGTCTGAATTTAATTGTGACCAAGTTCAATTTAACTTATTTTTTTTCTGAATTATGTTGAATATTTTTCCAGTCAGTGAAAAAGTATTAGAAAACACATTCACCTGTTAATTCATCAGGTATATACTTTCAACAGCTATTTTAATGCTACTACCTAATCAGTCAATCACATGGCAGCGGCTTTTTCATTGAGGCAGATGTAGGCAGGATGATCAGCTAAAGTTCAAACCAAGCATTGAAATGAGGAAGAGAGGTGATTTGAATTACTTTGAACATGGCACGGTTATTAGAGCTAGACGGGTTGATCTGAGTATTTTGGAAACTTCTGATCAAGGCCTACTTGGATTTTCATGCACAACCATAGCAAGGGTGTACAGGGAATGGTTAAAAAACCCTCTTAGTGGCAATTCTGTATGTACCAGTGACAGAACAGCAGATACCCAATTGCTTGTCATTATATGTATGCAGAAGACCAACATACAGAACATTGAACTTTGAATTAAGCAGCAGAAGAGCAAAATGGTGTCACTTCTGTCAATTAAAGACAGCAATCTGAAAATACAATTTACATAGGTTCACCAAAATAAGAAAATAGAAAACTGGAAAATGTTTGCCTGCATTCTGGATTTCTGTTTTGACAATCGGATGGATGAGTCAGGATTTTACATAAAACATAAGAAAGTTTGAATCTATTCTGTCTTGCATTAATGGTCAGGCTCCTGCTGGTGGTGTAATGGTGTGGGGGATATTTTATTAGCACACGTTGGGCCCCTTAGTACCAATTCAGCATAATTTAAACAGCACAGCATACTATTGTTGCTGACCAGGTCCATCCTTTTATGACCACAGTTTACCCATCTTGTGATGGCTACTTTCTGCAGGATAATGAGCCATAACACAAAGCTCACATCATCTCAAACTGGTTTCTAGAACAGGACAATGAGTCTGCAGTGCTCAAATGGTCTCCACAGTCATGACCTTTGGATTGTGCTGTATTCAGGACTGAGAAAGCGTCACATAGTGTACTGGATGTGCAGCTGACATATTTTCTAAATTTTTCAGTTATTTGACCCATCTTTGACTAATTTCTCCTTAATATTTGAATCTTTGAATATTTGAAAACTGAAAATTGTACAAAAAGAAAGCAAAACTACTACCACTATGCAGTGCAAGTAACTGTTTAAGTGGCAATGGTTACTGAAGTTTTTTTTTTCCAATAGAGATGTTTTTTTTATATATATATATATATATATATACATTAAACCATTATAAATAATGAACTAAGCCAGCTACAAGTAAAATTGTAGCTTTGCAAACTTTAATAACAAACAAAGTATATAAAAATTAGACAAAAAAAAAACTAAGAAAAAGGACTATGAACTTAACAACTTTAATACAGAAAAGACCTACAATTAAATAAAGCAATGCTGATAACACAATAAAAGTAAAACCAACAGAAAAATACAAAACTATCATGTAGATCTGTTGGTTCTACCAGCAAAACAATGTGATTCAATTTTAATGCTAAATATGGATTCATAAGCAAAAAATCGTTTGAGAGTAGTTTGGGAACTTAGGGGAAATGAGTTTTCAGATCAGATGGTGGGTAATGTAATTTTCACCCACAAATTAGGCTATTAAACTTGATGATATTAAAAATAAGAACTCATTACAGGTAGTTTTAATGTTTTAAAAGTAGTTCTCATAAATCAGTTTCACTATAGAGAAAATGAAGTATTTACTTAAAGAATCTGACTGCTAAAATCTATAATCAAAGATATCTGTCATTATATTAATTAAAACAACAAGCCACTCAACGCAATGCAAAACTTGAACTACAGTTGAAGTCAGAATTATTACCCCCTCTTTGATTTTTTTTTTCTCTTTTAAATATTTCCCAAATGATGTTTAACAGAGCAAGAAAATTTTCACAGTATTTGCAATAATATATATTTTTTTTCTTCTAGAGAAAGTCTTATTTGCTTTATTTTGGTTTTTAATTTTTTAAAAGCCATTTTAAGGTTGAAATTATTAACCCATTTAAGCATTTGTTCGATCGTCTACAGAACAAACCATTGTTATACAATGATTTGCCTAATAACCCTAACCTGCCTAGTTAACCTAATTAACCTAATTAAGCCTTTAATGGCCCTTTAAGATGAATACTAGTGTGTTGAAAAATATCTAGTCAAATATTACAGAAATAAGGAAAAGCAATCAACAGAGGGGCTAATAATCCAGGAGGTCTAATAATTCTGATCTCAACTGCATGTCTAAAAAAGCACCCCCCTTTTTTTTCTCGTGACCCTGCACCCAATAAGTGTACATTTCTGTGCCTAGACAGGTTTCTTTGTGTGCTCTCAGTTGAAACCCTGCAGATGCTCATAGAAAATAATTTATGACTATACATGCGCCCAGATTTTTAGCAATCTGAAACCACTGCACCTTGGTATGTGTTGTACAAACTACACAAAGAACAGTTTAAATATATTTACACCATTACAGTCTAGCAGTTTGTTATAGTTTAAGAAGACAAACACAATAAAGTCATTCAACTGTAAGCAGTATTTACATATTCCAAAGCCATCACAGTTCATTTGCACCTTTCTCCCACATCCTCCCGATGGACAACGCCTGACAGCCTGATTGCTTTCCCATTCATATTCATGTAGCTTTTTTTTTTTTCAAGCTTAACACATTACAATAAGTCAGGAGATGAGCAGTGTCAAAACAATGAGAGCAAATGCAATATCAGTACGGGATAATTCTGATGAACTTAGGATCAAACCTGTGCAAGGCTTCAGTGGGTGTTTTCTGCAGTGAAGGATGCTGTGGTCTGACAATTCTATGACTCATAATTATATTCACACCATGCAAATGATGTTTGATGCAAATTGGTTTTCGCATTAGTGACTAACTGTGAGAAGGCCAATCAGAGATGGATTTTGCACATCAAAATGAGCCTATCATCAGTGAATGTACAAGCTATGTGAATTTAGAACAGCTAAAGTCTTTCCTGTGAGCATCTTTAATACACATTTCTGAACTCAACATGGCTTCTTTTAAAGTAAAAAATCTTGAAAGGCCAGCTGCTGCCCAGTTTGCTGGTAGATATGCAATGCAAGCAAACCTTTTAATAATCTGCAGAGCATAGATTCCACTAAATTGTCCCCTTGCTGAATTATTACCAGTAATAACGGTCGCAGAGTTACTCCGGGTGAAGAATAATGAAGGTTTTAAGAGAACGATGAAAGAAAATAACAAAACTGTCTTTTTAATGGCGTTTACCCCAGTTACATCTTCCTGCACACCATGCAAATAGATAAACCCCACTACTAAATTGTTTCCTTCCCTTGCAGGTAATTATGTCAAAATTGGCTCGATATTAGTTTTCTCCTAGACTAGTGTGTGTGTGTGGGTGTCTTGACATTAGCTTTCTATGATAATGGAGCAAAATGTCACAGATCTGTAGCTTGCTGTGGACACTGGAAATAATTACTCTCTCTGGGCAAAATGAATGATGTCAGGCTGTACTGTTGTATATAAAATATCCTGATGAAGTGAATATATTTTGTGAGGGTAAGTGGCGAGAGACGGACAGCACTGATGCAAGTGCTTCAGTGAGTAATCATTATATTTACAGGCTTTCTCAGAAGGACTGGGGTTATTGCTGAAATCCAATTTGTCGGCGCTGGTTGTGATATACTAAAAAACATGTAAGACACAGACTCGAGCAATAATAGTGAGAATTTGGCTGCTCGGACAGAAAAAAATAAAACACTTTACCCTTGTCTATTGAAGATGAATTGCCTAAGCAAAGACTTTATAAAACTGCATCTCATCATCCTGCTGAATTTGTAATTGGCTAAAATAACATCCTGTTTCAAGAAAACAATGAAACGCTGATTAGACAACAGGATAAACATTTCTCCACATATTGTAAATCACTAGATGTCTCCAAAGCTGACTAAACTAAAAAAAAAAAAAAAAAAGATATATTGCCAGACACATTAAAAGAAGTTTTACAAACTCCATACAAAGTTAATGGCTGAACACTTAGCTCTTAGCAAATACAGATAGTGATAGTGTTTCTTTGTCATTAAGTTTAACAGATATGTTAACATAAAACTAAACAGCATATATTCAATTAAATTGAATTTATGTTTATTTGTATAGTGTTTTTACAATATAGATTGTGTCAAAACAGCTTAACATAGAAGTTCTTTGTAAACTGAAAATGCTTCAGTCTAGTTTTCAGAGCTGAAGTTCAGTTCAGTGTGGTTTAAATTTCAATGTCCAAACACTGACAAGCAAATTCATCGATGTGCAGCTCCACAAGTTCCAACCAAGCAAGCCAGTGGCGACATTTCAAATATAATCACTATATTTAATTGGTTAAAAATATCTAGCTGACAAATGTGACTTTTTTTTTAGTATATCTGTGGGAATAGCCAAAAATACATTTACTGTGTGAGTTTAGTAAAGAAAATGCGCATATTAAATACAAATCATATTTCATTAAGATATTTTGTAAACATCCTACTGTAAAATATAAAATAAGCTTACATTAGGTTTAGTAATGTGCATTGGTAAGAACCTAATTTGTACACGTTTTGTACAATATTTTCTCAATATGTTGACTTTCAGAACCCTCAGATTTCAGATTTTCAAATAGTTGTAGCTTAAGAAACCTAAACCTAACAAAAAACTTATTTTCTCACCTTTCCGAAGTACAGATTATTTCAGATTCAATGTTTACACATTACACGTAACACGTAATAATATTGCTTTTCTAATTAATGAGTAAAGTAATGCATTACTTTAAAAAAAAATGTATTATTTGAGTTACTTTTTAGGTTAATTAATTAACTTTAAAAAAAAATTAATTGCTGAATTAAAATTAGTCACAATGATTCATGCAGTTAATGAGAGAATGTGTTCTAAGACAAATAGTACAAAAATAGCAAACGCATTGCTTTAAACTTTTAATAATCTGTATAAAGTATGTGGCATGTAAAGCTCTGTGGTAACTCAAAATTAATGTAACACATTACTTACCATAAAAAGTAACTATAAGTAGCACAAGTAGTTACTTTTTTAGGGAGTAACCCAGTACTGTAATGCATTACTTTCAAAAGTTACTTTCCCCAACACTAAGATTGATGTATCTCAATTTTTAAATATGAACCCTCATGATTTGTGGTCCTGGGTCAATATGACTAAACAAAAAAAAAAAAAACACTTAGGCTGCATCCGGAACCACATACTTCCATACTAAATAGTACGCTAAAATCAGTATGTGAGCCGAGTAGTGAGTCCGAATTCATAGAATTCGAAAATCAGTATGCGAGAAGTGCCCGGATGACTTACTACATGCTGCGGTATGATGCCCCGCAAGCGAATTCATGAATGGAAGTAAAGCGAAGCAACTGACGCAGGCAGGTCACGTGACCATGACAAAATGACAGATGTAGTACGTCCGAATTCCATACATACTTTTCATATTCATACTGTATAGAACGTACTTTTCTAACGGCCGAGTAGTAGGTTTAAATTCAAATGCAGTACCTACTGAGTAGTAGCCAGTTTTGGACGCAGCCTTAGTGGTTTGAAAGATGGTGGCAAAGTGTGAAGGTTTTAAATGGCACTTGATTAGTATTTTGGGGCTGCACTTTGAGGATTAAATAATGTGTGTTAATATGGTTTTGCCATGATATTTTTTAATGGAAGTTTGTGGGTAGAAAATAGGTGCAAAATCACAGCACAGACGAGACCGATAAAAACTGCATGAAGAAATCAAACACTGCAGACAGAGGGTCCAGTAAAGCAGATTCCATATCATCTTGAGCAAAGAAAAGAGAGAAAAATATCACAAACACAGCCTGAAGCAACTAACCAATGGCAATCCCTACTAGACAGGAAACAGAAGTGAGCAAAAGGATCATACAACTCACAGAAGAAGACAATCTGACAAACACTCAGATCTGACAAACTCAAAAACATGAACTTCATCCAGAAATCACATACTCTACAATACTACTATGGCATGTGAAAAATGCAAGCTGACTAGTACATTCTAAATCTTAGAAATCGTAGTATTCAAAATTATAAAAGGTAAAAAGTGCCCAGATGATCTACTACTCTGAAAAGTATATATTTTGTAAACACTTACATCTCATGAAGCAATGGGAATGGTTTATGAATGTGAGTGAACGAATGATATAATGAAGGATGCAGTATGTGTGCATTTCATTCATTACGTGTATTCATATCAATTTTTACATTTTTTATTTTTTACACCTGTAATGTTTAATTACAAAAATAACGTCATTGGCCAGTGTGGGATTTTAAACATAGAGAAGGCATTTCTTAATAACAATATGCATAGTTCAGATTTGCCCTTTGTTAGTTCGGACCATGCAATTTAATAACTAAATGTACATAACTCTGATCTGATCCAGCAGTAGATGCCAGAGGCACTGGCCAAGGTAAGGCTGCTCTGAGGCAGTTTTCAATGTTCTCATCTCATACCAATGACTCCAAGTATATGTTGAAGTAACTTTTCAAACAGGTGCTACTATATATGCTTTTATAAATATGCCATAACAAAATGTTGAAAACAACTAAATTCTCACCTGAGAAAGTTCTAAAACTATATTTTGTGAAAAATTTTCACGGTTTACATTTTCACCACTGATGGTTATTGGGTTCTTCAGGATGCATTCTGGGATACCTGTTCATAGTAAATTCAGGTCACATCTTGGTGCATCTTCGATAAAAGAGGCAAAGTAAGATCAAATCCAGGGATTTGAACTGTGCTTCCAGATTCCTGACAGCTATCAAATTATTCCTGTTCTAAATATGCCTGACAAGATCTATCTATTTTTTATTCTGTTCTGAAAGAAGTTGTATTACACATTTATGAAGACTCAGATTCAATGAAGTTTGACCTTGTGGTTCTTGTTCTTTAATATTAATTTTTCTTAATTTTACATGTCTTGAATAAGTAATAAATCCATGCCAGTGCATGAAAAAGACATAGTGTACCTGGAAGCAATAAAAGAAACTATGAACCTGAAAGACAAAGGGAAAACTTTAATTTCAAATTAAAATGAATTCATTTTAAAATGAAAGAATAAAGTAATTAATTCAATAAATCTGACAGGCGATAAATTAAAATATTTTGACTTTTTTGTATTTTTTGACATTTATTTTATCACAGTATAACGACTGCTGTAGTAAGTGTCTTGTCTGTACTTTTTTTTTTCATAAATAAATTCACATAAATTGTAAATCATTTCATTGTTTCTTTACAGTTAATCATCAAAACGTTGTCAAACTGATTTATTTACTGATATTCAGTATTTTTAAGGAGTAAAAATAAAAGTACTGTTATTATGCTGTTTCAGATTTTACCTATGGATTCCCATCTTCTGTGAAGAAAGGATAAAAGGTAAGGTTGAATAATTTAGGACTACTGGATGCCCTTTACAATAAATAGAGAATCTTCCAAGCATCAAACTCACAGGGTTTTATCAAAAAAAGTATAATTTATGACAACACAGACCACAAAAATTTTTTTTTTTTTATCTGCTAGTAAAATTTCCTCCAATGATATATGCTAAACTATACTGAAACTAAATCTCACTCTGTCAATTTTATTATTTTTTTTAATTGAGTTGAAAAGACAATCTGCTCTGTGAGATTCATGAAAAACCAACACAATCTCACGGCAATTCGTAAGTTTTTGATTTAGTGGCTAATTCGTATGAATTCGTACGATCTAACTCGTACAATTTAATACAATTTTCTCATCACCCAATGACAGTTGTGGTTAGGGTTGGGGGGGTTAGGTGCCACTCGTCCTTTTTTAAATCATACATTTTCGTATGACTGAACTCGTACGAATTCGTATGAAATAGCCACTGATCTGACAAAACCTAAAATACTTACGTTTCCTAGTGAGATCAGGCTGGTTTTGTGAACTGAAAGGATACTTATTTCTCATTTAAACCCTTACAAACAGGCCAATAAGACCTAGCAGGATGTCAAGATTTTAAGTATTGATTTCAGTCTGTTTGTGACACAAATTTCTACATGGCATCACAGGACTCGGAAAATAGCACACAAGCCTTATGGGATATTGTTATAAAACTTGTATGTCATTTTGGAGATTGAGAGCCCCAGACCTCATTAACTTTAATTATATTAAAATAGCAGCCAAGATATTTCCAGTAAAAATCACTCCACATAGAAGAAAATCATACAGGTTTACAAAGTTACATTAATGATACTGAAAGAATGTTCATTTTAGAATGAACTATGGCTTTAATCTGCAACACATTGATAACTTTACACATATAAAAAGATGCAGATAGGAAAATTGCAGACGAGATAAGTTGCACATTATTTCATGCATCATTATGCAAAAACATCAGCAGAGCTTTCTGCTTGAAAGAAGAAGGACCGGCAGATCTCCAGCGACATGCTGCAGTTTTTTTTTTTTTTTTTGTCTTCACAGTATGCCAGAAAACATCATATAGTGACAAGCAGGGGTGTAGCCCAGATTCTAGGGCCCTATGCAAAAACAGTGTAGGGCCTCATTATCATTATTCATGATCCATGATCCATGCCACTTATTACTTCTTAATAAAAAAATAAAAAAACTCTAAGTAATTGTTAACAAAAAACTGATATAAAATCAGCCAACAGTATTAAAAAGAAAATACAACAACCAACAGTATTATGAAGATGAATATTTTTATTGATTTATTAATGATTAAAATACTGTTAATGATTTGTATCTATAATGCGGCAGAGTTTTTGCGTCTAAATTGTGCAATGATAGATACTATACTTAATATTTTTACTATAAATAGAGTACCTCAAGTATCTCCACAGAGATAAAAAAATGTATATAACAAATTTGTTTTGAAATTTTGAGTTTTATTAGCAGCAATATGGACACGCTGCTGAACAGTCTGTGAACACAGTATTTATAAATGAATAATATAATTGCTTAGGATAATATTTTGTAGGTCATACACTATAAAAAACAATCTGTAATTTGACAGTTGTTTGTATCTTGTGATTATTGATTTATCTGAAAATCCTGGGTCCATGCAGGTTCCAGTGGGTCTTCTGCAGTATTTGTGATGATTGGAATGCAGTTCAACAGTTGATTCATCGGAAAATCTAACTTCTGCCACTTTTCCAAACAATCAACTTGAAGTCAAGTTATTATTTGTTGCTCTTACAACTGGGATCGACGACAAGACTTTTGTCAGGTAGTGTACATGCAGTAAGTGCAAAGTAAAACTCTATCAGTCATGTGTAACATCTTACCCCCCCTTTCCAGTCCAACTTATGACTCCATGGGTGTCCTGCAATATAATTAAGCAATTAATAAACATTCAAATATATCAAAAATAAATTGACTAATGTTCATATCAGATTCACTCAATGACTGACAAACCAGTTTCAATATTGTTACCACGACTGGGGTGGAGTGACAGGAGACAACAGGAGGTAAGATCCAATGTGCAGGTTTATTCAATGTCAGGCAAGCAATGGTCAAATCAGGAGCAAACGGGTATATAAAGGCAGTCCAGAATCGTAAACGTTAAACAGGCAAAAAGGTCGAAAGGCAGGCGGCTAAACAGGATAACTAGGAATGCAAGGCTAGGATCTAAACACAGAGAAACAAGACAGGGAGAAACGCTTCGTAATGTCACACTGGGAAAACAAGACTTGGCAAACTGGTAGCGTGAGAGAGTGGCTTATGAATGGGATGAAATCAGTCTGTGAACAAGGTCCAGCTGGTGATGCAATCAGGAAAGATGAATGGACAGGTGTGCGTGTTTGGGAGCAGTGCATTTATGAAAATGTAGTCCTGGGAAATGCGGAAATGTAGTCATGAGAGTTCGTGTGAGAACCAGCGATCTCTGGAAAGCGATCGCTGGTTGTTTGACAAATATACAGTTGAAGTCAGAATTATTAGCCCCCCTGAATTATTTGCGCCCCTGTTTATTTTTTTCCCTAATTTCTGTTTAATGGAGGGAGAATTGTTTCAGCACATTTCTAAGCATAATAGTTTTTAAAAATGTATTTTTAATAACTGATTTATTTTATCTTTGCCATGATGACAGTAAATAATATTTTACTGGATATTTTCAAGACACTTCTATGAACTTAAAGTGACATTTAAAGGCTTAACTAGGTTAATTAGGTAAACTACGCAGATTAAGGTAATTAGGCAAGTTATTGTAAAATGATGGTTTGTTCTGTGGATTATTGAAAAAAAAATTGCTTAAAGGGGCTTATAATTTTGTCCCAAAAATGTTTTTAAAAAAATTAATAACTGTTTTTATTCTAGCCGAAGTAAAACAAATAAGACCTTTTCCAGAAGAAAAAATATTATCAGATATACTGTGAAAATTTCCTTGCTCTGTTAAAAATCATTTGGAAAATATTTAAAAAAGAAGAAAAAAATCAAAAGGGGGCTAATAATTCTGACTTCAACTGTAAGTGTCACTAAACTTGCATATTCTTTATCATCACAAAAAACAAAAGGTATTTAAAAAACATAGTTGACCACAATGGCAGGGTTCAAAAACAGAAGCCAAAAAATAAAATAAACAAGTAAATAACATGAATGTGCTAAAATCTGAAAACGTGGTAAAAATCAGGCAAGAGCTTTTCTTTTTCTGGATTGCTTTTTGAAACTGTTGGTTGGGTTTAAGGATGTGGGTAAGCGGGTAAATCGATGCTTTTGAAAACACTATTGGTTGGGTTTAGGGAAGTAGGAGGGTGGTTCAGTCGATCGGTCAGTCAGTCAGTCAGTCAGTTGAAAGTGGCCTCTAGTGGATTTACGCAAGAAAATAAGGCATAATATACAACACAAACCCAATAAAACAATCTCAACCAGACTAGTGGAATAAGAAACCAAAAAGATTGACAAATAAAAAAACAAGGACAAAAAAAAAAAATACAGAGAAAAAATAATTACAGAGACATTATTGACCTATACTGTACATCTAAGCAAGGGGCCCCATATTTTGTCATACAACTTCTGTTTGCCAAATCTAAAAAAACTTAACCTTTCCGACCTGAGGGCAGAAACCATTTCAGCTAACCATCTTTAAAAATTTGGAGGTGTCGTGGATTTTCACTCAATCAGAATCACTCTCTTGGCCAGCACCATGTCAAACATAAGAAAGAGTTGTTGATGTTTAGGCCAACTTAGAGCCTGGTCTGAACATCCAAACAATGCTAATTCTACATCAATTTCAATGTCAATTTCAAAAGCCTGGGAATAAAGTCTGAAGATACTTTTCCAAAATTTAGATACTTCTGGACAGGACCAGAATATATGATCATAGGTCCCGACTGCGCCTTTGCATCTATCACACCAAGGAGAGATGGCAGGATAAAGCTTATTTAATTTGAATGTACACACTCTTTATCATCAAAAATAAATAAATAAATAAAAAATATAAAAATATATACATTTGGCATTTCTTTAAAATTCAAACCTTACATAAACCATCTCAAGATATTCTGTAATTTTTCCACCTTGCTATACATGCTCTTCAGCAGATATTGCACAAACGCATGTGGTGCAACACTCTGTTAAGATGATTCACCCTTACAGTGGGAGAAAATAAACAGCTCAATAAGGGAGGCATTAATTATGAGCGTACAGCAGAACATTAATGAAAAACCCAAACAGCAAAAGCATGCATGTTTTAACAGATATGCTAAGATGCTCTTGAAATTACAGTGACGCTCTATTCATCACTACAGCGTGCAGAAATTAATCGTACCCATCTGATAATTATTTCATCAGGACACCTTGTTTTATCATCCATCTTTAAAATATTCTTTTGTTGTGGCTGGCTGGTGAAATGCTCGTAGCTAAATTGGCTCATCAGGACTGATTGGGGTAAGGTTGGATGAAAAATAGACAACTTACCTTCAGGGTAATTACACATCAGCAGAATACATTTTGCCTACATGCCGCTGCCTTGTTTCCATGGAGGCAAATGGAGATGGTGAAGTGAGGAAATGGAGTGTTGGGGATTTACTGTAGGGATTGGCCATAGGCAAGCTTCGAGGCAAGGCCAGTCACCCTGAACTATATGTTCATGCATCATCTGAATGAAGCTGGCTGGTCTCAGGTTCATAGCCTTCAGAGATGTTGCTGCATCTGTACGACTACTCAGTGTCCAGAAATCATGGACATCTTTTCAAGGAAGGTGAGTCAAATGATAATTTCAATGTCACTGTCGGAGAAGAGGGAGGGGAAGGTTGTGACTTCTCAGTATTCCTTTTCATCAGTAAAAATCAACATCGACTATATTAGTTTGTATGATAGATAATGTGTTATGTGTGTTGAAAAGCAGAATGATGAAACACTTTACGGTATGTACTTTCATACATTAAACTTTAGATTCTAACTGTGATACTTTTAATGTATTATTATTATTATTTTTATTACAGTGTAAAAATGTCTGTTAATTATGAAGTACCATATTTTGTGTTTTCTGTTTATTTACATTTGTGAATTGCATTCTGATCTCTGCTGTCATTTTTTGATGTTGAAAATTCAACTCAACAGGTGTCTTTTATTGACATTTAAACAGTGAAAAAATATAATGTATTTTTATGCACGTTTGGCTGCATTTTAATCTTTAAAACGAAAGCCGCAGGGCGGTATCATGCAGATCCTTTTTTAACTTTTTTTTTAAAGGGTCACGAAACAACAAAACACATTTTTTGAGCTGTTGACAGTCGTATATGTGTCCCACACTGCTAAGAAACACTATTAAGACACCTATATTTCACTAAAAAGTGTAAATTGGTTGTTTTTGCGTTATTTCAAGCAAATTTGTACTTCCTGTTTGAAACGAATTTTTGAAGCTGCGTCACGGCCATGACATAATAGCCTGTATTCTAGCCTGCAGACTGGGCGTCTGTGCCTGAGTGAGTCTTATTACGTCTTACAGTGTGATGCATTAATGCATGAGTAAGGCTTGGGTCAAACCAATCAGCGTGCTCTATTGTGCAACTTCATTAATATTCATTATTGTCACCGTGTTTACACCACAAAGACGCCACGTTGTGTTGGCAAAACAAGCGTGAAGTGTTGCTTTTATAGTTTGCTGCAGTTAAGTTTCGTTTTCATTTTCTCTCTGTGAGAGCTTATCTGGATCACGTGTGGATTAACAGTGTACGCGCGACAACAATAACTTACGTGTCTAAGGAGGATTATTGTTTACCTGAAAGCTGTTCTCATCTGCAAACGCTGAAATCTGGATTTGCTTGTAGTATTCTCTTCATAAAGACGCGGCTCTAGTTGCTGGTGATTGTCCTGTCTCTACAGATTTGGTAAGTGAGCGACCAGTGCTCTTTGTTTATTCAGTTTGTTCGTATCGAATTAAGTTAACTATTGCACTGAGTGCAGAAATGTTAGCACCGCATTTTGTGACCGGAATAACACACGCGGCTTTCTGACACTACCTGTCGTGTGCATCTAAGTTTCCGGGAAATGCAGAGTTTTTTTTTCTCTCATTCGCCATGCGGTATCAAACATTGCATGAAAAATACACGCTTGCAGCAGTTCCTCGAATCAAATATCTCGTTTGTCGCGAGAGGCATGAATGAATTCCCTGAATGAAAGAGCCAAACTGCAGTTAAAGTCCAACATTTAATAATTTGGCAAATAATTCGACTACAGATGTCCATGTAGGTTAAACACCATGACTTTTTCCTGTCTGTGTGTGTGTGTATTTTGACTCTGAAACTTGCGCGTGCACAAATAGACACTCCCACACCATCCCACTTTAGTTCCTCCGACACTCCCCCCTAAACAGAGCTGGACACGCCCACTTTTCTGACTTTTTCCAAAGTAGAGGTGTGAAAACACCCTGCTGAAACGAGGGGGTTTCATGGCCCTTTAAGATTTATTTTTGCCATTTTTTCCTTTTTACTAGGTGGAGAGGACAGTATATCAGACAGGAAGTGAAGTGGGGGAGTAAGAAGGGGTAGCAATGGAAAATGTCCTGGAACCGAGTTTCAAACTCGGGACGCCCTGAAGGGCTTCTGCACCATATGTCAGTGCTAACCTCTGCTTTTGAAAACTGTCAGGTGGGTGGGCGGGTCAATTGCCGACTTTGAAAACACTATTAGTTGGGCTTAGGGAGGTAAGAGGGTGGATCAGTTTAGCAGTCAGTCAGTCAGTCAGTCAGTCAGTCAGTCAGTCAGTCAGTTAGTCAGTCGATCATCAGGCACGAATGGCATTTGCGAGAGAAATTTGAGATTTCAAAAACCATACACAGTGACCTCCTGTAGATTTGCGTAAAACAAAAACTAAAAAAAAAAAAAAAAAAAAGCATCTACTGGGATCTATTTGGGGCTCTCCAGAAATCTATATTTCAGTGCATTTTCAGAATGAGCCTGGATCGGATTAAATACATTAGTAAAATAATAAAAAATGTACTGTCAGCTTATTACAAGGTTTTTGTGCAGTATACAACAAAAACCCTGATAATATAGCATTTTAAACTATTAAAAATGTTCATTAAAGCCACTTTTTCCAATGTTAAAAAACCAAAGATAAAAGTTGTCAGACGAAAGATAAACATCTCATAATGTGATTTAAAAGCATGAATTAGCAAGAAAAATAAAATAAACGCACAAATCACAAAACATGGAAAACCTGGATTTTATTTTTCCCAGTGTCAGTGTCACTGTCAGTGGGATAAGCAAAATGATCTTGTTTTTTGTTTAAAATAAGAACAATTTGCTTATCGCATTGGTAGATTATTTTGCTTGCTTCAATGAGAAAAAAGTCATTTTATTTTGGCTTATTATTTATAATATTTTATTTTTTTAAACAAAACAGTGTTTTTAGTTGGCTAGAAAATGCTAAACAAAATATTTGGACTAGAAACAAGACAATAACCCCAAATAAGAAAAGCATGTTTTGCAAGTCTATATGTTTTAAGTAAAACGTTCATTTGCATTTTATTTTATATACTACCAATAACATGTTTTAAACTTTTTAAACAAGAATATTATAATTGAGATCATTCATTTGTATAAAATGACAATAAACCTCAATGTACCTTAAAGCAAACATTAAAGATGGCTCTAAAATATGTATTTTAGATTAGTTTACATATGCAAAATGTGAAAAACATATGTTTGTTTGATTTTCAAATCTGGGTCTCTTTAGAAGACTCTGTCAGTAAAAGTTCTGAACGGCTAATTTAGAAGTTTGCTGCAAGTTTGACATTTTCTTTCAGCTGATAAATAGATATAGATAATAAAATGCTATAGAGGTTTTGTGAGAGGACGGGGGTCACAACACTACAATAACAACAGTAGTTTATTACCTTTCCACAGTAGAAAAAAACAAGCCATCATTGGAAATCTGTCCCAATATAATACCACCAGGCTGCAACATAATAACAGTGATATTCAATATTGTTTCTCCTGTCTCAAAAGCATCCAGAGAAAGACCTGGTGAAACATTGGTCAAATTCTGGTGACCTGTCTTTATTTCTGTTAATACCATGGTATATGAAAATATAATCACTCAGCACCATGTCATTCCATGACTGCGACATTGCAGACTAAAGGTAGTGCTTCTAACAACAACAACAACTGTATTTATCATTATGTTTTCTTAAAAAAAGTCTATATTTATGTACAGCGGGAGAAATACTATTTAATTTTCACTATATGTTGGTAACAACCAAAAAAAAAGGTCACAAGGAAAAAGCATTAAACACCCAAACAAGGGGAGGGATTTCAGCAAGACAACTCTCAAATGATTTCAGAGAAAGAAAATCAAATTGTAGATTGGCCCGGCCAATCACCTGCCTTAAACCCAATAGAAGAAAACAAAGATCAGATTTGATAGACGAGACCAACAGAAAATAATTTTTAGAGTCTGTTAATGACTCACACCTGAAAAAAATGCAACTTCATTCTCCAAATGATAGACATCTTTAAGCTGACATCACCAAAAAAAGTCTTTATATAAAGTATTAAATACATTTCAGTAGTTCAGTACTTTCTCCTTGTGTCATTTCATTGTTATTATGTTTTTGTTTGTATGTTTTTGTTTGTATTGTTTGGAAACTGACAATACAATATGGAACTGGTTCAGTTTCATGTCAACAACTCCTTTAGAAATATTATTACCAGAAAAAAAAAAAAAAAACATTTTTGCTCTAATGATTTAGAAAAGGATGAAAAAAGAGAGGTAAGCGCAGTATGTCTGTTGAATCAATTACTTTTTTGTATGGAATTATGTTTACATGATAATTGGTTTTTTTCATCTTGCAGTTCTGACCTGTCCTCGCATAATTATTAATTATGAGTAATTCAGAGTTTTGCACAATTATTACTTTGTTTAGTAATTTGTTGTTCCCACAGAATAGAAACTTCAACAAGATGTATGAAAAAACCTCAGAATTGCAAGAGGTTAACTTGCAATTGTGAATTTATAATTCTAAATCCACAATTCCAAGTAGAATATTTTTAATTGAGAGTTGTAAATGAGTAAAAAAGTTTTTAAAAATTAGTAAATGAAGAGTTCAGATGCAAAAGCCGCTAAACGTCACTTCCGCCAAAAATGAGCTAATGACATTGAGTGAATACTTTAGGCACGTGCGTCGGCGCATTCAGAAATAACAGTTTGTTGGCAAAAGCCGCTAACTGCCACTTGCCTTTGACAGCAAAAGCCGCTATATCCCAAGAACTAATCAGAAGCTTGAATCGAATCATGTGTTTTCAATTTTCATTTGAACTGTTATGGAATTTTAGCTGTTTTTGTTGCCTGTGGCTTTAAAGCTAGTTCTTTCTGCCCACCATTCCCATGTGTCAGAGCTATGGTTTCGTGTAGATAAACAGCACAGTGACAGACAAGAATGAAGCAGAATTCTCTTGCTACAGTAAGAACTTTATCAACGTTTTTTTTTGTTATATTTATTGTAAACTCATTCTTGATCACATTTGATGATGAATAATGATCACAACGAGCTGAACAGATCTTTTAATCCCAGTTGCCTTGCGCACGTCCTGTCATATGGATATGATTATAAGTGTTACTACAGAGTTAATACGTGTCTGTCAGTCAATTTGGTGGGTGGGGAAACTGCACTCCTACATCACGTTGTGGTGTGCCTCAAAATGAGAGTAGTTTGGATCCTATTTTATTGTCAGGAAAAAAAAGAGACTTATTGTGTTTCTATCACTCCAATAAAACTGTGGACAACTATACCTACACACAATTCTTTCCAAACGGCTTCCAAAAGATGATTTTCATCATAGGTGCCCTTTAAACATCTCAATGTGCATAACACCAACCTAATGAGAGAGAAAAATGAAAAAAGCCATTATCCATTGGAGCATGAGCCTCTCTTCCATAGGAATTGTCTACATGTTTCTGTTTTCATATAACCCAACAGACATTTGATAATACACACAATCAATCTGTTTTGCATCAAAGACTTATTTTTGGTTACTCGACTGATGTTCTTGCACTCTCCAAACTGCTCGTTCCCCTGCAGTGTCCCTATGCCATTCAGTGACAATAGCCCTCCACCAACTGGAATGCTAAAAACTAGATAAGCAAATGCCAAGCATGGCAAATGATGTCTAAACGACTGTCTGACATAACTAATAATGAAGAGAACAGATGAACAACCTCTTCTGGAGTACTTCATCACAGAAACTCACATCAAAAATGCAACCTGCTTCGCAAAGATAACTGCATCCAAGAGCTGCATCTCGTTCACCGGCTTCTGCCTGAAACCCACAGCCAAAAGGAGGAGGAATAGGAAAGAGAAAGAGGGGGAGATCAGGTTTGGGCAGCAAGGCAGCAGATTTTAAAAGGCAGTGCATAATGTACTCATCGTTTTCACACCGCATGTCTAAGTAAATAACTACAACGGTCCCAGTAGCGATCCACTAGTGCGTTTTATTCATTCTAATACAGAATATAGGCAATCACAAAAGAGCAAAGCATCGGAACAAGCTGCGTGTGTACTTGTACATAATGTTTGCATTTAAATGCAAGAGAGAGCTATTAGTGGGCTCAGAGGAAATCTGCTGCCTTACTTTGCATTTTCTGGGCTGAATTCTGTGGGCTGACTGAAATTCATAAGATGGTAAAATGTGTTAAATGGAAGCAAAATTTCCCAAAATATTTAACAAATGAACACAAATGAGGCGAGGGATATGTTAAATGAATGACAGAAGTTTAGATTTGGTGGAAATCTGCAAAACTGTATTTAGATTATTTATAAGGTTCTGTATTGAAAGATTCCTACATTTTAATGTTGAATATTTAACTCTGCATTTTAACAAACTGATTTGTATTAACTATATTAGTACCAATTCCCTTTGTTAACAACTGGCTAATTACCAGCTTATTATTAAGATATTCAACACAGGCTAATTCTGAAAATGTAGCCCTATATGTTTCTGGAGATTGCAAATTATTTAGCCAGAGCTACGTATGGCTGCATTTTGTCTTTAAAACAAACGCTACAGTGTGGTACGTTGCCGCTTCTTTTCCCGCTTACCTGCATGTGAACGACTTTTCTGTTGTTACCAGTTTGTCCGGAAGCTTGACACGAACAGTATGTCAGCGGACTTGAGATGCAGAGCAGAGTTGCTTGCGACGACAAGGTTCAAGTCAGATGAAAAATGCCTCTCGCACCTGCTCTGTTTTTGCTTAAAAAGCCGCTGGAGGCCGCTGTCGAGCGACCGTCTGTCCGTCTGTCTGTCTGTCAGACTGGCTAAGTGACAGAACGATTGACAAGGCCGCCGTTCAATCGGCCGACCCGGCCACCCTCCTCCTACTCGAACCCAGTCGTCAAACCCGGCCGGCTCCTCCTCCTCCTTCGTGCCTCCACTCCGCCGCCGTAACACGTCGAGGTAACCGGAAAAAACTGATGTCACTTCGCCCCGTAGCGTTCGTTTGAAAAAACAAAATGCGGCCATATGTACCTCCGGCCACGTAATTCGTGGTCTCCCAAAACGTCCGCGGGGCTGCGTTTTCAGAATGACCTTTGGTTGGAAAAAAACATACTTAATGGAGTCTTATATTAACATTTTGCACAGGTTTTCTATGAGAGTAGAGCCATATATATTAGTGTATAAAGTGCATTACACCTATGGAGAGTCCTTGTAAACCACCAATACCAAAATGTTTGTGTGTGTAGTTAACCAACATTAACTTTAACTGTAACACTTTAATTGTTAACATTAGTTTACTACACTGAAAAATGTAACATAAAAACCAACATCTTTTTAGTACACTTTCAGAAATAAAGATACGAGAACTGACCTGAGGGTGCAACATTTTCATTAAAAAAAATGTATATATTAAATTAACAGTACTTTTTATGAGGAAGACTCACTATAATATAATACTCAATATGGAAGTTTTACCTTAATAAATTATTAGTGTGTTGATTATTAATAGCTAGTGATGTTGGTGTAGTGGTTAAGTTTAGGTATACAAATAAGTAATATGATAATAGTAAATGCATGCAGAACAAGTACTAATAAACAGATTACAATTCTAAGCACTAATGAACAGAAAATACGCAAACTAATAGTTCAAAGTGAGAATTGGTCCTCATACTAAAGTGTAACTGAATCAACTAATGTTTATGTTAAGTATTAACCACAAAATGTAACCAATATATCACTATATCAAAATAGTGGTAATATAGGTCACACTGTACAATAATGTGTCATTAGTTAATGTATTTACTAAAATAAAATAATAATGAACACAGCATTTATTAATCATAGTTCAACATTTACTGATGCATTATCAATGTCCAAATTCATGCTTGTTAACATTAGTTAATGCACCGTGAGTTAATATTAACTAATAAACACATAACTGTAATAAATGTAGTCACCATTGTTTGTTCATGTTAGTAAATGTATTAACTAACATTACAACAACCTTATTGTAAAATGTTACCTTAATATTTCTGTGAAATATACGTGAAATGTTCATTATCATCATGCAAACTAAAATCACACAGTGTACTCATTTTCTGGAGACCAATGTACAGTCTTCCCATTTATATTGTCAAAGAGTAAATGGTGTCTGGAGTACAAAAGCACTACTTAAGAGGTCATCTGCTTGTACTCTTGCCAGCAGCAGGACAGTAGACGACACCCTTCTGAAATAATAATAATAATAATAATAATAATAATAATAAAAGGAATTTTGACTTTTGCCAGTCAACAGCAAAAAAAAAATAAAAAATAAAAAATATGGAGAAACTCAATGAGCCTCACCATCCAAACAACAGCAACCTCGGGCATTTTTCTCATCAGTCATTTAACACAAGCATGCAGCTTGACAAACAAACCTATGGACAGAACAGATGCTAAAGAGAATTTTAAATAGCAGTCAAACTCTTAAAATTAGACATAATTTGGATCAATTTGGACAATAAAGTCCAGCATTTCATTAGGTTTGCAGATGTAAATGCTCTTCTCAAAGAATACAGGCTCAAAATGAGTCAACTAATTTTATAATTCTAAACACTGCACTTATTAAAATTCACATTGTCTCTTCATGTATTATATATTTGTAGATCATGGTAAACACAAGAAATGCAAGGCTCTTCAATAATATATATATGTGCATTTCCTATATATAGCATTTTTATGAACGGCACAAATGCATTTAGTGTAAAAGGTTTTTGGCAATTGATTTGATTAGTACTGACCTGTAATAAACCAAGTTGCAAACTAAACTTATATTTTCCCTTTCATTGAATACAGCTATAGTGTTTCTTCCCATACCAATAAACTGGTTAATGTGACTTGTTTTTAAATTTTAAACGGTTACTTTTAAAGCAATGATGTTTTAATGTAATTAAAATAAATCAGTTTAATAGACTTCAGCATTCATTCAATTATTCAAGTGTAAAATGAGATTAAAAAAAAAACATTTTACAAAAAAAAAAAAGAGAGAAAGAAAATACAGAGGTAAAATGAATGTTAATATTTTAAAGACATGGTGCGGAAAAATGTAATTTGATACAGTGCTTCTTGTACATTCTGAGACATAGGTTATATTGAATATCAATCAGGCAGTGAGATTGTGGATTTTTAAAGAAAACAAACCTTAAACATGCAGATTTTGTAACGGCATTGGAAATGTTTGACCCAAGTTACTGAAAAATTAAATGTCGTTCTGCCTACTTCTGCATATACTCTATTATTATTAGATAGTTCCTATAAATGTTTTAACTTGATTGTGTGGCTAGTGTATGTTTAGAGAATTAGTTGTTCTATAAGCACCTGGACTAATTATTTAGATGTCATTACTTAGCACTTAGAACTTTTGTTTTACATACATCTTTAAAAGAAAATTGGGTATATGCAATATAATATTTTGGTCTGAACAATATATAATTTGAGCATCAACATGTGTGTATCCGCAAGTCACATCGCAACACTGTAAAAACCAGATAAGTAAAGTTAACTCAAACTGTTTAGGAGAAACCAATTGTGGCAAACCATTTAAGTTTTAAAACAATATGATTTGAGTACTATAAACTATATGACTTTGACTATATATAGAGTCATATATACATATTTTTTTGTGTTGATAATTTGTGTTGTCAAACTTTTAGAGTATTGGTAACTTAAACATTTTAAGTTCAGATATCAAATTGCTATAAGTTTAATAAATTAAGTCCAAACAATTATATAGCTACTCAAATGGTTTGGTATTGCTTCTAGGTAACGCAAAAAGTATAATTAATTGATTCAGAGCTCATAGTTTTTAGTTCTGCTTAATATAATCCATTCATGAGTTACGGTAACTCGTTTTCATAAAGTCAAAGTAACCTTATAAGTTAAACTAACTTATTTCATTTAGTGATTTTGATTTTACAGTGAAGATTAGATTATTTATTAATGATTAAAAGATAAATATATTATTAAACATTATTAAATAAAAGTATGTATAATGATGTGCATGTTGTTTTACGTTTGATACTATATATTTATTATTAATTACTAAATGCTTGCTCTAATTATTAGATACTGGTACATATCCATATACACTTGTTCCATTTAAACTAGTTTTAATTAGTTTGATGCTAGTAAGTCGTAAAAGTTTAAATGACTTGCCATAGTCAACCATGATTATTCCATGAGCATGTTCCAACTGTGCTTTATGTCAAATTTCATGAGAACAAACAGAAAACTAAACATTTTTGTCTCCCCCTTTCCTTAATTACAACCAAAGTTGGTGCTGGCAATGTGATTTAGGGTTCGGTGAACACAATGCATACATAATCAAGTCTGAAGGCTGAAATAATGCAACTTGCTGGTTTATGGTTATGGCTACAATATGTTGCCAAGACCTAAAAATCTCACACAAATTGTGTCTGCGTAAAGCTGTAAAAAATCTGACTTTTTTTTTTTTTTTAAATAAAAACAGTAGAGGAGATTTGGAACTTTACAGCAAGTTCTAAATTCATTGCAACATGAAACTGTCAGTGTTTAATCCATCCCAAGCTGATCTGAGAAAGCAGTGTGTGGTAAGCGTATGAGACCATTTTGCCACACAGATCAGCTTGAAGCACAAATCAAATTGCTGAAAAAGACTAGTAAAGGGTGTCAGTGCACTAAACAATGCCGCAGTGTGTGTGAAGAGAAATGTAATGAACTCCTTCATCTTAAAGATCGAATAAGACCACAATGAATTGAACATTCCATAATAAACACAGGGTGAGGCAGTGGCGCAGGTAGTGCTGTCACCTCACAGCAAGAAGGTCGCTGGGTTGCTGGTTCGAACCTTGGCTCAGTTGGCGTTTCTGTGTGGAGTTTGCATGTTCTCCATGCCTTTGTGTGTTTCCTCCGGGTGCTCCTGTTTCCCCCAAAGACATGCGGTACAGGTGAATTGGGTAAGCTAAATTGTTTGTAGTGTGTGTGTGTGGATGTTTCCCAGAGATAGGTTGTGGCTGGAAGGGCATCTGCTGCGTAAAAACTTGCTGGATGAGTTGGCGGTTCATTCCGCTGTGGTGACACCGGATTAATAAAGGGACTAAACTGACAAGAAAATGAATGAATAATGAACACATTTTTCACTATATGTTATCATGTTTTTTGTAATATATTTAACGGCACATAACAAAATGTATGAATGCATGTAAAAATGTAAAATATTACAATTTCTAAATAACTAATAAGTCACTTTCTTTCTGGAATGCTTGTAATGCATTCGTTCAAGCAGTTCATTGTTCTCCACTGAGATTTCTAAAAGAGAAAAAGTACTATAGAAAAAAAAAATAATAATAATAGCACCGGTGAAGAATACTGCTCCTAAAATCTTTTTCAAAATTGTAAATGAGACAAAGATTATTTCTTATGTTTTAAAAAAATATATATAAATACTGAACTTTCTCACAGGGGCATTGCTAGATCTAAAATCTGCTGTGCCCCAGTAAAATATTTTAGTTACAAAATAAACTTCCATTAACTATTTAGAAATCATTCTAAGGAATATATTATATATGTGTTCAATGAATAGATGAAGATCATTAAGTAAATGTTTCTTATATGGGAAAGCTAAGTTGCTGCCGGAAGTCTTGTTAGAGAGATCAGCAGGGGGCCAATCTGCAGTCTGTGTGGGACCTAATGCCCCAGTATAGTGACTGGGACTATTCTGCTCAGTGAGCACAGTATTTTGGATGAGTCCTTAACCCAAGGTCCCGACTCTTTGTGGTCGTTAAAAATCACAGGATTTCGAAAAGAGGCGAGGCAGTAAGTAGTGCTGTCGCCTCACAGCAAGAAGGTTGCTGGGTCGCTGGTTCGAACCTTGGCTTAGTTGGTGTTTCTGTGTGGAGTTTGCATGTTCTCCCTGCCTTCGCGTGGGTTTCCTCCTGGTGCTCTGGGACTAAGTCGACAAGAAAATGAATGAATGAATGAATGAAAGTCTTTCAAAAAGAGTAGGGGTTTAACCCCGGCATGGTCGGTCTATCTATCTATCTATCTATCTATCTATCTATCTATCTATCTATCTATCTATCTATCTATCTATCTATCTATCTATCTATCTATCTATCTATCTATCTATCTATCTATCTATCTATCTATCTATCTATCTATCTATCTATCTAGTTAAAGAATGAAAAGTAAATTTTATTTTATAAAATTTGTTATAAAATGGAAAAACTAAACCAAAAATCTGCTTCACACAGCAGCTTTTAGGACACAACATGCAAATCATCCAATTTTTGTTTCCTGGCAAGCTAAGAAACAAGCTAGTTCATCCATTCTTGACCTCTTGACTGGTCTTCCGTAATGAAGGTGGGTGGCTTGCATCTTCAATAAACATGTGAATGAGTATTTTTGCTTCTTTTATTGTATCCCATCTGTCCGTCCGTCCGTCCATGCGTGTGTGCATCCATCCGTCCATGCGTGTGTGTGTCCTTCCGCATCTATCTATCTATCTATCTATCTATCTATCTATCTATCTATCTATCTATCTATCTATCTATCTATCTATCTATCTATCTATCTATCTATCTATCTATCTATCTACCCACCCTCTTACTACCTACCCACCCTCTTACCCACCCTATCCATCCATCCATCCATCCATCCATCCATCCATCCATCCATCCATCCATCCATCCATCCATCCATCCATCCATCCTCTTTCTATCTACCTAACTACTTACCTACTGTACTGTAATATTTGTAATAAAATGGAAAAACTGAATCAAAACATGCTTTACACAGCAGCTTTCAGAACACAACATGCGCTTGGAATGTACTGTTTCTTTAAATCATCCAAAGTCAAAGACATGGATTTTTATTTTTTTTCTGGCAAGCCAAGAAACAAGCTTGTTCATGCATTCTTGACCTCTCGGCTGGATTATCGTAATAAAGGTGGTTGGCTTGCATCTTCAATAAACATGATACAGATAGTCCAAAACGTTCTTACTAGATTGAAAAAAAGAGAAAAAAAATTACTGTATTGTCCTAATTTCACCAGCTACCTATTACATGTTTATTATAAAAAAATATATATTAAAGGGGTGGTCCACTATGATATCATATTTTAAACTTGAACATAAACAACATCTCTGAATGCAAAAAGTTCTAAGTTTAATGCAAAGGCAGACCTTGGTTTTTACAGAGTTAGCTTAAAGCCTACAATGAACGAATTTTGGGGACTACAAAAAATACTTCCGCCCCCTGTGAGATCACAAAGGTTCGTTTACTGCGCACCCCCCCCCCCCCCCTACTCCGCAGCTACGGGCAGTGGCCAGAGGCGCTGTAACATTATAGCAGAGATGAAGCAAAAGATATGTGGATGATTTATATTACTTACACCTGCTTATTCTGGATAAATGTGAAAGGCGTCGTGTAACGCATAGAGTTTTAAAAAATACAGGATAGCTCACCTGACTCGTGGTAGTAGCAGAAAAATAAATCAAGGCTCACACAGGTCGCCTCCCACACCTTGTGCTTTATTCATCTGTCACGATTTATTAAAGAAAATAACTTAATCCGAGCATCACACACAATGGCAAACACTCTTAAAGGAGCCGCACCCCATTTTCACACGTTACAGACACTTGTCAGATTTTATTTTAGAGAGCAGGCAGGAGGTTGACTGGCTGTCTACACAGCAGAAAAGCGCATGCTTTTACAGGCATGAAATAGAGCTGATATCCCGAATAGCAGCACATTATGACGATGACCAATCAGTCACTTAAGGGCGGGCCTTTCAGAAGAACTAGGGAATTTGACAGTAGTTTTCATGTTAGCTGAGTACCTGTGTATAATCAAAGTGAGATATATGAAAAAATAACACGATTTCCTTCTAGTGAAACATGAACACACATTGCTTTGCATCTTATAAACACAACCAAGCCTTACAATTACATTCTGGTCCACCCTTTTAATACTTAAAGCCTTGTAAATTGTGTAGCTCCTATATTCCTGTCTTCTTTCACAATCCATACTAAAGTCACTCAAATGAGGCACAGCATTTTCACAAAAACTTTGGAAAACAGACACGCACTTTTAGTTTTAATCAAGATTAATAACACATCTCTCCAACCAAGCATATACATAATGCATGCACATCTGCACATTGTTTGGTTGCAATTCGTACAAGCAACAGCTCCACTAATTACTTTTTACTTGAGTATTACTAGAGCAACTAGAGATCCCGCCAGCTCTAGTTTGGATCCAACTTCATGAAGATTTCAGCTGACCCCCACACCTGTGCAGAGATGATGCCAGACCCTGCAAGCATCTTGAGAATGGCACAAACTCTTAATCAATATACAAAATGACAATTTATTTTACACACCTGATGTTTTGAACTGCATAATTACACGATCTCCATCACAACTCTACAGTCAAGGAAAACGTGTTACCTTGACAATAAAGGAAACACTTTGAAGCTTTTTTTGAGTTATACAAATTATGAAGAGCAATGTACAAATTCAACTAAAGTGCATTGAATATGTATGCGATATGGCATGCAGCAGAGAAGATGCAGAAGATGGATCCCCATTAATTTAAATTGTTTTGACAACATTTCATACAGTTACTAAACAAGCTTTTCCTTTCATAGTTCTAAATGATAAGATTCAGCATTAGTAGCCTTGCTTACTTTTCACCATTAGTTGCGCTCACACTCAAATTTTTGGCTGATTTGTAAATTCAGTGATTTGTTAACTGTGGTCTGTTCTTCGTAGGTGGATTACTCAGGTTATCTGGATTTGGATATTGACGATTTGACATGACCCAGGATTGTTTAGTTCTTCAAAACTCATCTAAGAGTTGTTGTCATAGTAACAGTTCTGGTAGCTCAAACCTGGTCGGGAGCAGGCTCATTCATATAAACAGGATTAGATCGGGTCGTTTCCAGCAAAGATAATACTGAAAGTATGTACCAAATGCTGATATTTTCTTACAGTAATTATATACACTTGGGAAAATAGTAAATATATATATTTTAACTATATATGTATATAAAATAACTTGCAAATTGTGCTTAATGTAGGCTATCTGTACTTAATCATGTACAAAGATGTACATTTGCAATTTGATGAAATGAATGACAAATTTAATTCTGTTGTGAATAATTGCCAAGTGGTTTGGAGGTTTGTCCATGTTGTTTTGAGAATGTAATTTCTGTTTCAACTTTTTAGTTGACATGCACAATATTCAACTTTAAAAAAAAAAAGGATAATAATAAATGCAGTCATGCACATGTTTTGACCGCAAATATACCGGTGATTTGATGCTTCGCAAAAGTTGCAAACACGTTTACCGATATAAAAATGCTTTTTTTTAATGCAAAATTATTTAGTTATTCGTTACGCCAATTAAAAAAACTTGAGTAGGCCTAGGCTACTATAATAAAGAAAATCTTCTCTAAATGTAGAACTAAATGCATTGATATGCATTAAAAAACATGATGAATATCCTTGACACATGAAAGTGTAAAGCCTGCAGCTCACAACAGATGTGGAAAGTAATTTGTGCATCATATTTAACAATATTTAACAGTTCCTAATTTTATGTCATTTTGCTCACATAGATAATTGAATATTAATTAGATGATGTCATTACGCTGCTGTGCCGTCAGCCAATCGTTGCATTGCTGATCATGATTTCGGGAATTGATAGATCTGTCCTTCACAACACACGCAGGGATCTTAGATCAGTTCATTTAGACATTTTAATCTGATTCGCGAACTTGTTCGAATAATCAGATTAAACAGAAATCAGTTATCAAGATTAAAATACTTTATTATTTTTTAAATATCTGATGGCAATGTATTTGTTATGTTGGTCATGTTAAAGGTTTTGTTAACACAAAAATTAGCCATTGACTTGTTCCAAACCAGTTTACCACAGGTAAATGCTAAAAACCATTGGCATCAATAGGAATTTGTGTTCAAAAGACCAACAAAACTCTGGTTTGGAAGAGTCAAGGGTAAGTAAATGTTGACAGATTTTTTATTTATTTATTTTTTTAGGAGTGAACTAGCTCTTTAAATAAACCACTATAAATCAAATAAGAGTATTACAATCCACCCACATATGTTCTATTTCTTTTAAATCCACCAGAGGCCGCTGTATACATTTCTGCAAATCTCAACATCCTGTGCATCCATGAATTCAGCCGGCTTGACCCAACCGATAGTGTTTTCAAAAGCCAACATACTATAGGCTCAATGTGAAAATGTACCCTACTGTATGTGCAATTCTAGAGATTTAGAATTATGTAGACAAAGGTACCGAGGGCTGCATTTTATCTTTAAAACAAACGTTATGGAGCGGTATGATGCCGTTCCCTTTCTTGCTTACCAGCTCACAGCTTACCTACATGTGGACAACTTTTCTGCTTTCACCAGTTTGTCCGGTAGCTCGACGCATACATTAGCAGACTTGAGATGCAGAGTTGACTGCGATAACAGGGTTTGAGACTGGTGAAAAACATTTCCAGAAAGCAGGTAAGACAAAAACAGAAACCAAAAATAAAATAGTAAATAACAGGGTGAGAATGTGGTAAAATTTGAAATTTTTTCTCTCTATTTCTGTATTGCTTTTTAAAACACTGAGGTTGAGTTTAGGGAAGGGGGTGGGCGGGTCAGTTGGTTCTTTTCAAAATACTATTGGTTGGGTTTAGGGATCGGTCGGCTGGTCAGTCGGTCAGTTGGTCAGTCAGTCAGTCAGTGGACAGCAGCCTCTGATGGATTTGCACGTGAAGATCGGGCGCAAATGGCACACATGAGAGAAATTTGACATCTGAAAAAGCGTACACAGCAGCCTCTGGTGGATTCATGAAAACAAAAAAATGCCAAAAAACATAGCTTCTGGGACGTATTTTGCTCTCTTTGGAAATATATATAGGGGTACATGATCGGAATGGGTTGGGAAATGCCCTGGGTGCATATCCCTAATGAGTCTGTGTTGATTGCAACACAACAGAAGGAAAGTTACAGCCCATAATTTACCATCTCAAGATGCCTAATTTTTGCACCATTTCTACTTTTTTAGAGTGAAAAGTAAGTTTTGTGCTTAAAAATATTTTTTCTACTTTCACACTACAAAACCTTTACTATGTCTGGATCCTCAACAAGTAAATTTTCCTGCCACATTTCACAAATACACACTTCAGTAAACCAACATACAGCAAGTTAATGTGTTTATAGGGTAAAATCTGTGATGATTGGTTTAGACTAAAGCTGTTTATGACCTAAGGGAAAACTGGTTAACGCATTAACTTGTCAATGTGCATTGTCAGCTTATTAAGGTTAAGAACTTGCATGTTAACTTAATTAATGAGTTCCCGACTTCAGAACGGATGCAATCAGATTAATGAGAACTGATATACATTTATATTTAGCAGATGCTTTTGACTAAACTGATACAAATAAGGATATAACAGTTTTCTTCAGTTCAAACTCTTGAAGAATGCTGTTTTTAATGAGAAACAGTGGACTTTTCCCAAAATAAAAATGTTCTTCCTTACTGTTTAGTACTTTTATTACGCCACTGAAATGATAAGAGCATCTTCTCATGTGAGTATTAAATAGATATTTCTTCAGGGGTAAAGCTTTTTATTGTTTCACACAATCAGAGGATACAAGACAGACCGTGAGAAGCCAACAATTCTTCCAAAGCAGTGATGTTAAGCAAATGCATTTTACATGAACCTGTCTAAAAGAATTTGACATTTCATCTCACCCTGCACAAAAGATAACAACTTACTTGCAAACACACGAAAGTTCAATCATGTGGGTTGGTTTTGGGGCATTCGGGTCTAGGAGGGACACAGAATCACACAGACTTCGCCATTCCCTCAGTAGCTCTTTTTTTTTTCTGCCCAAGCACAGCAGTCTACAGTGATGGCTGGGGGGCCTAAGAACGCTCACTGTTTCCAAATCCCTTAAATATTTCACTCCTCTGACAGAGCTGAACACTGACTCCTCTGTTTGCCTTCTTTGTGCTGCGCATTTGCACCTGTTCCAGCTCTAAGTCCTGATCTGTGCCTCTGTTCCTTCTCACTGCAGCGCCATCCCCCCTTTTTTTAGAAAAATCCTCGCCAGGCTAGCATTATGCTAATTTACCCCACAATAGTTTAGGTGAAGAAAACATATTGCGTGCTATCCTAACAATGACTTCCCTCTCTCTGTCTCACTTCCATGCTAATGTACCCTGCGTCGAACTGCAACTTCTCCTGTTGTGTGGTGTTCCTTGCAGGGACATTTGTTCCTAATCAGGGAAGGTATCATCAGCATTGTGCACCATGAAGAATTCAATTGAGAATGCCCTTTTCAGTTCCTGAATTTGAATCGAGGTAGTGAACAGGGTGCATAATAATTCATGTTCGTTCATGTGAAAGTAAAAGCAGCATATAATGGAATTCAAAGAAATTCCTGCAGCAAATGTAGTTTTTAGTGGACAGCTTTGAAATTCTGCTTCAAATTTCTTTGAGTTATTATGGCATCATTTTCCATTTCAGGCTTTTTCGACTTGATACAATTGAACTAAAAGTTCACAAATGCTGATGATACATTCACAATTCCTAAACTCTTGTGTACATACTATTGTCAAAGATATCTAAATACAATCCCCATCATGTCATACTGGTGAAAGAAACATTAATCTATAAAATCCCAGGAAACCACATTCAAATAATACTCAATAAAAATATTATACACCCATACACTCTCACATTAACACACTCATTCACAACAGCCAATTTAGTTTACACTTCACCATCACAGGAAACACATAAAACTAATGCAAAACCGAAGATATTTCTGACAAAGCAATAGACATCGGGGGAAAAAATATCCAAAGATTAAAAGTAGCTTTTAAGCTGCATATTTAGAAGAAAATTTAAAAAATAATGTCAGTTTTAAATGTTGTGTAGTTTGAGAGTGTCACAAAGTGTTTTAACACTAAAACTAGCTCCTAAATCAGTGAAACAAAAGAAGTCTTGAGTCACAAAGACCCAACCACAAACTGTCATAATTTAACTGATGCCTGCCTTACAACATAAACATCATAGAAACATTTTAGTCATCACTTTACGCATGGTGGTTTTTCCATACACAAAAGAAATATTTTAAAAATATTTGTAAATGTGTAGTAAGACATGCAAAAAAGACTGTATATTCATATCCAACACAATCTTACAGCAATTCATAACTTTTTGATTTTGTGGCTAATTTGTATGAATTTGTACAATCTAATTCGTACAATTTAGTATGATTTGCTCATCCCTCAATGACAGTTGGGTTTAGGGGTGGGGTTAGGTGCCACACCTCCTTTTTAAAATCGTACAATCGTGAACTTGTACGAAATCGTACGAATTAGCCACTAAACTGTTTTCTCGTGATATCAGGCTGTCATATCATATCTTAAAATCTTTTTTTTTTTTGTGGAAACATTTTTATTTTGAATAATACACTTGAATATGGCAAAACATATTACACTCTACAAGTTAAGAAAAATTAGTTTTTAACGTTTTTGAGAAAGAATTTTGCCTAATAAGAGAAAAATCTGCTTATTGGATACACTGTTAGATCTCACCAGGCTTTTTTTTTTTTAACAGTAGAATACTGGCAACACTGTTGCCAGCTACTCACTGTAATGGTTTGGTTACGGTGAGTAACTGGCAACAGTGTTGCCAGTGAATTACTGTAACTAAACCATTACAGTGACTAACTGGCAACATTGTTGTCAGTTAATTACTGTAATAGAGCAGTAGCGGTAACTAACTGGAAACTGCTTACAGTTAATTACTGTACTGTAGTGTTACAACTCACAGCAATTTACTGCATACAGGGTATGTCATTTATAGTTATTGTAGTTTTATTAAAAATCTGCAAATATCAATACATTTTCTATTGACAATGAAACAAAAAGGTTCAAATAATAAACACATGCAGTGAATAGAGCACAGGTGTTAAACATTTAAATATCATCTGACATATAGCAGAGGGCCACAGCTCTGAACAGTTTGGTGTTAACTCTAATTAAACACACCTGGTCAAACTAATCGAGGCTTATTAGAAATGAACAGGTAATGTTGAAGCAGGGTGGGGAACTAAACTCTGCTGGCTGCAGCTCTCCAGAAACTGAGTTTGACAACATTTAAGCAACTGCCAAGATTTATCACAACCACATATCTAATAAAAAACTATGTAAATTAATTAATTAACAAACTCTAGTCAAAGCGAAACATAAAAAATCATTCAGCACTAATCCCCATGTTGTTCCAAACCTGCAGTAATAAAAAACAAAACAAATAACCTGATTTATGCATTTATTTAAGAAACCCTTTATTCTATAAATACCACTTTTACGTACTTCATTGGATGTTTTCCAGTCAACGTCATTGATCCTCTGCAAAAAAATTTATGGGTTGTTTAGGAGAGACATTTTTTAGTTTCGCATTTAAATGTATGTCGTTCATACAGAATACATAATACTTACGATTGAATAAACTCTATGTGGTATTACTTAACTCCTGAGTTTTTGAAGTTTCAAAATACTTACTCTAGATATAATTAGAAACATGTTTGTCAAAAAAAAAAAGACACACACATCAATTCTCAATAAAAAAAGTTTAAAATTATTATAAAAACAAAAATAAAGTCAGCAACACAGATAATCCAAAAGAATCCAATCTTTATTATTATTTACTTAAAAGAGTTCAAGAAAACAAACATTTCTATTGTCCTTAAAAAATCACAGTTGAAAACATAGCTCTAAAAAATACTTAGCAACAAATTCACAACCTGGGACCTGACAGTAGATGTTTGCAAATCCCTGTGATGATTCCTGAGCATGTTAGCTACCTAACTGAGGAGATTGGAATTTAATGGTTTTTATGTGTATAAAATCTGCTTATTTGCCAGAAAGACACATTACACTGTTAGCATCTGTACACCATGGAAATAGGCAGTATATAATGAATAAATATACTTAAATGAGAGTATAAGAAGTTATATGAGGAGAGGCTAACTAGCTAACAATGTAGCCTTCAAGTACACAGTTCAATACAACAACAATATAACTTAGCACATAGAATTACAAACCCTCAAAAATGTTTGAACACATTTTACTTACTTATTGTAAATTCTTATTTCATCAGACTCTGCATTTGAACTGCTAAACAGAAAATGGAGCACTCAGAAGTAAACAAATCACACATCTGGCTCCCTTAAAGGGCCAACATATTCTGAAAACTTTTTTTTCAAAATTTTGTGTTTAGAATAAGACAGACATCCTGTGTATGTGTGAGTCAATGTCTAAATCATTGTTTTCTGCATTAAGATAAATGCACTATTTTATATATAACACAATAAAAGCATCAGAGTAGATGGGACAGTAATGGTTGACAGTAATTCACCTTTTATTATCACAGTTACTACCTGTAAAGGCTACATAAAGTTATTCTTTGCACTACACAATTTTATACAAATCCTGCTCCTTTACAGTAAAACTGTTTTCTTTCATTACAGCAAAACACTGGCTATTTTACAGTTATTTACTGCATAATCTACAGTAAGGGTTAACAGTGTATTAAATAAGAATAATCAAAATTAATGCAATATAATTCCCTTAACTAAAAACCGATTGTATATGTTGAATTACAATATTCTCTTTTTCTTAATATAATTCACCTAGGCCAATATAATTCAATTTCTAACCTAATGAAAAGAAGTCAATTCCTAAATTTCTTGACTACTTATTTTTTAGCCTAATCCCTATGGCAGGGGTGTCCAAGCTCGGTACTGGAAAGCCGGTGTCCTGGAGAGTCTAGAGCGGCGTCCCAAATCGCATACTTATGCACTATTCTACGCCATTTTGTAGTATAAACTGAAAACTCTAAAAATAATAAGTGCACTTTAATTACCCGGATAATGCACTCATTTAGCCGGTAAAATGAAGTGTGGAATGATGGACACTTCACGTACTCAACGACCGCAGGTTTGCCTATGTAGCGGAAGGGGCGGAGCTATCGGGCGCACATGTTGGATAACTTTATTTATTTTGGATGGTGAAAGCAAAATTCTCCTACGAGAGTGATTATAGCACCTCCCGATGGTGAATGCGATAATACTCACGGCAGGTATTATTTGATTAGTTGATCGGTTGTTTATTTCACTGATTTGGCAACCGTCAAACGTCATCAGGGAAACGGTTTGAATTTCCGCTTAGTAAAAAAACATAAGTGTGCCATTTGGGACGACACTACATACATGTACTATCTAGTTGATTGTGTAAGTGCATAAGTACATAGTACATGAGTGCATAGTGTATAGTGTGCCATTTGGGACGCAGCTTATCTCTAACTTGCTTCAACACACCTGTCAGGAAGTTTCTAGTATAAGTATAAGTGATTAGCTGCTTCAGGTGTGTTTGGTTAGGGTTGGAGCTAAACTCTCCTGGACACCTGCCCTCCAGGACCGAGTTTGGACACCCCTGCCCTATGGCAACCAATTCCTGCATGCACAAATATACAGTTGAAGTCAGAATTATTAGCCCTGCTGAATTATTAGCCCCCCTGTATATATTTTTCCCAATTTCTGTTTAACGAAAAGATAGTTATAATAACTAACATAATAGTTTTAATAACTCATTTCTAATAGCTGATTCTTTATGTCTTTGCTATGATGATAGTACATAGTATTTGTGGTTTGTGGTTTGTTCTGTAAAATAAAGTATTGCTTAAGAGGGTTAATAATATTGAAATTAAAATTGTTTTAAAAAAATAAAAACGGCTTTCATTCTAGTCTAAATGAAGCAAATAAACTGTAAAAAATGCAGGGTTCCACGCAATGCATTCATGTTGTCCCAAAACAGATCGATTAAGTTAACTTACTGTAACACTTTTAGCAAATTTATGTGGATTAAACATGAAAAAATTTAACAAAAATCTTAAGGATTGTGTTGATTCAGCTTATTTTAAATAATTAGTTTTAACGAGCAAAAACAAATTACTCCAGAAGAAAAACTTTATAGGAAATACTGTGAAATATTCCTTGCTCGTTTAAACATCATTTTCAAATTATTTGATAAAGGAAAAAAAAAAAATCACCAGAGGGCTAATAATCCTGACTTCAGCTGTACATAAAACACAGAGGGAAGACAGATTCTTCTTCTTTCCAGTGCAGACATGACACATTTCTTCCAAATTTGTGGCAATAAATATATTGTATCACTGCAGCAACGATCTGGCAAGGGGTCACGAACCATAAAAGAAATAAAGAGAGTTATAACAGTCACAAGTCATGCATGAAAGGAGTCTAGTGTCTCTCCAGAGAAAGAATGGGAGTTGTATGTTTGTGAGTGTGTGTGCGAGACAGAGATAGAGAGCGGGAGAAAAAGAGATGCAAAAGCCACTGAAGGGTGTCAATATATTCTAAAATTGAATTAAAGAGTAATTAGGGAAATCATTACCTGACACTTCAGCGGTGGGATTTGGTTAATTTACTGCGCCATCGTTCAGTGAATGAAGTATGTCCTATAAGACTTCTCCTTTTGCCAAAGGTGATGGGCACATTAGATAAAAGCTTAATTTAAATCAGCAGCCTTGACTTCTGTCCTTGATGCTGCCACAGACACTATTCCTAGTTAAAAAGCTGTGATTGAACTGGCGATGTTTAAAAAAGCCAGTTGTTTTTATTTAGCAAAATACACACAGAATAAAACATAATTACATAAATAGAAATATGATTAATATAAATAATAAGAATAAATAAGTAAATAAACAAATAAGAAAATAAATAAATATAATTTAAATATATGCTAAATAAATTTGGTAATATGACGCACGATGAAATGCTTAATCATATACAATGATATATTTCAAAATTTATATCAGTTTCAACAAAATACATTTTCAACCAATTCACTCTGGATGGAGGTCAAAGTACGGTGGCCAAGAGAGCTTAATGTAGACATGGTATGATAACGGTGTTCAAGGTATATCACAGTTTGGAAATGTCAAAGTTTTAAAACTGCCAAAATTTTACCATTCCTTGTGTAAGATTTTTTATTTACATTCTTTTTAGAACAACAGCATCTTCAGCAGAAAAAATTCCAAAGATTCAGTTTTAAATTTTAAAGAAAACTGTGTTTTTAACACAAGTGAAGACAGCAAATGATTGATTCAATGATTTATTTGAATTATTCAGCCAGATCACCCCAGCAGGTACACGACATCAACATTTTAACATTAATATTAGGTTAGATGTAGCTCATGACATCAGGTGACTAAAATTCTGTGTCTAGCCAGCAGATAAGGACAACGTTAACTTCGATGTCTAGTAACGACTTCAAATGGTGTTGATTTTTAATTGATTTTGAGTCGTGTTGGAAAGTTACCAAAATCCAACTTTGAGCCAACACCTTAAACCAACATCATATTGAGGTCAAATACTGATATTTATTCATCAATAATTGCAACCAAAATCCGATGTCTGATAGTGGTAACGTCCACACAATGTCAAGCTGTAATATCATTAGACGATGACATTTGGATGATTTTAGGTTAGACATTGGTCAACCTGATTTTCATTTCCAAACAAAATGCAACATCCCCTTGATGCTGGGGTACAACATCAATCTGACGTCATGTTGACACCCTGTGCTTGCTGGGATGTTTACTGTTCCAAAATATATTAAATGTTTCTCATATTAAAATATTTATATATATAATATATATATATATATATATATATATATATATATATATATATATATATATATATATATATATATATATATATATATATATATATATATACTAGCCCATACCTAGCTTAGCAAACTGCATTTTAAGAAAATACTTGCAATTACAAAAAAAACAAAAAACGCCAACAAATTAAGGAAAGATCTTCATTAATTTGCTGAAAGTGGTGCAAACCCTCACAACACACACTTTTAAAAAAACCCTCTGCATTTTCCCACAACGCAAACAATTTACGAAAATGCATTGCATTTTCTCATAACACTTGCAAAAACAATGGAACACAATGGACTTTTTTTTCAAAGGGACCCCAAAACGTGACTATTGCTCAGTGTATTTGTAGGTTAACACTGAAAGGTGAGTTTTTTGTTTGTTTATTTTAACATCCTGATTCGCTTGTCTTTTGTATTTTATTAGCCTAAATAACCATAACCTAAACAGTCAGGTCTGTCACATTTATAGAGTACCCTCGAACCATTTCCACTTGAAAGTGTAGTGTAAGTTCTATTCTATTTGAAAGTGTTGTTAGAAAATGCAGCACATTTTCATAATTGTTTGTGTTTTGAGAAAATCCAGCGTGTTATATTATTTGTTTGCATTGTGAGAAAATACAGTGTGTTTTTTTAATAATGTGTTTGCATTGTGAGAATTTGCAGAACGCGAGCTGTCAAATAGATCCATTTTTTTTCTTAAATTGCAGCACGTCAAGCTCTCTTGGCCACCGTATGTAAGGTAACCATTATTTTAAAATATAATAATAATAACAATTATAATTATTATTATAAATAAGAATTGCATTCTAAATAGAGTGACAGAAATGCAACCTCTGTAGAGCAAATTATACCAATATACAGTAGCTGACATTTTTTGGATTGCCTGCCAGATATTTTAAGTTGAGGTGCTATTTGTTTTAAAATATATAAATATATATATTTTTTATTTACTGTTGACCTAAAGTCACAAATTTGTTTAATGTTAAAATATGGTGAATTAAAAAAAGGAATATCCTGGATCTGTTTCTTCTTTCTTCTGCACTTCTTTATCCTTTATGTATTGTAGAAGTATCAGATAAGATTTCGGCATTGGCAGATACTCAAAATCAAATGACTTGGAGGCAAAAAAAAAATTGATCAGGACATCCTATATGTATGTATTTATGTATGTATGTATGTATGTATGTATGTATATATATTTATATTTTTCTTCGTCAATTTCTTGTATATTTTGAAATAAGTTTGAATTAAATGTTTAAAAAAATATATGATGATGATATATTTTTTCTTTTTTTTTTACCATATGGGACTGAAACAAGTAATAAGTAAACAAACCATTTGATGGGCAACAAGACTTTGGCCCTGTTTCAGCAAGTCATTTGAACACTTCCTTGTTGACTTTGACTGGGCTATTCCCCTCGAGTGAATCAAATCCCCACTGCTGTCCTCACTGCCATTCAATTACTCCCATATCTCTGGACCTAAGTGAGATCAACTATTCGATTAAGGAAGAGTTAACAGAACTTCAAGAGTATAGACTGCCTTGAGCTGGTGTAAACATATGAAATGACTTCTTCAAAAACAAAACAGATACACTGGATGAATAAATGACCTAGAGATAAATTGCCTCTTCTTCTAGAGTAATTAGTAGTCATTTCCTTTTTTAATAAATCAAAATATCAATGACAGTAAATTGTTTAAGGCTGCCTTTGGATAGCACTAATCTGCATGCAAGATAACTAGTTATGTAACAGAAGCCATTAGAGTTTACTTGAGGTCCAGTCTCTGAATTAAAGGAATATTATAGCTTCAATGCAAGTTAAGCTCAATAAACAGCTTTTGTGGATGACAGTTAATGTTTGACTACAATATATCATTCTGAGTTTTTTAGGTTGAGAGAAACTGATGATTGTGTAAATATCCCCTGTGCTTTTTTCTTTAAACAACAAAATTTATTAACCCAGGCTCATTGGAAATATGCGCCCATGACTACATTTTTGAGAACCATCAAAAATGGACCCTGGTCTACATTTTCTTGCAGTTTTTTGGGGATGGGGCATGTTTTCTTATACTTCACACACCCCTGTCCCTATACCCAAACAATGTTTTTAAAAAAAAGAAGAGAAAAACCATCATGGCCACATGCTTCTACCTCCACGTCCCAAGTCTAGTATCATTGAACTATTGAGCTAACCAATCATACCGAAAAAGCCTGTGTTCTGACGATCTATGCTATCAGCTTCAAATGTCAATTAGAAGAAACTACCAATCCAATAAGTAAACACATTTTAAATGGCACATTTCTATACATATTTAAAGCTGACAGTGCTTTCTTCATCCTTATTTAAGATGGAAGTTTATTCTGACAGACCTTTGAAGCTGACAAGATGAGGTCGCCACAGCGGAATGAACTGTTCTGTTCTGGCATATGTTTTAGGCAGTAGATGCCCTTTCAGCCACAACCTAGTACTGGGAAACACCTAAACACACTCATTCCCTCACACGCTCATCCATTATGGCTGATTTAGTTTATTTAATTGACCTATAGATGATTTACTGGTTTGCAAACATTCAGGATGCGCACTAAGGTTGCAGAAAAATGGTATGTAAAAATATGTAATTTACATAATGCTTTCAGTGAATTATAACAGCTTGTCACCCAGTGATTGGCACACTTATTCGGCCAAATTAACATTAAAGTGAGCAGCGTTCGTCTGACAGGTCCATTTGCGATAGCACCCTCCCAATGGATACTGGATAAGACGAAATGGCCAAGCATCCAGGTGATCCAAGTGATTTTACAAGAGAGAAAGGTCTATAAGTCTTTGGATGTCAACAGTTTTGTTCTGTGGTGGTCATCAACTGCATTCTGACAGCGAACTGAATGGCAGAGTATGTGAACTTACATTTTTACATTTCATTCTCAAGCATTTTTAATTAGGTCCTCACTCCATTCAGCTCTTATGATGGCTGTTAGCCAAAGTCGTTTGTGGTTGGCATTACAAGCAGTGTGGTGTATGGTAATTTAAGTTTTCAAATTTAGCATCCTACCGCAAAAACATGACATGTTTACTATTGCAACTGGTCTTTTTTTGAAACTGGCATGCGCAGTTGAACCTGTGTGACATCATGTGTGACGTAGGTTGGTAATTCCCCTATAGTGCATGTCCTTGGACTATGGGGAAAACCAGAGCAGAGGAAACCCACATGAATACAGGGAAAACATACAAACTCCACACATAAATTCCAACTGGCCCAGCTGGGACTTGAACAAGTGACCTTCTTGCTGTGAGGCGACAGTGCTAACCACTGAGCCACCGTGCCACCATGGTAAAATATATTAGTTATAATTTTATGTGTCCATATCTGTAAATGGTTAAACAAATGTAACCCAGTGATGGGTTGCAGCTGAAAGGGCATCAACTGCGTAAAAACATATGTTGGATAAGTTGGTGGTTCATTCCGCTGTGGCGACCCCAGATTAATAAAAGCACTAAGCCAAAAAGAAAATGAATGAATCATTGAAAAAAAATGTAAGCAGCCATTTTTGCAATATTTTGAAATATATGCTGCATATATGACATATTTTATGTGAAATCCAAATATGAACTTGTATGCCATATATAATTTGCATATATTTCATAATCATCCAATTTCTATATGGATACACTGAACTGCAGAGAAGCAGATGTTGACTGATGTAATTGTGAAAACTCTATAATCATTATACTCCATAAAGACTAAGCTTAACAACTGTTACTGTTAAATGAAGCTAGTCTCTTCCCCTACAGCTCCTACCCATCCCTATGTTATTGATTAGACTAATGAAGCGTTTTATTTTAAAGAACTGTTTTCTAATAAGGCTCGGTGTACTAGAGAACCAGCAGATCACTGGTGCAATATGTGCATTTTCTAATTGCAATATGCGTAGTGCTAGTCTGTTAAGGACTCGATTGTTTTTCTCATTTTTATTTTTTGGCTGCATGGTAAAGGATGGCGAGCCAAACCAAGCACACTGCCAGCCTTTTCATTGACAGAGATTACTTAAAGACAGATGGCAAAAAAGACGATGTTGAAACCGAGATCTTTATTAAATGGTCCTTTAATATCTAAGCCTCTCTTTTGGCAAGATTTAAGGATTGTTTGAAAAGATTATGGTCTTATTATCTTTATTCCAAGAGAAACATTTAATCAGTTATTTAAGCAGTAATCACAATAATTATGTCACATCTATCATGTTATTAGATGTCATAATTATTTCGAGAGCTTACTAAAATATCTGTCTGCAAGCTATAAGTTGCAATAAACAAATATGCAAATAACAAAATAATTATGTTTATGTAAAGAGGCTGTTTTTTCAATGCAATGTTGAAAGTATTAGATTCTACGCTACGGATGAACTGGCAATCATTTAGTATTGTTTATCATATTATAATACCTTTTTTTAGTAGACAATGTCCAACATTTATTTAATTTGTACTGTACAAATCAAGTCACTATTTGTATACTGTAGATTTTGTACTCAAAAAATAGGATATGTTAAGATGTGCATCTATTAGCTGGATGACAATTTATTTGGTTGGAGTAACAAATTAAGTCGGTTTGCATATTTAAAAAAAACAAACAAGAAAGTAAATATGAAGATGTAAATATGAAATTTGAATTTCAGTAAATGTCACTTTAGTTAGCACAACTTCAACAAATTGTTTGTAATGCTAGTATACTACACTACCAGACAAAAGTCTTGTCTTCAATCCCAGTTGTTCTAGTTGATCATTTGGAAAAGTGGCAGAAGGTAGATTTTACTGATAAATCATCTACTGAACTGCATCCCAATCATCACAAATACTGCAAAAGACCTATTTGATCCTGCATGGACCCAAGACTCTCACAGAAATCAGTCAAGTTTTGTGAAGGAAGATGAAGAGGGCAAGATGAAGAAGAGGGCATTGAATATGAATCCAAAGAATCTTGATGAACTCTGGAAGTCCTGCAAGAACGGTTTCTTTGCTATTCCATTTGACTCCATTAATAAGTTGAGTCATTGGAGAGGTTTGGATGCAGTTGTCCAAGCTCATGGGAGTCATACACAATATTAATTCTTATTCTACTGCACCATGACTTTATATGCTATACTGTATATCATTTCTGTTAAGTGATAGAACATTTGTCTAAGCAGACCACATTTGTCAGACCTTTACTGTCCTAATTAAATAATTAAAAATCAAGGCATGATCATATTTTATTTAGGTAAAATAAGCTTAATCTAGAGGTCTTTGCCTTTCATATAGGCCACTTCTGATCCCAAATGTGTCACTGTTCATATATCCATGTTCTCCTTTTGTTGTTATGTCTGTCACATGGCTGTGTTTGTTTACCTTTCCTTGACAGCGTGTGTTTCAGTCAGCTGACTAATCAGTGGGGCCACCTGCAGCCTATTATTGAGACCTACTTAAGTAAGTAAGTGTAAGTTAAGTTATTTTGTGTCCAATGCTACCGAAGATTGTCAGCCTTTTTTCAATGTGTATTGTACCCAAGCAATTTAGCTAATAAACTTTTACTTGCAATTGGATCTGTTTACATCTCATTCTTCTGACAAAATTATCAACTAGAAGTCAAATTATTTGTAGTTCCTAAAGCTTGTATTGGCGACAAGACTTTTGTCGGGTAGTGTAGTATAATAGCTGGTATGTGTAACTTAAAATAGATCAGTTGTCAAAACTAAAGTATAAATTAGTTTTTAAGACTATCATAACTATTCACATGTATGGTTAGTTGCTATTATCACTTCAGTGTTTGCGTTCAATGATATTGTTTCCCATCATTACAGTCTGACTCACCAAATTATTAGTATTGTTTGCATACACTGTGCTACATGTTCAGCCATATGAACTGTATTTATAGTCTTTCTATTGCCATAATGAAGCCAACAAAGTATGAACAAAGAGTGCAGATAAAATAAAAAGGAAACTGTTGAGCTAAATCTGATATTTGCAGACTGATGTCCACCAGACTCACCCCTTAGACTGTGCCATTCATCAAGCAACTACTACAATTCATTGTGCTGTGATATGCCATTTTCTATCAATGACCTGTACAATCCGTTCATTCCCCAGACAAATGCCACCAAGTCCTTTTAAGTCCACCTTATTCAAGCAAAAAGTCACGCCACAGCTAAGATGGGAAAATTGTGTTGCCTCTCGACCATGACAGAATCTAATATCAAGATGGATCTATTTTGAGGGCAGAACATCACACAAATAATGCATCTCTTCAGTGGTTTATTAAAAAAAAAAAATGCCATTAGCAAATGGCCTGAGGATTGCAATGACAGTACTCCCCCTTCTTTTAAGTATTTCATTTGAAATATTTATTTATTTTCCCCAACAATAGGTCGGCTTGTAATATCAAAAGGTTTTATTTAATAATATTGCTTTCTATCGAATAACCTTTTTTTCAAGAGATCACTCAGACAGCTGTGAACAAACATTACGTATAGCTTCAATATCTTTATGTACAAATTATAATCATGTGTTTTGTTTAATTCCAAATACTGGGTTGCAGCTAAAGGGGCATCTGCTGCTTAAAACATATGCTGGCTAAGTTGGCGGTGCATTCCGTCGTGACGGGCCCTGATAAATAAATGTTCTAAGCTGAAGGAATATGAATGAATGAATGAATCTTTTGTTTAATTCTGTTCCACTGATGACATGTTTTCCTTTAAAATGTACATTTTTTTGCACAAAACTGAAATAAATGAACAATGATTTATTATTTAACTGTATTGTATATAAATTGACAAAGTTTTACATTTTATTAAAATTAGTAAATTTTTTTTGTAAATATTAACCACCCTTAGCTAATGTTTTTATTTATTAATTTAATTTTTATTTGGACAAACAAACAATAGCATGATAGAATTTATGCATGGGTATATTTTAGTGCAATTATTTATATATATATATGTATATATATATATATATATATATATATATATATATATATGTGTGTGTGAGTGTGTGTGTGTGTGTGTGTGTGTGTGTGTGTGTGTGTGTGTGTGTGTGTGTGTGTGTATATATATATATATATATATATATATATATATATATATATATATATATATATATATATATATATATATATATATATATATATATATATATATATATGAGCAAAATCACAGGAATAGCAATATTGCTGTATATCGGCACACTATTCAGCCATATAACACTGCTACGAGTGTAATATTGTGTTTATGGCATGATCGTATCTAAAAAAAAAAAATTTAAACAGAGTTGAAAAATACTTTTGTATGAAGAACTACTTCCGCTATTCATTCACATCTGCAGCTGACGTCAGAACAGCAGAAAACATTGATACTTCACAAACGTCACTTTAGACCTAGTATTTGAACGATTCTCTAGCATAATGTCTAAAGCAGTGGTTCTCAAACTGTGGTACGCGTACCACTAGTGGTACGCGGGCTTCCTCCTAGTGGTACGCGGAGGAATCGCCAAATAATGAAATAAACAATTAACATTTTTAATCCCTTGATGTGAACTATATTATCGATGTGATCAGCTTTGGCATTTTTGTGAAGCGTACGATCACAGCGCTGTGCTTAGAATGTTTATTTTAGTGCAATTTGTCATAAGCTGCTGAAAATCAGTTTCCGAATTGATTCTGAAGCGTGATTTGACTGACATGAAAACTGGCCAATCACAGTCGCAAAACGTAAGGGCGGGACAAAGGCTTTCTGTGTCGCAGAGACAGAAAAAACAACTTAAAAACAAATGTGTTGTTGGAATAATGCTTCTCGGATGTTTTCACTATCGAGATGTCTAGCAGAGTGATTAAACCGCGGACATATTGCCTGCCTTTTTGATGATCTACATACACGTTTCGCCTCTGACCTGTCACTCCTCTATACTGTCTGAATGGCGGCGCGGCAATGGAGGTATTGCGCAATTACTCATTTCTGGAAATGTGGCGAGTGCTTTATTTTAACACGAAAGCGCATTCATGTACGCAAATCACTAAAACAGATATGCGAGCTCTTAAATAAGCTTTTTTCAAATGAACTGCAAGTCCTCTCATGATCGCGTGTGTGCTCAGATTGAACACAATCGCGATCTGTTCTCTATTAAAGTAGACATTATTTGTCTTTGAATACTTTTGACTAAATTTAGTCAAGGAACAAAGTTATCAAGTATTTAGAGTTAGATTGATGCATGATCGATGACAATGCTAATGGTCTTCTTATTTGGCTGTATTGTGAAGTGAAACTTACTTTTAGCAAAGGTGGAACTTTTTTTATTTCTTTACGACAAAAGAATTATGCTGGAAATGTTTCTGGATGAGGTATTTGTGTGATTTACACATTTAGCTGTATAGCTGTCTTAAAGCATTACAGGTCAAAGCAATCCGTTGTTGCTTATTGTTTATTTAAAAATAACAATAAGGCTGTTAAAGCACTGCTTTGATAAATGTATTGTTGTCATATTTCAAATACCTCAAGTAAAATAAAGTCATTTGTTTTATTTTTTTACTGACAGTGTACTTGTGTTTTTTGTTAAGTTTGTATTTTAGTTTAAGATCAAGTGTAAAATAAAATCTACATGTGATGTACAGCTATTTAAGAAACAAATTTGCCATATTGTAAAGAAAAATAGTGTAAAATATGTAAATAAAAGGCTAAATTTAAATCTTTTCATCATATACTAAATAAACCTTTCAAAGGTTGAAAATATTGTTTAAAAAATGGGCAAAAAGTGTCTCTATGGCCTTAAAGATTATGTAGTAGTTTTACCAGTGCTATTGAAAAAGATTAATTGTCATGAAAGGAAAAATGGACCATACTTCCTTTGTTAGTGCAATTTCCTATACATGTAGCTATGGGATTTAAGCAATTAAACCATTCAATCAGGTTTACACTTCGAAGTGATTTCATAATGAAAATCTGATTTTGTTTTTTTCAAAAGTAACCAACTAGTACTTTTTAAAAGAGTACTTTGTACTTTTACCTAATATTAGTTGTATTTACTAAAATGTGTGTTATTTTAGCAGTGTAATAGTGTTTTACTTGAGTACAAAAAATATTTCACAAGCATTTAGTGCAGGTTTATTATATTATTAATATATGATTATTAATAATAATAATAATTATTATTATTAATAATGGTTTTTATTTGTATCAATTCCTATACAATATTTTATGGGTTGCTGAGAATACATTTCAATACATACATCTTCAATACATAAATCTTCAATACATAGCATGTCAGTCTTAAAAATAAAAAAATAGCTGCTGGAAAAAGTGCTTAAAATTCCTTGATTTTCATTAGGCTGTGCCTGTATGAACCCTGTCATATGAACATTTAACATATATTTCAAGATTTGTCAGAAAGTGTATGAATATGCCATATAGCCTATATTTATGAGGTCCAAGCAACATTTCCAGCTTTTGATGAATAGGCTCCTATGAATACTTTAGATTTAAGTACAGCAGTTTTCCTTTTACTTTTTATATATATTATATATATTTTTTATTTTTTATATAATTTATATACATTCCTTTTACTTTTTATACATATTCTTAATAATAGGAATGAATCTGCCTCGTTTTCAAACTCTGCACAGCTGTAGCTGCTTAATTAGGCCTACGGCGCAATTTTTTTTAATACTGGTCATTATGGTGGTACTTGGAGAGACAATTTTTTTCTAAGGTGGTACTTGGTGAAAAAAGTTTGAGAACCACTGGTCTAAAGTGATGAAAAAACTATTGATTTTGCTCATTTTAAGATTGAGGCTGAACGACATGAACTGCCATCAGTCTAGAGACATCTCGACGTAATCTTGCGGCAATTTGTAACTTTTTGATTTAGTGGCAAATACATATGAATTTGTACGATCTAATTCGTACAATTTAGTATGAATGGCTCATCACCCAATGACAGTTGGGGTTAGAGGTGAGGTTGAGTGCCACTCCTCCTTTTTAAAATTGTACATTTTCGCACAACTCAACTAGTACGAATTAGCCACTAAACTAACAAAACGTAAAATACTGACAACAGGCTGGACATCTCCTATTATTTTTCTGTTGTATTTGGGATATTACAATAATTAACCCAAAAAAAGCCAAAGCAAACACTACCAGACTATGGTATAAAAACAGCAATCCAACATACAAAAGAGAGAGTTCAACTTAGAATGTCACTTGCCTGTTTTATAACATTTACATTTAGTCATTTAGCAGACGCTTTTATCCAAAACGACTTACAAATGAGGACAAAAAAGCAATTTATCTAATTTTAATTTTAAGCGATTTGATCAGCTGTAGTTTAAAATTCACCAAGTTTTTTCTCCTGTGAGGGCTTATTATAACCATATTTAACCATCTTTGCTCTGCTCAGTATGACAGGCCGAAGGATGCTGACACTCTATATCTCCGAAACTATAAATATTTAAAATAGACATTATCCTTATAAATAAACTGCTTACCTGTAGTTGCAATCTAAACAACTAACATTCTTGCCTAAAATAAGCCTCAAAAGTAAATTTTGTTGTCCAACAGCTGCAATATTTGTCAAACTGTAGTGAGTTTAATTATCTGCTGTCATTTTATGTGGGCGGAGTAATACAGAAGGGTGAGGAGGCTGTATGAGTTCTGAATTTGCAGAATATTGCACAGCTATCAGCCAATCAACTTCAAGAACCAGACAGAACTGTTATAAACTTTTCAAGGCATATATATTAAAAGAATGAGATAAATGTATAAATGTAATGAAATCAAACATGCAAATCAGGGCATCAATAAAACAGTCAATATCTTGACAGCGTTTCTACTTTCTTTTTTAAGCATTCGGAACTTGAAAAATGTCCACAAAATCATGATGAAATAGTTCACATTTAATCAGTTTACACAAAGTATGTAAACATTAGATTAACATCAAAATTAGCAGGTCAGAAAGCTGGCAATTTAAAAACCTGCTAAAACAAAGAATATTCATTTTCACTGCAAAGCCAATTAACTTGTATGTACTCTATGGGACTAAAATATTCAACGTTTTCACCTTTTTCTAAAGATCACACACATTTAAACAGCCATTGTATCTTTATATGCATCTGATGCTTGCAAGCTCTCTGTTAAACAAAGCCACTTACAAACTCACAGCTTCGCGCATTGATTTATGTGCCTGCACAGTGACCACGTGGCACTGCGAAGGGAGGGTTAATGTTTTTTCAGACATCATCATTAGACATTTCTAGCTGTTGCAATAGTGCTTGTTACTGTGGAACAAAGCTCATATGTCAGAGTCATTAGAGAAGGAGAGCATGACACTGGCTTGGCCTCATCACTATTCGGGTGATTCATACAGGCAGAACCGAGTCTGACACTTCAGCCGCTCAGACTAAAGCTTCACGTACTACTTACAACAATTAATAGTCTCACGCTACATTGATAAACATCACTTTTACCTAGTTGCACGTGATTAGATGAAGGGAAAGTCTTTCCACCTCAAATGGTTCCAAATGTTTACTTTTTTTTTCTAAATACATTTTGAAGAATGTTACAAACTTATCCACTGCCATGGATATTTACAGTAGAAACATAAACCATGAAAATCAGTGGGATATTAGTAATGATCTGATAATTTACCCTAATCTGAATAAGAAAAGAATATACATTATGGTGTTTACATTAGTTGTTTTTGAAATATTCTTTGCATGTTCCCATTATATATGTTACAACACATAGATTGATTGATTAATGGCATGCCATTATGATATACTTTTGTTTTAGGTTATAAACAAGAGACCAAGACCTTAAGTATGGTGAGAAAAAATTAATGACAGCACCTAAATTTGTCTAAGTAGGCCTACTGTGTTTTATTTGCTAACTTAAGCTATTTTTAAAAGACAAATATAATGTAAAACTATACATTTATTTGTATTACTTCATAATGCCTATATATCTGACAAGCTTTTTAATATTAATGGACAATGCACAGATATTAACGTTTCATAATGTTTTTAATCTACTTTATTTGAATCTACCAAGCTTAGTTTACAATGTTTGCGTTGTTTACATTGCTCTACTTACATTAAATCTAAATCCTAAATATCAGAAATGACAACAAATTGGTAATATTAAATTAATGTCAGTTTTAATGTTATTGATCAATGCACTTGACAGATTTCATTCATTCATTTTCCTTCTGCTTTTTCGCTGGTTTATCACAGTGGAATGAACCGCCACTACTTGAGAAATGTAATTATTTATTTAATTATAAGTGGTTTGTGTAATGTGTTTTATGTTTGGTAAAATAATTTCTAATTGCATCTTTAGTGATTTTCATCTAGTTACAGTACACTGTATTGTCTCAATAGGTGGATTTAGAGGTTTTTGTAAAAAAAAAAGCAAAAAAAAAAAGCACAAGTGGATTTAGTTGGTTTCGACGCAAAAGTAAATCTACCTTGTTAAAAACCAATAAATTGTCTAAAATGTCATTTTTGAAAAAAATTATTTAGCTAATAACCCTTAATAAAATCCTTACATTTAAATTGGTAACACTTTACAATAAGGTTCATTAGTTAATGGATTTACTAACATGAATTAATCATGAACAACACATAAGCATTTAATAATCATAATTGAACATTTACTAATGCATTATTAACATTTAAGTCCATGCTTGTTAACATTAGTTAATGCACCATGAGTTAACATTAACCAACAATGAACTACTGCATTTTCATTAACTAACGTTTATTAAAATGAATAAATACTGTAGTAAATGTATTGTTCATTGTTTGTTCATGTTAGTTAATGCATTAATTAACATTAACTAATGAATCCTATTGTAAAGTGTGACCTTTAAATTAAACTTCAGAAATGCTCATTTACAAGAAAAGAGGTCTGATGGATTTAGAGGGTTTTGCATCTGAACTCTTTATTTGTATAACTATAAGCGTCTCATTAAAAGTATCATTAATCTGGTAAATAATTTATAATAGCTTTGCTAATATTTAATAAAAAAAAAAACATTGACAAATATAGCTTAAACCACTGCAGTTGGGTGAAAAAATATCAATGATGGTGCTATAAAATTCATTACATATTTATAAGGTCTGCATGACAATCATCATTAATTGTCATAAGCATGCATAAAGTCTCATGCACATTCATGACATCCATCATGTCATGATTATAAAGGTTTAATGACAATCTATTAACACCCCTTCAAGTAAAGTGTTACCAAAACAAATTTACTTTATTGTTGGGAATGTGCTGTCCATGTACCCACACTAAATGTCTACCTGTTTCCACAATAGTTCAAAATATGTTTGTGTTGAACTGAAGATTGGAACAAGTGGAAGAGGAGTAAATCATGGCAGAGTTTTTATTTTGTTTGGATGTACTTTCACTTTAATATGTAATGGGCATCTTCAAGCTGATTATGCAGGCAAGTGCACAGTGTTTGCTGGAGTAAATTTCTCAATTACACTGTCCAAAGATTCTCATGTTTTCACAGTCCATCCTATTTATAGGAGGAAGAGAGAGAGGAATGAAGGCGAAAAGTGAATAAGCATAATGCATCCGATGCGATATGCAAAAATGCCTTGCCTCAGCTGTCAAGATGGTGGATAATTAAAATATTATCTTTACTTTGCTTCCTTGATTGCCTTTCACCAAGACAACACTTCACGGACACCATCATTGCTGCATCCGAAGTGAATATTTACCTATTGTAATGGCTTCCTGTCCATGCATTGATAAAAGTCTTTGTGTTGAGATTTCACACAGTAAAACACTCTGGCTTTCAAGACTGCTGTCTCAGCTTTGTCAAACAGCTGTTTTCCGCACAATCCACTGGATGCCTATTCAGTATCTGCATCATCTAAAAACATCTTTGCAGAAACAGTGCTGATATTTCGCTCGCTGTCTTTCTGCGAGGGCATGATTTGATTTTGCCTTTGATTTCTTCCCCTTCCTTTTCTCTCAAGATTGCTCATTTCCTCACATGGCCGATCACCATGAATCAATTGGAAGCCAATGTCTGACTGTTTCTGCTCATTCTGGTGTTTAAAACAGATGTTAGTATGGTCAGTCCATTGTACTCCTTTGATTAGAAGTTGTTTGTTTCTAGCTTATTAAGAATATAATTATTACCACTATGTCAAAGAAGATACTATTATTATTTATAACACACAATTAACAATTTCCTGGAGAACCTACAGTAACTTAATGGCAGCAGTTTGAAAAAAAAATACTGTATTTACACTACCTGACAAAAGTCTTGTTGCCTATTCATGTTTTTGGAAAATCAAATAATATCTTCTTGTTGATTATTTGATATCAGACGTGTTTTATAGGAAAAGGCAAAGGCCTCTAGATTAAACTTATTTTACCAGAATAAAATATGACCATGCCCTAATTTTTTAAGGATTCAATTAGGACAGTAAGGTCTGAGTTTGCTTAGACAAAAGTCTTGTCACTTAACAGAAATAATGTACAACATAAAACATAAAGTCATGGTGCAATGAAAAAAGAATTAATTGTGTTCGACTCTCAGCTTGGACGACTGCACCCATACATCTCTGCAATGACTCAAATAACTTATTAATAAAGTCATCTGGAATGGCAAAGAAAGCGTCTGTGCTGGACTCCCAGACTTCATCAAGATTCTTTTGATTCATTTTCAATGCCTCCTCCTTCATCTTACAAAAGACTTAATAATGTTCATGTCTGGTGACTGAGCTGGCCAATCCTGGAGCACCTTGACCTTTCTTTGCTTTCAGGATCTTTGCTTTGATTTGGAGACTGGAGTATGAAGAGAGCTATCCTGATGCAGAAGTTGCCTGTTCAACAGATGAATCATTGGAAAAATCTAGCTTCTGCTACTGTACTTTTCCAAACGATCGACTGGACTTGGTCAAGTTATTAAATGTATTTTCAGTAGTTTAAGTCTTTACTTTAAAATATACAGTAATTTTTACAACACAAGTTTAAAATACAGTGACATACTGCAAAACTGTCTTACAGTAAAATACAGTTCATATTACAGTTAAATACTGTGTAATTTACAAAAAAACGTTAGATGTATTTTAGTAATTATAATATTTAGTTTACAAAAATATAGTGTATTAATCATAATATTTATGGTATTTATTTATTATCTTATTTTGAGATAATATTTTATTTAAAATATTGATTCCTATTTTGCAGTGTGTTAGATTTGTATGCCCTTTATGCTTTTTTATATTATCACATTTAATTTTATTCATGAAAATATAATTGTTTTTTATTTAATATTTTAGTCATGTAAAATATGCTGTATATGTAGTTTTTTGTATTTTTATTTAATTTTACAGTCTTTTGTGGAAAAAAAACAAAATGCAATTATCTTTTCAAATTTTATTTTATTTTTTTGCATAACTGTACACAAAACACAGAAAGTACATCATTGCATGATTTTGTTTTTGTAGTATAATTTCATGTGCCCTTGATATACATTTTGATATCGTAACCACGGGGAGTGACACCAACAACAGAAGTTTGGATCCACGTGCAGGTTTATTAGAATCGTCAGACAAGCAGTGGTCAATACAGGGGCAACCAGACGTATAAGGGCTATAAGAGTCGAAGTCAAATTAACAGGCAGATGGTCAGAGGTAGGCAGCAAACAGAATTAAATAAATAAGCTAGGCAAGGATCAAAACACAGCAAAGGCAGACAAAGAAAACGCGTTGTAATGTCACTGTGACAGATAACAAGACTCGGCAATGGGAGTGAGTGAGTGTATTGCTTAAATAGTGTGTGCAATCAGTCTCTGGCAATCCTCAGGTGGTGCGAGTGTAATCAGTCTAGATGAGGAAGCATGTGTAAGCGTAATCGGAGTGCATGAATGAAAATGTAGTCCAGAAATGGCGGATTTGTTGTCCATGGTTGTAGAGAGTGAAATGCAGCGATCTTATGGAGTACGATCGCTGGTTATCGTGACAGATATACCCTATTAACCCACAAGTTTTATTGAAATCATATTAATAAATTTTCTCACAATAAAGTGAACATCAAAAGTGAATTGTCAATATGTTGTTATATTTAAAAAAATAATTATTATTGATATAAAAGAGTGCAACACGATGGCTCAGTGGTTAGCACTGTCACTTTACAGCAAGAAGGTCAATGGTTGAGTCCCAGCTGGGCCAATTGGCATTTCTTTGTAGAGTTTGCATGTTATCCTCGTGTTCACCTGGGGTTCTTTCGGGGGCTCCGGTGTCCCCCACAGTCCAAAGACATGCACTATTCACCTTATTCTCCGTGCACGAGCGGGTGCACCCATTTAAATCTTTTTGGCTGGAGACTTCCGGTCTTATTCACTTCTATTTATGTTTAGATGTTAAAAACAGCTCTTTTAGCTGCGTAATATTGTAAACTGATTTTTTTTTTGTTTTAATATTCTATTTTGTCTGTATAGTCATGCAAACACTTATTTGTAGAGCAAGTAGTTTGACCGTTTTCTGCTGCTCCTAGTCATTTCTCCCATAGGCAACTTAATCGGGAATTCTAAAACAATCACAAAAACGAGTGCACTTCCGCATTGAACAATAAGGTCAATAGGTGAATTTAAGCTAAACTGGCTGTAATGTGTGTGTGTGTGTGTGAATGGGTGTGTATGGATGTTTCCCAGTACTGGGTTGCAGCTGGAAGGGAATCTGCTGTGTAAAACATACGCAGGATAATTGGTGGTTCATTCCGCTGTGGCGATCCTGATGAATAAAGGGACTAAGCTGAAGGAAAATAAATGAATGAATGAAATAGACCACATTTTTAAATCTGTATATGGATTTATAATAGGCATGTGTTGGAATAAAATGTTAGTGAGTGCTTTGTTTCATAAAGGTCTAAAAACATTTATTCCAAATAAAAAAAAAAATGTGTGTTTGATTTAAAATAAATTTTCTTTGCAGTTTGTAGAATAAAACAGAAAATGTAAATGTAGACTACTCAATTAATAAAATGTAAATCCAGTGAAACACATGTTCAGTCAGAAAACTCTTAAAGCTATTATTTTGTATCACAAACACCCCATTCATAAATAAGTATTATATGATTGCAAGCACACAACGTTGAAACTCCCTATGACCCTGACAAAGTGTTTCTCTGAGCCCCGAAACCCCTCCCCTCCCGCGCTGGAACAGCCAATGAGGAGTAGAGGAGGCTTGTCTCTGAAATAAATTGGATATTTTCATGGTGTGTATGCGAAGCGTCGAGTCTGAGCATCCGACATACGCGCAGTTGCACAGAGTGGACCTCCGGAGTCTACATTTATTTAGTGCTCCATGGACAACGGGTTAAGTTAATATGCTGACCGAGGGGAGACAGTAGACTTTAATCGCGTCAGCCGTTAATGGTTATGGGATTGCTTCACCGTAACTTCCAATTCATAAGAGACCCATCTACCTGGAGAGAGAAGAGTGAAGGCAGAGCCGCTGCTGCTCCCCGCGATAGTTTTTTTCCTCTCCTCACCCGGATTATACAGCGCAAGACGTTGGAAATATACTCGATAGTGGAAGCGGAGAGTTAGATGCTGTTTCCAGGGCTCTTCTCGCTTTGCCATGGTGTTTAAAACAAGTTGAACTGAGCCAAATCTTCAAAGGTCACCCTCAGCAATCTGCCTATGCGTTGCGTTTACAATCAGTTGCCTTTAATTGTAAAACTCTAGAGTTTTTTTCTTTTCCTTTTTTTTTTTTTTGACTTCAGTGGTTAAAACATCGGACACCTGGAGAAGGTAATTTATTTAACCTATAATTAATTTAAATTAAAATGCACGTATAATTAGAATAATTACAATTAGAATATATTCATTAAAATAACCTTCTAGAATACTGATAACACTAATTACAAGCATAATCGTATGTATGCATATGTATGTACTACATTCTTTTTTTAAAAAATGACAGAAAGTACCAGTATGCCATATAAGAACCTTTTGGCGTCTCTCAAGAACCTTGTTGGTAAAAGTTCTTAAACCATTTTTATAGTGTGAAGAACATTTTGACAATCTAAAGAACAAGTTTTTTTTACTGTAAACAACCATTTCTGGGATAAAACCGTTCAGTGGATGTTTTTCATAGAACCATCGATGCACTAAATAACCATCATTTTTAAAGAGTGGATACAAATATATTTGAATAGTGTAAGTCGTCTGTTTTTATACTTTAAACCAGAGGTTTTCAATCTTTAAAAACTTGTGGACCCCATACCAGACTCTCAGACAACCCAGAGACCACCAAGCTAGATTTTTCCGATAATACATTATTCAAATTTTAATCAACTCATAATTATAAAATGCTAAACAGAACAAAATGTTTAAAGTTCAAATTTACATAGAATCCTAGTTAGATTTAGGTTAGTTTCCCCTCAGTATTTTGCTAATCGATAATTATTGCGTATCAATCATAAGGTAGTTGTAAGAGCTAATGTTTAGGAATGGGCTTGCGCTAATAAGGCAATAAGGCAATATACTAGTAATATGCACGACAAAACAATAAATATATGTTCCCTAATATGAAATGTTACCTTTATGTATTCTATGGTGTCTCCACAGACCTACTATAAAGACGTCAGATTGAAAACCCTGACTTTTACTGTACTCACGGCTGTGTTAAAAGAAAAAAAGATGTGTCAGGGAGCAGTTATTCACACTTGGATTCAATGTATTGTCTTTGTTGTTTCAGAAGGCGAGGAAAGTTTGGAAAGAATGTCGAGTCGCAGGGTGAAGCATGAGCTGCCAGTGTACTGATTTTAGACTGGCGTATCTGATGAGTCTATGGGTGTGTGTTGTACTAAGCCTTCACTGCTGGGTTCTCGCCCCTGTGGCAGCCTCCCATGATGCCGCTGGTCCATTTGGGTGGCTCCTTTCGGATAAAGGGCCTTTTCATCACTCGCAGGAATTTGCTGAATTTGTGGAGCGTTATCAACAGGGCTTCACAACCAAATACAAGATTTACAGGTGAGTTGGATAATGATGTCTGCTATTTATTGCCAGGGACGGGTAGAATGTGTTGGACTTGTTTTGGAATTTGCAGAATATATGGCGCTTTTTCATTGGTTTGTTCACAATTTATCGTTTAACAAGAGGTTGACAAGGAACTTTATGGTGGCTGGCTTGTTTATTTATTGATTAATTTATCTTCAGAGCAGATTTGCACATATAAATAAAACAGTAAAACAGAGCAGAACACAGCCACTAGGCTGGACTAAAGAATGGGGAAAATGTTGTCATGAAACTGTGCAAATAAAGTAATAAAATATAATGATAGAATAATAAAACAGTTATATTCCATATCAAATATTACAAACATTTAGCAAAAAATATATTTTTGCAAAAAAAAATACAGTTTTAATATGCTGTATTGAATTTTATATTTTGTAAAAAGTGCAATTCCACATTTAAATAAATAAAAAGTCCATCTATAGATATAGAAATCATAGTAATTTATTGTACACTTTTATACAGACCAGAAAGCTGTACAGACCACTATTACATGTATACTATTTGAACAAATTAGATTACACATTTTACAATGTAAATAAAATTAAATAAATAGAAAAGTTAAATGTTGTACATGATTCATAGACTAAAAATATGAACATTTTTATCCATTTCTCAGTGATTATAGGCAATGCATTTAGGTGCATTTAAACTAAACAGATTTATTAAATAGGTATATTTATTAAATTATATTTTAGTCACTAAACATATCTAGAAATCAAAGATAATACAATTAAATTATATCTTATACAATAATAAATTATACAATATTAAATATTGCAAAAAATCTTATTTTCTAAATTTGTATTTAATACCTTCCTATAACATATACATTTGGGTGTACTAGTTTTTGGACCGTTTTCATGTTATTTTGTTAGATAAGCTCCAGATTTGGCTTCAGTATTGAATAATCTAATGTATATGCATTATGTAAAGCATGCCTTTGGTATGCTTTTATATGGATGGCATGGACAGGTGACAGTGAGTTTAATTAACATACAAAATAATATTTCAACATTAAAATATGTAATATTTTATTATAACATTCCACAATTCCATTTTTGACAAGGCTTAGGAATAGCAGAGTTTCTTTAGGAGTTTTTCCTAACCTCAAAGTTTTTTCCAACTTCAAAGTGTAGGTCAAAACTTTTAATGCCAGATTATTAGTCGCAACTGATGTGAGGTGAGGTGTTGAGGGAAGTTGTGCTGAGTTAGAGCTGAGGATTAGATGAAGTGATAAACAGCCCAAAAGGGGAGGAGGAAAAAAAGCGGGAAAAGCGTTGGCTGAACTGAACCTGACTGACACGCTCATTTGGCAGGGCGATTGGGCAACTCTGCCAGCTCCAGATGGAGATGGCAACATTGGGGTTAGTCAGTTGCGCTCTCCTCAACATACGTGTGTATCTGTGAATGCTCCACTGGCTTGATTTGAATTTTATTCTTTGCTAGAGACAGACTTTAGGAGTCAACAAAAGTACAGTTGTGCTTTCTCAATGTCAGATCTCCCCCTGCTGGTGGAAAGCAGCAGCTCGAGTGTGCGTGTGTGTGCGTCCGCCTGTCTGGGTGTATGGCTTTACTTTACATGCTAGGCAGGGCTGCTATCCCAACATCCCTTGTGCCTGAATGACTTTTAAGTACCTTGTTCTCACACTGGCACTACAGAGAGGGACAGGTTTGCATCTGCTACAGATCTGAGTTGAGAGAGAATCAATTCTGCTTCCTGGCCTCTTAACACTCTTTGCCTTGTATGAGACATTTGAGGAAAGATAATGATGTGTGACATTGGAACAGTTTTATATGAGCGTTTGCACGTGGCAGACATTCTATCATCTCTTCTTTGGTCTTTTTTTAGAGTTCTTTGAAAAACTGAAGTACGTGTGGTATTGGTTTCTTCACGCACACAAAATAAAATAGTGTGGAAATGGAATTTGGTGAAAAGCAGAAACTGCAAGTCGCATTGGATTAGATGGGAGATCTATAAACAGAAAGTAATTCTAATTTTTAACACACTTCATTTATTTAAAGCTAAATAAGTTAGTTATTTACAAGAACCATGTATAATTAATTACTCAAACTTGTGTTCATTATTACATGGTTACCATAGCTAAAACTATAATAAATACTTCAGCCATTGTCCCACATGCATATTTAAAAATCCATCAGGGTGATAAATATTTGTGTTTCTCATGTAAACTTGGTTTTAAAAATGTCAAACATGAAATTAAGACATTAGAAAATAAGTCTGGAGCATTTTCCAACATTAATAGTAACAATAAAAAAGACTTGAACATAATTTACAAGTCATCTAAGTCATCCTAAAACTCTTTTAGAAAAGCAAATTCGAAAGTTCGGTAACCTCAGCATCTGCTTATTTAGTTTGTGTTTGCGCAAATTAACTTAGGTCGTTACAAACTCATAACCTGTACAAAGGAATCTAGTTGGTGTGTGGTGACATAGATCGGATGTAAATTTGTGTCAGATGTTATATTCTCATTCTCCCCATTTACCTTCTGCCAAAGGTTGAACAGAGCCCAAGGGTATAGTAAAGACTCGGTAGTGTCTATCCCTCCTGTCAGATGCATGAAAGGGATCTCATAAAACACCAGACATATGCTGCCTGACAAGTGTATGATGGGAGGCTCTGCACGGGAGGATGGGTGGGTGAGGCGGACAAGCCGATGGCAGTGGAAAAGGTTGCCGGAGCATATACGTGCTCACTTGTTCCTCCCGCAGATGCTAATAGCCAAGCTCCCTGAGCACAAGGTGACAGCAATTGTCGGCTTAGCCAGAGCTGTGTGAGCAACAATGAGGATAAGCACTAATTCTCCCACGCAAACACTGTCTTGCTCAAGTTTTCCTGCACTGTGGAATGGGACTTGATGTTTAAAGTCGACAGAGTGCTTTGTGCATCAGAATTAGACAGGACATGTGTACTTTCTGTCTTTTACTGAAATTAAAAGTGTTAAGGATATTTAAATACATAGATATTCTGCCACTTTATGTGCGGTTGTTTAAACTATTTGCTGTTTTTTTTAGGATATTACATGGGCCATTCTTTTTTCTTAGTGCATTAGAATTGTGACTAAGAAATATGATGTTTAGAATTCTTATTTCTCCCATATTTTGACTCTGTAATACAGGGGTCCCCAATCTCGGTCCTGGAGGGCCGGTGTCCTTGCAGGGTTTAGCTCCAACTTACTTCAACACACCTGCCTGGATGTTTCAAGTAAACCTAGTAGGGACTTGATTAGCTTATTCAGGTGTGTTTGATTAGGGTTGGAACTAAAATCTTTATGACATCGTCCCTCCAAGAACAAGTTTGGTGACCCCTGCTGTATTATAATAAATGTTATTTGAAACATTAATGTATATAGATTATTTATGTATTAAAGTCAGCTTCACAACATTAACAGAAAAGGATGCAATCTTCAGAAAAAAGTCAAAGTAATATGAAAATGAAAGGGCAACAAATAAAAAAGATTAAAAAACAAAGGAATATGCAGTTAAACTGTAAAATACATAGGGTTACAGCTCACATTTTTTGATTAATGTAATTAATCTACATTTAATAGGAGACTGTAAAATCATAAAATGAAAAACATATTTAACTATACCATAAACTGTTTTTTTTTTTCAGCACAGGGAATGAAGATGGTGATGAATTAATCAAGAATTCCAATTAAAAAAGCTTCTGAAAGGGTTTAAGTGGAATAAATATAATTGAATTATTATACATTCTTAAAAAATGTACAAGTCATAAGTGTTATTAATGCCTGAAGCATTAGAGGTCTATTAGCCTCTGGCCTCTTCCACATTCAAATAGCTTTAGACGGAAAATGTTTAGCTTAACGACAGTAATTTCTGAAGATTTTCCATAAAAGCCTCAGATCATTGATTGCTCAATTAGTGGCTCTACTTTGTGCTATTTTAGTGGGATATTTAACTAATGCATTTGTGTGTGTACTGTGTACAGGACATTACTGACAGCTAGGTTCTGCATAAATTCTTTGAACTGCTCTTATCAAACGAATATATCTCGGTGTTGTCCTGGAAATCGAATCGGAGCAAAGACTGTGATGTTCACCGGTGTGGAATTTCAAATTAAACACATGAAGGGCTTCTGGTATGGCATATTTGACAAGTTTTTTCATTCATGGAATGAAAAGGTTGCATTGCACACCTTTTCATTACTGTAGGATTTATTTTGCCTTTGTAATATTTTCTCAAACCAACTATAGGTTATACCTATTTTTAAACTCAACAGCAAGATATTTGCTTTTATACAAATGTTATTAAATCTAGATGTTATTTATTCTCATAACTCACAGTTAGACACAATCTTAGTCACACAAAATAAAATATAAGAACATTTTAATTGGTTTTTATAATTACAGTCATAGAGTCATAAAATTTACCACTTTAATTAAATCACCTAAACAGTACAAGTTTAATATAAATCAAATTATTAAATAGATTGATACTTTGTGCAAAGTTGTTTTATGCTGATCTAACGGAACAAAACCCAACAGTCTTACATTAATGCAAAGTAGTATAAGACTAAAGGGCTTTATTTTGTAAAAGCAACCGCTACATTTACATTACCCTGCTTATTACAAAGTTACGTCCCACAAAACTAAACAATCTGGGCTGTATAAATTTACTCTTTAATTTAAGAACTTGCACAAACAAAAATGGCTAAAAGCAGTCTACACTTACCTACTTTTTATTCAGTTGCAAAATGGTGCCAAATATTCAAGAAATAAATGTGGATATTTTTGGATATGCATTTTCTGACAGTCAAGATGATTTGAAGGACTGGCATGAGCCTGTGTTATTAGTTTGAGTGGTGGCTTTATGGAATACTATAGATTATGATTGGTCAGTCATGACATTCGAAGGAATATTATCCCGAGATAACAACTGCTAAATAACACAGGCTCATAAGAAAACTTCAAATCAAATGTGGGATAAAATACATCCAGTAGGGTTGTTTTTTTAAGAATAAAGTAATTCAGTCTTATACAATGATGAATCTATTAGACTTTAGTCTGCAACAAAGTACATCCAGGAGGTTGTTATCGCTAATGTAACACACCTTGGAAAAAAAATAATAATATAAGAGCTGTGTATTACTAATTCTAAAAGAAATGGCATAACTTCTTTGTTACATCAGAAAGTCTTTTTGGACTAATATAGCAGATGATGTAAATATATATATATATATATATATATATATATATATATATATATATATATATATATATATATATATATATATATATATATACAGTTAATATATAGACCAATTTGTGATTTCGATTTTAGTCTATATACAGTAGTAGTTGGTATTACATGGTTTTTAGTTATAGTACCATTTTACCTTTAGTGTTCAGTACCACCAGAGTGTGATCAACGGTTTGAAAAGTGAAAATGCAAGTAAAAACAACACTGCCGTAATGTGTAATGTGTTCAGCCTACATTTGAAGTACACATGCTATGTCGCAAAAAACACACTTAAACATATATTTGACTGCAGTTTTCAGATAAAAGGAATGCTACAGGGCAATTTATGGCACCAATATGTGGTGTCCTTTTTCACACTAATGATATTTACAGAAACATATACAGTATGAGCAATTCCAGTGTTATGGATGTAACATTTACAGTAAAAACGTTAAGCATAAATCCACAGAGAAAGTATTATAAAGTATATAAAGTATGTTAATGTTATATTCAACCATCTGTTTATATTTTCCAAAACTACTAACCACAGAGTTATAGGATCAGAAAAACATCAATCTGTAAACATATTTTATGCTTAAAGTGGGGAAAATAAACATGTGTTATGGATGTAACTAAAATAGTTAGTGAATTTATAGCCTACAACCCAGAGACTCTGTGATTTAAACTGCACAACCCAAAATAAACAATGCAAATTAAAAGAATAAGATGTTGCTCACAATGGAACAAAAAAACTATAGATTTTATTTTATTTAACATTTTTGCATTTAGGAGGAAAAAGCTTCAATATGGATGTGACGGATGTGAAATTGGCACTTGTGTGACTTTTTTTAAACAAACATGATTGTTTGAAATCACTGACAAGACATTTTTGAGTATTTTTGCAGTACTGTAAAATACAAGCCCACTCAAAAAAATTTGAAAAAAAGAAAGGATTTTGCTATTTTAGTGAAAACTATATTTATGCAAGATTGGCATTTGCATGGGATTGCTCATATCATCACCTGTCTTTCTCAATATGGACAACTTTTGTTTTATGGTCAGTGTTCTCTATAACAAAATGTACCTCAAATAACATATTTCAGATTTACACAGATGTAGACAGTGCCCTCTAGTGGATTTGTCATCTGAAATGTACGAAACAAACTTGAAGCAACATTTTTTTCATTTAGCCAAAATGTAGGCTGAGGTACATATCAAAAGTAGTTTCAATATATATTTAATTTTTATTTTATTAAAACAACATCCCCGAATTACACTGTACCAACATACATTTTCCCAGATGACAGCACACCTACCCAACACAATATGCTATACTGTAGGCTAGCTAACATAACAGAGCAAGTAGTGTACACAAGAGAGATGGGGCATCCCATAATACTCTAATTCATCCTATGTAAGACTGAAACAGAGAGAGAGAGAGAGAGAGAGAGAGAGAGAGGGAGAGAGAGAGAGAGAGATCAGGCTAGTAGCGTCAGGCCCTAGCTAATCGTCTCATTATTTATGTTTCAAGACATGCATATCCCCTGAGTATGCTTGCACTTGCATTGGAAACACAATCAAGGACAAAACACCTACTGGCTGCTCGGTCATTGCTATGGTAGATTGTTTTCCTAGTTCAGTTTATCAGGGCCAGAGCTCGACTGAGAGAGATGAGCTGTTGGTCTTCCCTTATGGGAGTTGAATGATGGAAACACACAGAGGTGTGTATGTTAAGTCGTATCTCACAACTGACAGGAGCAATGATGACTGAGGCTTTGATGACTTAATATTTCAGTATGAAGAAATACTCTTTGAGTAAACAGCAAACGTCCTTTGTTGAGCAATTAGCTCTAATTTTAGGTCCAGAAAGTTTCCCAAAGTCCTAAACGGCAAAAGTGAGTGAGAGCTTAATGAGCATGTTTACATCAGATTAATGTTAGCATGAAGAAGTGTTTGATAAACACAACTAATGAGGTGTAGCCTCAGCTCTCAATTTGCCTCAGGTTAGACTTCAATTGAAAATCAAGTTAAGACAGCAGTATAAACACAGCTGGTACTTGGTAATAAAGGGCAAAGGGAAAAATAATAGTTAAAGAAGATTCTTAAAATTAGAGTTGATAAAAATCTTAAGAATCAAATGTTTTATCAGCATCCCATCCGGTGAGGGTCATGAAAGAAGGAAACACTTTTTTAACACAAAATCTGATAGTAGCTACGTTTCCATCCACCAATTCTTATGCACATTTTGGATATGTGCATAAAAAACAGTTGATGGAAACACTAAGATATGCATAAACTACGATGGAAACACTTTTACCAAACAAATTTCAGTGTGCACAGTAAAAAGGTCATGTGATTTTGTTGTAGGGGATTATGTGATGATGAAAATGAGTGTTAATGGACAAACCAGCAGGCTGCATACTGTAAAACATCTGAAATGTTGTTTTGGTCATTGTAAAAAACCTCAACTGTATCAGTGCTAGTGTTATTATATTGTTGATTACCTCTGGAATCAAGAGCCTGTGCCCTCTGCATATCTCATGGCTTCAAAAGCCACCAGGTCTTCATTGCGTGTCAGCGTCGTCTTTTTGAGGTGAAAGTCATTTATTAAATAAAGAAAAGATTTACACAGTTTCTTCTACCACAGCAAATTTAGCTTTAACTGTTGATATTTGGTGCCAGTTAATCAGAAAGTTTTGATTAAGTTGTCTTTGACTCATTCGATGGAAACGCTAAGTAAATATTGTTTTTAAGGTTTCCACAAGTACAAATTACAAAGCATTGTTTAAAAGGGACAGTTTACCCATTAAATGGAAATTTGTTGGAATTTTTTCACAAACCATTCAGCCATCCAAGATAGTTTATGTTTATATATATATATTATATATATATATATATATATATATATATATATATATATATATATATATTTTTTTTTTTTTTTTTTTTTGCTGAAACTGTGGTCCTTGAAGATTCATAAATTGCAAGTAAATAAACAAAACAAAAGTATATATTAATACCTGTACATACTGAGAAAACGTGTGAAAATATGAAGTTACTTTCACACCGGACACAGAAAGCACTGCACTATGAAACCCTATTACTTAATTGTACAATACAAAGGCCAGTTTGTTGTTTAAAATAGTGCAATATTCTTCTCTATGCGATGTTAAAATTCCATTCATAAACACATATATGTATTTGTGTATGAACAGCACATGCTCACCTGAAAAGCAAAGTCAGGACATTTCTGTGTATACTTGTTCCTGCTGCTTGTATAGTCCTACTATGCTGTCATGGCAATGCTGGTAAACTGATGCTTCTCAGCTCATTCACTGTAAAAAAAATGGTAGATATTGTATTGCCTTAAATGTAATCTAAGTTGCTGAGTTAAATTAAAAATTTACAGACCTATATTATTTATTAACACAATAAATAATTGTCACATGGCATGTAGGGTTTTAGTTTTCGGCCAAGTGCATCCAGAAATTTTGTTTTCATTTTGAGGGATTTAATTTTAAGACACAGTTTAGTTTAGCATTTTTCTGCTTTTCTTTTTTCCTTTTTCTTTTGTTTAGATTCCTATCAACATCTGAAAGTGTCATTCATAGCTATGTGTGGAAAGAGTGCATCAACATGGCTTCCTCCATGAATGCTGACAAAACACCAGGCTTTCATTCTGACTGAAAGCTCTTGACATGTTTTGGTGCAGCAAACGTTTATTACATGAGACTTACTCTAGATTTATAGACTGTTTGAATTGCAGCCTGGCACTGATATTGTTGGACATAAATGCCATCATCAATCCTTACTGTGAGTGTGTTAACAAATAAAACCACTTAAGGTACGTTTGGGGTCAACATAGTGGAATAACAACTCTCGAAAGTTATTAAAAATGCAAAAGAACATGCAAATACATTTTCAATGCAGAGCACAAATGCAAATGGAATGGGTTTAGTGATCTGTGTAATGTATTGTGAGCTGACAGAATATTACATTCTCAAAAGTTTGCGGTCAGCAAGTTAAAATGTTTTTGAAAGAAATTACATATTTATGGCACGGATTACTTTATTTAGGGCTTCAAAATACAGTAAAAACAAAACAAAATATATAATGTATATTGTAAAATATTCAGTGATCCTTGTCTTAGCAAATCAGAATTTTCAGCATCATTACTCCAGTATCTAATACTCCCACATGATCTTTCTAAAATTAATCTAGTGTTATGCTAATTTGCTGCTCAAGGATGATTTTTTTAAATTATTTTTACCAATGTTAAGCACAATTGTGACACATTCTAATGGGTTATTTGAGGGTTAAAATTTTTGTTTGAAAATTGTAGTAACAACGTAATATCAATGCTTGTTGATAATCATGATTCAACATAATCAACATAATTTAACAATGATTCAAAATAGTTCACTAGTGGTACGCAGGCTTCCTTCTAGTGGTATATGCAAAACAATCACTGACTAATAAAAAAATAAAATGAACACACTTTTAACCCCTTAGATGAATATGATTACACTGATTCTCATGTGATCAGACAAACATTGGCTGTTCCCTGAAGCGTACGCTTAATCTGCTTGGTGCAGAGGTGCGTGGCATTTTTGTAAGCAGATACGCGCTTGAGAGAAGCCCTTCTGCTGACCAGTCCTGTTGTATTGGCATTTCAGTTACTGCAAACTAAGGAATTTCCCCATGCTGCATCATTGATAAAATAATTATTACAAATATGTTAAAATGGGTGATCGTAGTTGTGTAAAATAATAAATTTTTTCAATATATAAAGTTATTTGTTTTGTAGCAGCATGGCTTTCAGTTTGTTGCCTCAGATTTAGGTTAATTAATTTGAATGTAATTGAAATGGTGCAGACACAGAACATAGACTCAAGCAACTTTACCAGGCTTGAAGCTTAAAGGTAGAATATATTAAAAGTTAGTCTACGTGTGCACAGATGGAGGAACCGCAAGTCGTAACAAAGTCAGTTTGAAAATAGTGATCAGCGCAAACTTCACGGTTTACTTAAGATGTGATCTCATTCACACCAAATCACTTAAAATACCGCCTGAACTGGTCAAGCACTGTATATATGCATTTATTCACTCGCTTTAAATGATGTGCAGCAGATCTAATTTAATGTTTAGATTTCAAAGATATACAAATGTTCACATGTACATGCAACTTATGTTTCAAAATGTATAAAAATTGTATATCTGTATTACAAATAGGCTTTACTCATGAGGCCCAAACAACATTTCCAGGTTTTGATGATACTATAGTATACTATACTGATACTGTACATTAATACTTTACAAATACAACAGTTTTCTTTTAACTTTTTTTAAGTACAGTGCCATTTTTAATTAACTTTTAAAAGCACATTAAAATGTAAACCTTAAAGTTTTTTTTATTATTATTATTTTTTGTCTGCAAGCACAGTTAATGCTCAAACTATTTATAATGTATAAAGTGGCTGACAATAATACATATTCTTAAAAATAGAAATTAATTTGCCTCATTTTTTAACTGTGCAGTACTGTAGCTGCTTAATTAGGCCTACTACCCTACTGTATTTCAGTACTGGTCATTATGGTGGTACTTGGAGAGACATTTTTTCTGAGGTGATACTTGGTGAAAATAGTTTAAGAACCACTGGCATAGAGTATTCTGTACTCTCTTTGTTTTTCAAATTGCAGACAGTTTAAATTTCTTTATTTGAAGGCAAATAAATCATTGTCCTTTAGGAATAAGATTGCATAGTGTTTAAATCAAGATCACAATAAACAATTAACTCCTGCAGCTCTACCCCAAACACAGTAGAATATTTCCAACCAGAATTGATCAAATGCTTGGATAATCCTGCATCGCGCAGCATGATTGATTGCACCGATTAAATTTTTTTCCATCCATTTTATTTTTTAATCACATTAAAAATTATTAATCACATTAAACTTGCAGCCGAACCTGAAAGTAATTAGTTTAATAATTGAATGCAATTTAACCTAACACAAACCCTTTTTCCTCCTATTCATAAATCTAATTTTAGAGTGCGTTGCATACTATTGCAAAAACGTTGCATAAATCGAACTCATTCCTAATAATTGAATGCAGCAGTCACCTGAATGCAGCAGTCAAACATAGCCTTGCCTTGGACAGTATAACGAGCTGCTCTCATTTGCTTACACTGTGACACCGGCGGTCTCTCTTCGGCTTCAGTCTGCTTCCTCTGGTGCTTGTTCGTCTCACCGTTGACTCCGTGTAGCTGTGGGTCTCAGTGGGAAAGCCTGGCAGGTAGTTCTTCAATATGCCTTCACCTGCTGTGCAGCTCTAGCGTGGGCCCAATGCTGGATTAGCCTCCAGCCCCATCCATAACTGTCCATCAGAAACTTTTGTTCTGACACTGTGTCGATCATACTTTCTCTCCCTAGCTTTTCGCCTTCTGTCCCTTTTCCCCTCCATTTGTCTTTCTCTGTCTCATTGTCTTTGCTGCTCTTCCATTCTGCTGTCAATAAGCTGTTACTGTTTATATGTTTAGCAAGAGATATTGTGCAATATATTTCTATATAGGGTATAATGAATGAGGAACCCTCAGGTTATGCTGTCCTGAATTTTGACATGTGACAAAAAAATTATGTGATATATATATAAAATATATATGTCACATTTTTTAATATATCCATTTGTCTGTCCATCCATCCATCCATCCATCCATCCATCCATCCATCCATCCATCCATCCATCCAAGTATTTATTTTTTATTCTTTACTTCTGAATGACTAATAATTTATTTAAATTAGAACAAAAACAAACAATCAAACATAAAAAACAACAACTTTAAATTCACAACATTATAACATTTTTAGTTTAGAATTTTTCAGACATTTTTACCTTGTTTAAGTAAACAAAATGCACCTAATTCTAAATAAAATCCATGATTTAGTAATAAATAATATCGAAATTGTAATGTTAAAAGTCAGAGTAAACACAATCAATCAACCAACCAACCATCCATCCATCCATCCATCCATCTATCCATCCATCCATCCATCCAACCAACCATCCAACCAACCAACCAACCCACCAACCAACCCATCATTCAAACCATCAACCAACTCATCAACCAATCAACCAACCATCCAACCAATCAACTCATCAACCAACCAATGAACCCATCAACCAACTCATCAACTAAACAACCAACCATCCAACCAAGGAATCAAAATTTTAATCTCAAATTAATCAAGTTACAAAAACATTTTTTTATCATTTAAGAAGCATTGCCAGAATTCATTCTTTCCTATCTTTCAATGATGCTAAGAAATTCATTTATTTTCACTCGGCTTAATTACTGCAATGCTGTTTTTTTTTATTGGTTTACCTAAAATTACCTGAAATTAAAGAAACGAGAACATATTACACAAGCATTAATAGAATTACACTGGTTATCTGTGCACCAAAGGATAGATTTTAAGATTTTTGTTTATAAGGCACTACACAACTTGACACCTTAAATTTCTGACTGCTTATCGAGATACAATCCAAACCGTTTGCTATGCTCATCTAGCGCTGGACTTTAAGAATTTCACTCTGTAAATCTGATGCGATTTGGTGGCACTTCTGTAAGTCACTATGCTCCAAAAATTTGGAATTGTCTCCCAAATGAAGTAAAAGAATCCCCCTGCATTCAGGTTTTTAAAAAGCGTGTTAAGACGCACCTTTTTAAATTGTATATGAATGAAACAGTATGTGAGGTGTATGGATTTTATGTATATATGTATATTGTGCAGATGTGTATGGTATGTATGTATGCATGTAAGGTGTGTGCATCTATATGCATATGCAAGGACTATTGTGTGTGTGTTATTAGGTAGATATGTGCATTTATGCATGTACATGTAAGCTTTTTTCTGAGTATATATTTGTTGTTTAATTTGCTGTACTTGTATACATTTTTAGGTCACACTTTACAATAAGGTTCATTAGTTAATGTTAATTAATGCATTTACTAACATGAACTTACAATGAACAATACATTTGCTACTGTATTTGTTCATGCTAGTTAATGTTAGTTAAAAAAATACAGTAGTTCATTGTTAGTTCATGTTAGCTCATGGTGCATTAACTAGTGTTAACAGGCATGGACTCGGATGTTAATAATGCATTAGTGAATGTTCAATTATGATTAAAAAAATGCTGTACATGTGTTGTTTATGATTCGTTCATGTTAGTAAATACATTAACTAATGAACCTTATTGTAAAGTGTTACCCATTTTTATTTGGTTTATTCTACAATGTTTGTTTGTTTGTTTGTTTGTGAAGCGCTTTGAGTTGCATGTATGTAGGAAAAGTGCTCTACAAATAAAATGTATTATTATTATTATTATTATTATTATTATTATTAATATTATTATTATTAATATTATTATTATTATTATTATTATTATTATAAACCAACCAACCAACCATAATGAAAAATAAACTCAATTGATCAATTAATCAACCAACCAACCAACCAACCCATCAACCAACAAACCAAAAAACCCACCCACCAACCAACCAACCAACCAATCAATCATTCACGAAGTTAGAGGTCATCTTACACCATTAGTTGGACAAGATCATTCCACTGCAAGATAATTTTGGGTAAAAAAAAATCCTGTATATGAATATTTAAACCAATCACTAAACACACATTGTTTTTTAAAGCTTTCATAACTTCAATATGTAGTGTAAAGCTTATATGAATTTGTTAGTATGCAAGTTTACAAGAGTCTAAAAATATTAGGGATTATAGATTTTTTTTGTGTCTGGTCTGTCAGCAAGATGAAACAAAAATATGCAAATTTGGGATTTGTTAGAAGGAAGAACATCAAATACTAGGAAACATGGAGACTACAATGTAAATATGAAGTGCTCAAACAGACAGGGTTCTCGTGCGTCACACACCCAACATTGGAGCATCTTCTTTTCCTTATATCCACCTTGTTTTTTCGCATATAACCAGTTACACCATTGTTGAATTTGATTTGTTTGGCTTTTGATCTAATACGCTTTCATTCATTTCCAATTATTTTGCTGCTATGTATTAAAAAGTGTATTTCTTGTTTTATTATTTTAATGTATACTCCTTATTAAAACACACTAGTTTGGAGAGTCAACCTTTTGTGCTACATTAAAGTTTTTGTTTAGTAGGCATCCTATATTAGGTTTACGAGTAAAAGAAAACATTACATTTATACAGTATATCTCTAAAAAAACTAATAAGATTGCGCAATATAGGACAAAAACTGACATAGTTAATTTCACAAAATAACTTTAGCAACTTGGAAAAAAGTAATTAATGAACTTTGACTTTGGGAGTTTGACTTTAATCGAGCCTTCGTAGGCGAGTGCATTGGCATAAAATATACAAAATGATCTACAAATATATAAAATAAGCTAATTAAAACATGGATAAAACAATAAAACAATAAAATAAAAATAATAAAAATTATTTAAAAAATTATTTAAACAGCACTTTATAGTTTGCGGTGAAGTTTAACAGTATAGAGGTACAGAAATTCAATAATTACATGTAAATTAGCACAGCATTCTTCGTTGAGTCTTCATTGTATAAATAAACACAAACATTCTTTGTTAAAGTAGTAAACTTTATAACATATTGTGCCCAAAAAGCCCCTTTATAATTTATTGTGCCCCCCAAAAAATCTTAAATGAATTGAATTAAATGATCTTTTTCTAGTCATCTAACCTTAAATCAGTCAAACTGGCTCAAAATATTAAGTTAAAACTTATATATAACTTAAAAAGAAATTTTGAAACTCTATTACCATTTAAAAAGTTAAAGTAACTCAAAAGCTTTTGTTGTGGTGGCTTTTTGTCATGTTATCTTTTACAGTGTGGTTTAAATTAGCTTGCATCTTGGAAACAGGCCTTAAAAATACATTATATATATATATATAGAACTATGGTTCCTGGTTATTTATAATCCCAAATTGAGATTTCAGATCCTGTTATGTATTTTGTATATTTAATGTCCAAATCCACAATAATCACAATATATTGTGCAGCCCTATAACTTATTTCTCTAAGAGTTTCAAAACAATTTGAAGATTATTTATTTCTAACTAAATATATGTTTTACTGGCTAAAACTACATCAGCATTCTACCACTGTTCTCCAACAGTACCTGAATAATAAATTTGAATATGTTCCACAAGAAATGTTGTATTGTTATCTGACTCTTTAGTCCTTTCCTGTTCTTACTTGCAAATCAGCTTTGACACAATCTACATTGTATAAAGTGCTAAAGTAATAAAGGTTACTTGACTTCTTTGAGGCTTCTCTGCTCTGATTGGCCAGTTGGCTCAGACTGCTTTCAATACTATAGGACAGTAATAAATGTATTGATTATACTACACAGTACAAATTTGAGCCTACATCCGATGATAAACATTGAATGAACCAGCCAACTGATAATTCTTTTTCATATTATGTTATTATTTTGTTATTTTTTCTTATTTATGTTGTTATAAACAGACTGTACAGGTGTATAATAGGTGCATGTGTGTGAGAGAGAGCTTTTAACAGATATGTGTGGGTAAACATGTATGCGCATGTAACAACATTAGATGCGTCTGTCTAAATTTCACATTATTGTGTGAAAGCGTTTCATGTGGTTGTTTGAAAATGGAGCAGTACAAGCATGTCTACTTCACAAGTGTATGCAAATGTCTCATGTACTGTATGTGTTAGCGAAGTTTGATTTAAACCCAGCATAGCACCTTAAACTTGCAAATTCTCTCATAAACAACAAAGTTCAGATATGATGCAAGTAGTAGATTCATTTAACAGCTTCCGTGACAAAAACAGTATTTTTGTGTGTGTGTTTTCTCAACAATAAATATTCTAAGCATGATTCTGGCAACACAAACCAGCTACTGTGCTCGAGGCAGGACAAAGTAGTTGTTCACCAGCAGCCAATAAAGAGCATAGGCTAGGTATTATGTAAATGTTTTACAAATCTAGGTACAACTTGTTTCAGCAGACAATTTATATTACAGATTTTTTTTTAATGCTTAAACCAATTTAAATGCCTAAATGTTGCCTAAATAATTCCTAAATATTTTAAATGCTTTTTTTTCAGTTATCACCTTTAATGGATTGTCTATTTTATTTCACCATAGCAAAAGAATATTTACATAGAGGGTGTGTCTTACTTTGCATCCAACATGGTGATTAATACGGAAGATACTAGAATGACACTGTCAGCATTTTTTCGGCCGCTACTAAGTACTGAATTCTTGTCATGTTGATCAGCTGATACAGAATACTGGGTAACTTTAGGATGCTGGGCAACAAAGTTGAGGATCCACGCGCAGTTTATTGAAAGCTTAGTCAGGCAATGGTCAAACAGGAACAAACATTAGCATGAGGGTACTCTAGAGATTAGTCGTGGTCATAGACGAATAGGTCAGTACAGGCGGCAAACAGCATAAACTAGAAACAAGGTAAGGAATAATTTGCACGGCAAGACTAGACAAGATAAAGAAGTTGTTACAGGCAGCAAACAGCATAAACATGAAGCAAGGCAAGGATCAAAAGGTACAGCAAGACTAGGCGAGGATAACGCCTTGTATTGTTACAGGTAAACAAGAGCAGGAAAGAGTGTCTGTGAATGAGGTTTCTATAGTCCTAATATTCAGTAGGCCCAGACAAAATCTACTCTGCAGAAATTAGCAGATTTCAGCACTTTTTTAGCCCATAGTTGAGTCTATTTATTTACTTGAGTGTGTAAATTTATATTTATTCAGTTTTGAGTTATTTCAGTAATATGATTAACAAATGTGAAAATGCATGTATGATTTATTTACAAGACAGTTTGTAAAGTAATATTTATATGAAGATATATTATATGAGAGACTTGCTTTGTTTACCAGTTAAGTAAATCTAATTGAATTTGCATTGTAAACATTAAATAAAAATTCAAATGTATTATTTTTTACTTTATATATTAAGATTGTACATATGATACTCCCAAAATAGATCCACATAAATTCTCAGATTCTGCGCAGATATAGCAAAAATATCTGGCCCTTCTAATCAGTCATTGATGAGCTTCCAGCTGTGTGTGTGCAATATGGGAGAGAACTGGAACTGGTGTGTTTGAGGTGCATGATGGGATTTGTAGTTTTTATTTCATATCAATGGGAGATTTGTAGTCCAGGTGATGTTTTTTATGGATCTGCAAGCCCTAGATCACTGCTGATCATGATATACTGATTTTGATGCATTACCCTTAACTGCCACATTGCAAAATGCAGGTACTGAGATCCACTGATGTAATGATCATTTAATTCTTAAAAAATGCCCTGACAGTAGCAAATAGCTTTGGTTTAAGATTTACTTTGATTACATTAATGCTTAAGTTAATATTTAAATGGAATACTGCTATAAAAAAAAACACCTCAGTTGTTTGAAGTGTCATTGCACTTTTCACATACTGTACTGTAATAAAAATGCTGTATCAAAAAGTAATTGTGCAATACACTACTCATTGTTGCATGTAAGCATGTGAAAACACTTGATTAATTGCATTAAAAAATATTGTTGTCTTGCACTACATTAGATCTAACTACAAACTTTTTTAGATTTATTTATTATTATTATTATTATTATTATTATTATTATTATTATTATATAAAAAATAAATAAATAAAATAAAAATCAGTCTCTGTTTCATATTATTAATTGTTATTATTATTATTATTATTATTTTTTTTTTTTACTAAATTAACATTTATTGAGATAAATGCTATAAGCAAGACAGTTCAATTAATTCTGCCAAGTAGCTGTTCCTGAGACAGAAAAAGGACAGTGGCTGCTGATTTTTAAAAATGAAATTCCAGGTGTTCTCATCTAACATACTCCTCGATCCTTTTATCTGTGAAAGAAAGACGCTTGCCATTGTTGCTGATTACTTCCAGTCAGCCCTTATTCAGAGCCAATGTCAGAGAGAAAAAAATAAATAATACAACAAATTGCACTATTATGTAGAGGACAACTGCTTTAAAAGCTGGCCAGAGCAATTCCTAAAACTGGCCTCCAGTTGGAAAAAAAATAATAAATTGAATGCATAATATGATCTGAATCGCAAGCACAGGGGTCATGCAGTCATCGTATTTTCTCCTCAGCAGGTCTTAACTGAATATGCGTCGTACTCAAGCTGCGTGAAGGTTTCACAGACCTCTCTTTAAACTGTTACTTTTTCTCTTACATTTGGGGAATATACGGAACAGCAATTTCAGAGGAGCTTAAACTGTACAGTGATAAACACTGAACCAGATACACTGAAACCATCTGTCCCAGCTGTTGCAAAAAAAAAAAAAAAAAAAAAGTCAGGATTTTACCATAAATTAACCAGGATTATAAAATTAAATAAAATAAAATTAAGTAAAATTAAATTAAATTAAATTAAACAAAAATAAATAATAAATAAAACAAAACAAATAAAATAAAATAAAACAAAATAAAAAATGTTAAATAAAATTGAATTAAAGTTGAAATGCATGATCATCTTTAAAGAATAAATGAAATTAATAAATAAATGAATAAATAATAAATACATTCAAATGAAATATATTGAAAAAATTTACTTTTTATCATATTAATATGAACTATTTCTTTTGTTTGCATCATCCATAGCCTTCTTTTTTTATTTGGGGAATATATAGCGTGCCAATTTCAGAAGACCTTAAACTACAGTGGCAAACACTGCACCAGATACTAAAACAAACTCTCCCAGCTGTTGAAAAAAAATATTGTTCAGGATATCACCCTCCTGTGTCCATTGTGACTCAAATGAAGGACATTTTCAAATAGTGTGTGTGTGTTTTTGTGTGACCTTGCAGAGAGTTTGGGCGCTGGAAGGTGAACAGCCTGGCTCTGGAGAGAGAGGACAATGGAGTGGCTCTACCCCTCGATCCAGAGTTCATGCAGACCATCAGACAGTTGGGCCGCAGACCCTCCGTTGCTGCCATTACTGAGAACATCATCAGAAAATATGGCACACACTTTCTGCTTTCAGCTACGCTTGGAGGTATTGGAACAAAGACAGCAGTTCGTTTTTACCAAATGCCTTCTTTCAGTAGAAAACAAAAGTAATCTTGAGATGCATCTTGGTATATTGTGACATGAGAAGCTAGTGTGTTAAAAAAGCATGAATATGATCAAGTTGAAATTTCTGTCTGAATTACAGTTTGACAATGTATTTTAAGGGTGCGTTTGTGAAGATTTACATGGCAACTGCTTTTTTAGTGGCTGTAAATGAAAACTTTGGAAAACATTCGAATGCAAATTACTTAAAACAGTTTTTTGCTGATATTTTGTGACACTTCACAGCCAATCTGTAAAAATGTGACACCAGGCACATGTGTATTACTACTCAGTATCTGTTTCTCTAAAAGCTGTGGTAGGTTAATAACAACAAACACCCTAAATAAATAATTAATAATTAATAGGGGTGTCACGATTCTCCAAATCCTCGGTTACATTTTCGATTCTTAAGTCACGATTCGATTCGATTTTCGATTATGAATAATTAATTAATTAATAACAAATTAATTATTTGTAGCCTACCGTTTAAACTACCTGACCTGTATGGTCTTTGTTTTACCCATAAACAAATCATACAGTAAATGAATAAAGGCAAGTTACACACATAATTACCAACTGTCAATCACTTTTTTCTTGTATATAGGCAGTGATCTGTGTCGTTATTATGGCGTCGGTAAAAAAAGGTGCACAACCAACAGGAACCAGCCAACAGTATCTGAGATGTTTGCTAAAGTGACTAAGTACTAGTGTGAAAGTAAAAGATTGAAGCAGTCTTAACAAGGTTAATTAGGTTAACCAGGCAGGTTAGGGTAATTAGGCAAGTTATTGTATAACGATGGTTTGTTCTGGAGACAGTCTGAAAAACAATTAGCTTAAGGGGCTAATAAATTTGACCTTAAAATGATTCATAAAAAATTAAGAACTGCTTTTATTCTAGCCAAAATAAGACAAATAAGACTTTGTTCAGAGGAAAAAATATTATCAGACATACTATAAACATTTCCTTGCTCTGTTAAACATCATTTAGGAAATATTTTAAAAAGAAAAAAACAACAAAGGGGGGCTAATAATTCTGACTTCCACTGTATATATATTTACAGTATTTTTTTATGTTTTTAAGAAAACTTATTCAGTTCATCAAGGCTACATTTATTAGATGTAAAAAAAGTTTCAAAATTTTAAATAACTGCTTTGTTATTGTGTGTAGTTTCAAATAAAATTATTACTCCAGACATTATTGCTTTTATTACTATTACCATTAATAAATATAATAATAATTAATATCAGTGATTTCTGAAGGATCATGTGACTGGAGTAATGAAGCTGAAATTTCATCTTTAAAATCACTGGAATAAATGAATAAATTAAATGATAAACTACTTTTGAACAGTTATTTTATAGTGCAACATTTCATAATTTGTATTTATGATGAAATAATTGCAGCCTTGGTGAGCAGAAGAAGCTTAGTTTAACATATTTAACAATCATACTGACCCTAAACTTTAGAGCAGTTGTGTATAGAATATTTTAGAAGCAAAAATGTGCACTTTAATTTTAACTACCCACAGACATTGTCACCGAATATAAAGCAGAGGTCAGACTTTCTCATATACACAAAGCCTCATTTCAATTTTCAGGTTTTGTAAAAATCGATCTATTGAATTAATCAATATATTAAAGAAACGTTGGCTAGAATTCTGCAATATAGGCTTAAATCATAGAGAGACATAGCAAATGAACCGAGACTGCATCAGATCAATGTAAATCTTTCTTTCGAGCTGTCAGTGCGGAAATGAACCAAACAACAGGCCTAATACAACATATTATACAATTAAAATATGGAAAAATTAACAGATAGTAATTTCGGTCAATTTTCCTGACGGATAAACCGAGATCAGGCTGGATAAACAGCTCTCGGTAATATTTCAGCATGCTTTCACTTTCACATTTACCGGTAAGAATGACATCACGCCCTGCTCATCATTCTCTCTTCATATAGCCGCATATATGGCTATTACACGATCATAATACACTGTGATATAGCCTGGGTCGTTAGTTTGTTGCATTGTTTTGTTTTCTCACTACAATCGATCCGCTCAGTAGGGCAGAGACCGTCTCATTCAGGCGATCTCGGACTGATTGAATTGGCGCGGATGCGAGCGCAACTGCTGGATATATGCCAAACAAACCGCGCTAACGGGGGAAACGAGACAGATTCCGAAACAAACGTCTATGTGTGAAAGCACCGTAAGATTGTATTTGCACACAATTGACAGACAATCGCAGCATGCAGCTCTGGCTCGATCTGTCAGGCAACAAGGCAGCACTGTATACTGGCCCGAGCGTCTCGCACGCTGGCTCCGGGCTATCGGGCAGTCCTTATTGTCGAGCCCTGAAAGTTTAAGCTCTGTCGATGGGTCTCCTGCGTCTGCACAGTTTAACAAGCACTTCAACAAGCGTGTTTTTTCCCGCTTGGCAAGCCAAGCTGACGTGACATGGGGGCGTAGCAGCATCGACGATTCTATTTTTTGATTCGATAATCGAAATCGAGCATAAATTTCGATCGATTTCGATTTTAAATCACCCTTAATAATTAAAAATGTAAATACATAATTTATATAATAATAATATATAGTTGCAATCAGAATTATTAGCCCCCTGAACTAATAGCCCCCCTGTTTATTTAACTGTATCTGTTTAACGGAGAGAAGATTTTTTCAGCACATTTCTAAATATAATAGTTTTAATAACTCATTTCTAATAACTGATTTATCTTTGTCATATTGACAGTAAATAATATTTGAATAGATATTTTTCAAGACACTTTTGTACAGCTTAAAATGACTTTTAAAGGCTTAACGAGGTTAATTAGGTTAATTAGGCAGGTTAGGGTAATTAGGCAAGTTATTATATAACGATGGTTTGTTCTTAGACTATCGGAAAAAAAAAAAGCTTAAAGCGGCTAATAATTTTGACCTTAGAATGTTTTAAAAAAAAATTAAAAACTGCTTTTATTCTAGCAGAAATAAAACAAACAGGACTTTCTTCAGAAGAAAAAATACACATACTGTGAAAATTTCCTTGCTCTTGTTAAACATCATTTGGGAAATATAAAATATATTATTATAAATAAATATATTTATAGTTTCTTCTGTGTTCGTCGTCTATTTTCTGCTTAACTTAATAATTAAACAAAATTATTGGCAATTAAATATTTAATATTTTATTCTTTTTGATTAAACACTTTACCCTGAAACTTTATATTTGATAAGTATGCTGTAATATAGATTAATAATGCCATCTGTTCCATAAATCTGCTTCTGGTATACATTAATTTCAATTAAAATATTAATTGATTGACAGTCACATTAATATGATTTTAATCAAATGTTCACATTGAGTCTAAATTGATTTTGTACATGATTATTAATGAATTAAGTTCCATAAATTGCATGCATACTTTTTGCAATTAAAAATCCCATATATATTTATTAGATTTAATAAAATATGTTACCATGAAGTATATTTAACTAATAAACTTTCATACTTTCTTTTCCCTCTATGTTTATGACATTTTTTTCAACCTTCAAACACACAAACTGTCATGTTTTAATTTTAAAATCTTTTACTAATTATTTTAATAAACTGACAGTCGTATTATTAGGATCTAATTAAAGACATATGCATGAAAAACTCTTTCTTTAAATGACAGTATTATATATTATCATTTCTTTATATCTAGTTGAAGTCAGAATTATTAGCCCCCCTGATTATTTTTTTCTAATGTCTGTTTAACGGAGAGAAGATTTTTCAACACATTTCTAAACATAATAGTTTTAATAACTCATTTCTAATAACTGATTTATTTTATCTTTGCCATGATGACAGTAAATAATGTTTTACTAGATATTTTTCAAGACACTTCTATACAGCTTAAAGCAACATTTAAAGGCTTAACTAGGTTAATTAGGTTAACTAGACAGGTTAGAGTAATTATTGTACAGCGATGGTTTGTTCTGTAGACTATTGAAATAATATATAGCTTACAGGGGCTAATAATTTTGACCTTAAAATGTTTTTTTTTTTTTTTTTTATATTAAAACCGCTTTTATTCAAGAGGAAATAAAACAAAATAAGACTTTCTCCAAAAGAAAAAATATTATCAGACACACACATAAAAACATGTGCTGGAAAGGTTGGCGGTTCATTCCGCTGTGGCGACCCCGTATTAATGAAGGGACTAAGCTGAAAAGAAAATGAATAAATACTGTGAACATTTCTTTCCTCTGTTAAACATCATTTGGGAAATATTTGAAAAAGAAAATAAAAATCAAAGGGGGGCTAATATTTCTGACTTTAACTGTGTGTATTTTGTTTAAAGTTTTAATTATTGACTTATGTACTTATATTAATTTACATGGATTTGTTAAACAGAAAAAAAAATAATATATATATATATATATATATATATATATATATATATATATATATATATATATATATATATATATATATATATATATATGACATTGAGATTTCTCATTAATTACAAATGTCAGAATAACTAATATATAAAAAAGAAATTTCCATCTTCTAGTCTGTACTCCAGAAACTAGCTTTATATGAAATTCCCTTGCTTTTCTCCAACATAAACACAAAGAACATTTTTTATAAAGCCATTTTCCCCAGCGTGCCTCACTCTTTCATGTTGCTCTAACCCCCATTGCAGGTGAGGAGGCGTTGACTATATTTGTGGACAAGAGGAGGCTTAGCCGGCCGGCGGACCTGACTGACTCAAATGGCACGGCGGTGACTCTGGAGGCCCTGCACCAGCTGGCTGCCTCCTATTTTATAGACAGAGAGAGTACTCTGCGAAAACTGCACCACCTCCAGATCGCCTCCACTGCCATCAAGGTAACCCTGTGGCCTAGATGCGCACAGACCTGGGGACCTGACCCCACGTTTGAGTGCTTATTTTTGGAAAAGAGTTTGACTTAAGCTGTGCTGTTTCTATTGTTTTTGCAGCTGCATCATGCGCAGATTCAAAAAAGTGGGTTAATTGTGTGAGAAGCACAGCAGTTTTCTCCCTAATTTCATTCTTTTGTTGTGGGGAGGTGTTAATGAGTCGTAGGTTTGAACAAAATGCTATGCGGTGATTGTTTAAGTTAAATTGTGGTTGAAAGTCACTGTTTCTGTGACACATCATACATCAGTTAATCCATAGCAAGCTAGCCGTAGCAAGCAATATGTGTCAGGTCAGTGATTGTGCTTAAAACAGTAACCCACATACTCTACATTAAATGAGTTAAATACCTTGTGCACAATGCAGGAGTGTTAACAATGCGGCTAAATTAATGTTGTTGAAGTTAGGATTGAAGTGGTGGTTTAAAAAATACAGTAGAGGATGGTTTAGTATGCATTATATTAAATTCATTGTAAGGATAGAGATTGTAAATATTTGAATCCTTCAGATTTGAGATCTCTCTTAAAGGGGATTCACTTTGCAGATATTCAAATTAATCTTAAGTACTAATAGTAGTTCCTATCCATATGTTATCCAAAATGTTTTTTTTTTTTTGATAATTTTGTGAGAAAGTTACAGCTTTTTGATTCTATCTGGGAAAACTGGGAGAAGTTGATGAATTGATGTGTTGTAAATTCAGCAGTTTTAATCTCCATTGCAGTGCATGATGCTGCTGCGTGTCATGTCATAAACCAGACATGTTGCCATGGAAATGGCTGCATTCTAAATATCTCACAAATGTGGTGAAGGTGTTAGCTAAAGTATTTAAAACGCACATGATAAAATGTTGAAATAATTATGGTTAAACAAGATCAGCATTAAAAGACACATTTTCTAGGACCCTTAGGATTCTCTGCCAAATCCTGTTTAGCACTGTTGTGGGGTCATAGGTGTGCATTTGCGCGGGTCACATGTATGCTTTTCCAGATAAAGCAACCATAAAAGTATATCCATCTTTGATTAAGTAACTTAAAACTAGGCTCAACATTTTTTTTGTAAAACTAGTTTTCTAGTATTTAATTTAAGGGATACTCTGTTTTACATCCCAATAATTTTTTGAAAGTACTAAATAGCAATAGACGACCAGCTCTTTAATTATTCCACAATGGTTTCATGGTTTCAAAAAAAGTTGCAAAAGTGGGCATGGTAAAACTGTGGAGTGGCCATGAAATAAACATCAAGGCTTTGCACAAATACATGCAGCATTTCATCCTTAAACAAAATAAATATACACTTGGCATGGTTTCACAGTGTATTACAACCATGTTACTGCTATAATTTAATCCCCTCACACAAGCACTATTCAACATGACCTTCTATTGCAAAAATGAACAAGAATCCACGTTTAAAAGGATGTGACTGATGTAGAGCCTTGAGTATAAAAACATAATATTATTGGCAACACTGTTGCAGCAAACTCCACTGACGCTCAGAAATTAAATGTAAAGCGGGTCAGCTAAGGTCTGTAAAACTTACATGTGAACATGTTAAAATAATTATGGTTAAACAAGATCAGCATTCAAAAACACACTTATTGGTGACTTTTTCTCAGCTTAATCCTGTTTAGCACTGTTGTGGGGTCAAAGATGTGCATTTGCGCAGGTCACACACATGTGCTTTTGCAGATTAAGCAATGATAAAAGTATATCCATCTTTGATTAGGAAACTAAAAGCTTGGCTCAAAAAATTGTGAAACTATTTACAATCAAGAATTTATTATTATTATTTTTTTTAAGAAATTCTCCGTTTTACATCAATTTTTTTTTTTTTGAAAGTATTAAATAGCTTTATACGACTTCTTTAAATATTCCATAATGGATAATTTAATCAGGATTAATCAGATAATTTTACTACTTTTAAAGGGCTTTTAAAGCCCGGTTTATGCACAGTCTGAAAAAAAGTAGCAAAAGTGGGCATGGTAAAACTGTGGAGTGGCCATAAAATAAGCATCAAGGCTTTGCTCAAATGCATGCAGCATTTCACCTTTAGACAAAATATATATACACTCGGCACGGTCTCATAGTGTTTTAAAAACATACATACACAATGTTACTGCTATAATTTACACTCAAATATATGGAAAAAATAACTTGCAGTATGTGTGAAAATACACAAAATACTGTTGCTATTTGAATATCTTAAGGCTTATTTGTCAGTGTTTATATGAGCTGTAAGGTCTCATTTCAAGATGATGTAAAGACCAGTTACAGGCAACATTAAATGAATAGTATTTGATGGGGCATCATCTTTTATTATTAGTTTACTTTTGCAACTATTTATAATAAAACTTTATGCCAGCTTTCACCGTAATGATTGTTAAACTTTTAACACATTTACTGTTATATATTATTGTATAATATTAAGGATTTCTCTGTCTCCTTATAGCTTACAGACACAAAATCATTTAAAACATAAGCACTGGACACCACAAGGCTAAAACAGCACTATATCTCTGCGTTTGACAGCTCATATTGTCAATCAGAGGCTGTTCTCAGGTGTCCTTCAAAAAACTGTCAGTCATCAGACAGATTACCTTGCTTCCATGTAAAGCATTTGGTGTATTTTAATCCCCTCACACAAGCACTATTCAACATGGCCCTCTATTGCAAAAATGGACAAGAATCCATGTTTAAAAGGATGTGACTGATGTAGAGCCTTGAGTATAAAAATATAATATTATTGACAACAACACTGCAGCTCAGATGTAACTGATGTATTCCACTCCACTGCCGCTCAGAAATGGAATGTAAAGTTCCTCTGATTTGCAGTGTGTCTGCAGTGAGTTTGTATTTTTATTCTTAAGTACACAGTTAACCTGGAAATCAAATGTTTCCATTCTAATTTGTGCCACTTTCATATGTGGTTTAAAATCCATTGTAAGTCAGATGTTTTGGAATGTGAACCGTAATATTGGAATTCATTCAACTTTAAGATAATTATTTAGATCTTTTGCAAACTGCAAACACATAATTTTATAAATGTAAGCACCCAAATGCATATAGTAAATGTAAATGCTGTCTTCTATGTTTGGGACATTCTAGAATCATACATTATCTGTCCTTAATAAAAACATAAGTACAGTGAATGAAAAGTATTTCATCCCAAAAATTTTCAAAATGAAATAATGGTTGATTTCTGTGAGTTGTTCTGTTAAGGAATATGTCATACATTTGGTTCTCAAATTTTTGTTCTTTATTAAAAACCCTTTACAAATGTACAAAGCCCTCAGCCCATTTAAACCTATAGCTTTAATAAAACTGTTATTAAGAAAAAAATAATTCAGAGATAGCAAGTATAAGTTTTTATAATTCACATCAAAAACCTGTAAGTTTAAAAACGTTCTACAAATAAATACTACAAATTTATAATACCAATACCTTTACAATTGTCCCCATGTTTCTGTCAGTCCTGTCACATTTGCATTAAATTTAACCTAAAATGTGTGCAATACACCTTTTAGGCTATGACTTGGAAGTGACATTATTTGACCAAGAAGAAGCAGACAGTGATCTTTGATGCGTTCTATCATTGAATTGTATAATTTTATGCATGTTTTTGTATGATTCAAGTCAGGCCCTGTCACATTTTTTATAAGTGAAAATGTAAGTTTTTGGTAGAATGTCCCTTTTATTTCTGTATGATAGGACAATGCATGTGATGTAGAATTGTGTTTTGTAGCATGTGGGCATTCCTAAGTTTCTGCTGAAAAAAACATTTGATAATGTTTCTGTGTTAAATGAACACTGAGTCAGTACACTGCCAAAATAATTATTCTTTTCCTTAACAAAGTATGATTACACTTGCACATTACTCCCAAATAAGTAATTTTCCATGTGGTTCATTGCATGTAGTTCAAAATGCTAAAATGATGAGCAAGATTAGTTAACAAACCCGTTCCATACATATTTCTCTCAAAAAGGGCAACTTTTCTGATGTAGTCAGTTTGCACATTACCTCATATGGTACATTGCACTTGTGATGCAAAGTCCTCTGGGAAGAGTCCCGTGAAGCACAGTTTGACAAAACCATGTAAAGACTATGCAAAATGGCATGGATGTTTCAGTAAGGGTAATTTTGTGTCATGCTTTTGTTAACACTTGGTCAGGTTTAGAGTGTTTTTTAGCGTTGGTCACGAGTGTTCAAACTCGGTCCTGGAGGGCTGGTGTCCTGCAAAGTTTAGCTCCAACTTCCTTTAACACACCTGCCTGGAAGTTTCTAATACACCTAGAAAGAGCTTGATTAGCTGGTTCAGGTGTGTTTAATTGCAGTTGGAACTAAAATATGCAGGACACCGACCCTCCGATCCAAGTTTCATAAGAAAGGTGCAATAAAATGTACCATAGCAATGCATTTTAGATTTTGTAGAAACATACCCACTATACCTTAAATAATAAAACATGAAAAGTGGAACAAAACAGCAGAAGTAATCTTCAATTTATGCAGAAATGTAGCCAGAATCACGCATTAAGAATGAGCCTGGGTTCATCAATTCTCTCTGGAAATATGATATTGACCAAAACAATAACATCTATTCAATAAAAGGATCTATGCAAAAGTTCAACACTAATGGCTCATTTCCACTGAGCAGTACAGTACAGTATGCACTTTCCATGTTCACTATTAGATTTACCAAAATAGAGTACTGTACTTTTAATGACTCTTTCATGAGGCTACCTAGCACAGCATTATGCTACCAAAGGGCGGAGTTCTACTTGCCACTTTATGCTATTGGCTTACAGAGAATCATCTCTTGCATTTGCAACACCCTAAGGGAACGACAACACAGGGAGATACATTTTAAATACACAGTTGATATATGATACTGTAATAACACAATGACAGCACCCAGCAATGAACCATGTGGAAGGAAAGCTCAACCAGGACTGATAGCCACACGACAAGAAGGAAAAACAAGATCTGCTGTATGTCCAGCATTCAATGAGGAAGAAAAACAAAAAACAATTTAAATTGGATTTACATTTTTTTTTAGGAAATGAGGTTGCAAACAGTTTGGGCTGAATTTATATTTATTTATTTATTTTGTGTCGATTTTGTCTTTTCTTTTTCATTTCTATAAAACCCGTTTGAACACATTTTTATGTTTTTAATCATTTTTATCCTTTGTTGTTTTTAATTCTCTTATGCTTGTATTTTATGTTTCCTTTATTCTTGTCTGTGTAAAGCACTTTGAATTACCATTGTTTATGAAAGGTGCTATATAAATAAACTTGCATTGCTTCGCCTGTAAATTCAGCCCATATAAATTGTTATTATAGGGCCATTCACATGTTGTGTCTAAACATGTGAAAAGCATGAGGGCTGTCATTTCCTCTCTCTATTAACTGTGTATACACATTTGAAATTACAAACTTGAGTGTGCATGTTGGTGCCTAGTTTAAATAATGCTCATATAATGAAATGTAACATAAAAACAAACCAGGCCAAAGGCTTTTAACTTATTTATTTATTAACACAAACTACTCACAGAGTCACAAAGTTTTTTTTTTTTTTTTTGTAAAGAACCACGACCAAGACAGTGAGTCAAAGTGAGTCAGCAGGAGACTTACTTAGGGACTTACTTAGGGATTTACTTCCTTCTGCTTTATAGCTTTATGTCCTCAACTCAACCAACAGAACAGCAAACGTACCAGTGCAAAATACACTTTATGTGAACTGCCAGTACAGCTTTCTTCTTCGAGTGAGAATGATGTTGGTTTAAACCTTCTGGTTTACATGACACCTACCAAGTAGGGCAGTGGTTCTTAAAATGAGGGATTTTTTAGATCCCAAAATCTAATTCCTTTTATTAAACTATTAAAATTACTCTTTTTTTTATCCATAACCTACTGAAGAACAAAATAGTTTTTTTTATATTACCATTGTTAACATGTTAATAATAAAAATTTTAAAACAACATGCAAATAAAAAGCCATCAGCCTTTCGATTTATTTATTTTGTGACCCCTGGGATGATTACATTGTATTGAAGATGCAGCAAAGTGTCAGATGCAGCACATTAATTTTATGGCATTCTTTACATCACTCATGCACATTAAAAATAAATACAGGCCACCACTGAACATACAGGATGGTCTCCATGTGGCGTTCTCCAAAACTAAATGATGAATAGACTTGGGCCTACTGATATGTGTGCACCTTTGTGTGCAAAGTTTATATATTTATAACCACCTCAGAAAATATTGGGGGTTGTGAGTCACTGGCACTATTATTTTGGGGGTTGCAGGGTGAAAAATTTGGGAACTCCTGAAATAGGGTTATGTTGGCAGTGAAAACGCAAGCCTTATCAGGGTGACCTGTACTGAATTGAATTGTTCTGTACTGAACCATGCCACTCAGTGGAAAATGTAAAAAATATGGATGTTGCAACAGCGCCTTTTGCCATAGAACACTTTGAATGCAAAACTGACAGGCACAAACTCTTGCAAAAAGACTGCTGAAATTGGAGCCTGAGTATGCACAGAAGGACTGCCTGATGGAGCCAGAGGCAGAACCACAGGATCAACTTCCAACCAAACAATTTTACATCAAACCAACCACACCCCCCAACCTTCTCATTTGACCGGCCATATCTGCACTGTAACAAAGGATCGCTAAATGAATAAATAATTAAATATAAACAATATATGTTGGACTGCAGAAATAAACGATCTTTCATACACTTTAGCCCAAGTTAGACTAAGCTATGAGCACAAAAATATTTTTCTTATAACGAGTTGTTGGTATATATTATATTCATAGGGGTTGAAATACTTGTAAAATAAAAAAATTCAGACCCATAAAAATAATTACTGCTTGATAACGATCACCTGTTTTCCCTGACATGATAACGTTTGGCGTGTATCAGCAAAGAAAAGCCCACATTTAACCGAATAAACAGAAAGTATAGTTTACTGCTGAACAACTTATTCTATCATGGTAAAATAACACAGAATTCAAACATTGATACTTCAGTCACCTCCTTAAGCTCCGACGCTCTGCTTAGAGAAGCTGTCAATCACAATTGTCACAAAGCGATCTAATGGCTGGGAGTGTCTCTGCAAAGGAGGCATGCGGCACACTTGGTGGAAACTTTGCATTATGCCGAGTTCAGACTGCATGATTTTCAAAGTAGTCGTGTCACAGATGTTTTCACACTGCTTGACTATCTGGGCCAGCGTTTTGTCGCTGCTTTGTTTACACTGCAAGATGGATCGGCGACAGGGACTTTTACATTGCATGACTTTACTATAGGAAGAATCGCCGACAACTTCGTCCAAACTACATCTCACAGCCAAAAATACGTAGTATATCTTTTGTTATTAACTACATAATGAGAGAGAAGCCTTTAATGTGGTAGAACATGTACATGTTTGCACACCTGGGTTTAAAGGGAATTAGCCATTTCTCCTCAACGTTGATAATAAACTAATTTCTTTCTGTATGAAACGTCAAACAGACACGGTTGCTCCTGAGTCCTGTCAAACCTCCACTAGTTTTCCCTCCATTTCGTGGGTCCAAATAAACCGAAAAAGAGCGCTTTTAACTTCTCCCCCAGCCTCCCGCTGGCCTGCAGCAGGTATACACACACGCACACACAAGTAAAAGCTGCTCTCTCATTGGCTGTAGGCGATGGCTGATGTTATTTTCAGTCAAAACTCAATTCACACGGCATGATTTGAATCCGACAGCTCCAGATATTTAGCACGCCAAATATCTCACAGGCATCGGCGACTCATCGGCGATTCTCTTAGATCGCGTCTTTGATAGTTCATACTGTGTGATCGTCACTCACATGCACGAGCAGCGATTTGCCAGTGATTTCAGGCATTTGTCGGCGATTTCTCAAAACCTGTCGGCGAGCCAAAATCTGGGCTAAAATCACGCAGTCTGAACTAGGCATAAAGCTTAAATGCAAAATTCAGAATTGATTTGCAATTAAATCTTTGCCAGTTTTTTTTCAGTAGTTGCATTCAAACCCCATTCGGATCAAAAACCTGAGCTGTAATTTCTTATAGCTGAGTTGGTAGTGTTGTTACCTGTGTGGTAAGCACTGTTAGTATAGTATTTAGTCAAATTCGTGAAAGAACACACTTCATCTTTCAGGTTCAGTATTCAAAATGGACTTTGTTCCCAACCTTACTTCATATAAGTTGATTTGTAGCGAGCAAGACACATTGCCTCCTGACAGGAAGTGTCTCAGCTTAAGAGCTTATAAGCTCTCTTGATGGAAATGAGTAAATGGAGGTCCTTTTAGATGCCTTTATTTGTCTGGCATTTCAGGTGATTGATGCGAAATATTCTCAGGATCAGCAGTCTTTAATTCAGCCCATAGATTTTTACCTCATGTGGATGAAGACAGATGTGAAAACAAAGGCTCTGCAGACCAAACTGGCGATTCTCTCAGTGGCAAACATACAGCGTTCGAGAGAAAATGGAAGAGATCTCTTCTTGGGGGAGGGTATGTACAGAGAAATAAATAAATATGAAGGTGCTGGTGGAATTATGCATCAGTGTGACAAATTATCTGTTCCATTTCAATTATTTCTTTGAGAACCCGGCCCATTCGTCAGCCGTTTTGAATATAAGTGAGGTGTCAGGCTCTAATGAATAAGGGACTTATGAGGAGGATTTTCTGCACCACTAATAATAAATGAATCTTTAACCTCTATAGACGTGACAGTGGACAGGAGATGCAGTGAGTGCCAGTTGACATCAGTAACCGCATTTTATTTTGATTTACAAGGAGGGAGGAGTGTTAGTTGAGGTTTATAACAAAAGGGGAATGTTTGGAAACAAAAGGAAAAGGGCTTCACATTTTAATGTGATGTAGCCTGACATGTATCCTGCCGTCACTGTGATATACTTGCAAGCTATCATGCTAAGTGGCCAGAGTTTATTGCTCTGAGTAGGCTTGGAAGAATAGCAGGCGATGGGCTGAGGACTCATTAGATCTTTGATTTTCTAATGAAAGGGACTCAGTAAAAATATCAATTTTCTGATTATTCATGATCTTCATTTAAACAATTCTGTATTGATTGATTGCTCTGGCAGATGTTGCTGTGTTCTTCCTGGCAGCCTTAGACTTGCGATTGCTCATTCGCATCAGTTTTGCAGGATTGAGTCTGCTCTAAATGTTATAACTGTTTATTCCTCTCATTGGAAATAAATTATGGTGTGAAAAGTCTGCATTTTTAGGCTACTCTCTAGGCAATACGTGCTTATCACCCATCTTTATCTTCACTTATCACCCATTATTATTTTTATTTATTGCAATCTGTCGGAAATCTAATAAGACAGATATGGTAGGTTAAGACAGTGAATTTGCAAACAGAAAAAAACATTAATAACTTATTGATATTATTATTTATGGTAACACTTTACAGCTTAATTTGTAAAGAAATCATGTTACTTTTTCATTATATACTGCTGCTCTGCTAATATGAAAACGTCATATTTCCTAGTTCTTCCCAAAGGCCTTCCCTCAAGAGGCTCTGATTGGTCTGCTAATATAATGTGCTGTGATTTGTGGATTGGTTCCACATCACCAGGAAAAGCATCACACCTCTACAAGCATGCACTTTGTCAGTCAGTGTAGCTTTTGGCCATATTAGTTTGTGCCTGAATCGGACAGAAATGACACAGAGGACACAGCTGAACCTCACAAATGCTCTCTAAAATAAAATCTGACAAGTGTCTTTCACATATATTTGGGTTATAAGGATGTGTAAGTAATATGAAATGTTCACAAATGTTTTGCGAGTTTGTTTTTGAGATGATGCACAGAAAGTGGCTGCATAGAGAGACAATGCGGCGCAATCAAGATTGCAGGTTTTTACAGGGGTTTGATGGATAAATATGAATTTGTAACTAAACTGTTTGCAATGCCAAACAGCATTTCCCATTGTTTGCATCCTTGTTTACGTCCTTGCAACAACATACCATTAACTCTAGAAACTATGCATGTCATAGATCAGTTTTAACAAATAAAAATATTACAGGTTGTGGCTCACAATTCACAGCTTCTGCTATTATGGTTGGAAATGCTCCTTCTTTAAGGAGTTTTTAGAAAAATCTAGCACTGAACTAGGAAAAATTCTGGAAGTTCTCCTTTGTCAAATGCTAGCTATATTTTTTTAAAATAATATTCCGGAACATAATTCAAATTAAATTGTAAGCACTTCTCTCTTTGTGTCCTGTCCTTTGGAAGCCCAAATACACAAACAGAAGAAGCTCTATGGAAATAGCAATGTTTGGAAAGCATTTTAGCTTTCTCTGCTATAATGTTACAGCATATCTGGCCACGCCCCTTAACTGCGCGGGGTTTATCCGCATGGTGAATGCGCGTAACCTAAAGCGTTTGTGATCTCACTAACCCGAATGTATTTTTTTGTAGTCACCAAACTTAATTCACTGTGGGCTTTGCTAAGCTAACTCCGTAAAAGCCAATGTCTTCCTTTGCATTGAACCTTGAGCGTATTACATTCATAGATGTTGTTTATGTTCACACAACTACATTACACATCAACTAAAGTTTGAAATATAATACCGTAGTGGACCACCCCTTTAATGCATTCACTAACTTGACCAAACAATGAACAATACTTTGCAGGCAATGAACAATACACATGATTACAGTACTTGTTCATGTTATTTAATGTTAGTTAATAAATTGTTTGATCATGTTAACTCACGGTGCATTAACTATGTTAACAAGCATGGATTTGGATGTAATAATGCATTAGTAAATGTTGAACTATGATTAATAAAGGCTGTAAAAGTACTGTTCATAATTAGTTCATATTAGCAAGCTTATTGTAAAGTGTGACCTTTTTTATTTATTTATTTTATGTTTTTTATGTTATTTTTATGTTTCATCAACCCTCTTCAAAATGTATTCCTTATAGACCTTTGCTAGATATAGTATCTATCAACAGAAGAAAGTTGGTCAGGTTTTTACATTTAAATTTTTATTGTGGAGGTAGACTGTCCATTTAATTAAACCACATGTATCACAAAATACATATTTTTAATCTCGTTTCTGTCTTATTCCACATTTTTAAATCTCTGTTAAGCAATGGGAAACATTTTGCATGCTGCAAATTCTCTCACCATCTCACTATTGGAGTATATGATCTGTGGAAAACTTTATGAAAGATTACGATTCAGAGAAAGAGTTGGGCATTTTGCCACCGGTGGTGCTTTGACGTTTGCCCGGGTCATCAGTCAAGCATCCCGAGCACAAGCTGGGAGGCATAAAAAGCTCTGCCAGCACCTCTCGACAAACCAGAGAGAGCACTTCCGAATCCGGCTGCGAGGAAAGAATGCTCGAAAAATCAAAACGAATTTCCAGCTAATGCACGCAGATGAAGCTCTCTTGTAGAGCGCACGCCTTTGTGTTTCATTGGAAGATTTCACAAGCTGAAGCTGAGAGCATTAACCACTACTAGCCTCGCCGAGGATTCCCTGCTGCTTTCAATAAAGTCCTATTTTCCGCAGAGAAGGGTATAATTCCATTCTAATGCACGCTTTCCTCCAATGATAAGCTTCCCCCATTGCGTGCACTAAAACGAAGGGTACGCTAACCCACCGGAAAGGAACTTTTTTTTATGAAAACAGCTGCTTGAATATCTTAAAGATTGTTTCAATGCAGGGTAAAAAGCCTGATGCAAATACGAAGCGCCTATTGACTAAAGCTTGCTGATTAAATACAGACCCCATTCTATCTGAGACTCGTGTAAAGCAATTGTATAATAAGTGCCGGTGCTTATGAAACATTAATGGCATTCCTAGCATATCAGAAAAGCTGGGATCGGCATCTTAAAATTCATTATTATTCAAATATGTGGCTTTGCGGGCCCACTCAGTGATATTTTCCACAGTCTTTGTCGGATTAATCACAGGTGGGAATTACAAAACTGTCTGTATTTTCCTCATTTACTCAGAGAAATGCAATGGATGGCTGATGCATTTTCAGCAAATCATTTAGTCACTTTTAAAGGATTTATATCATCTTACTGTCATGTTGTTTTTTTTCCTCTCTATGAAAATCTATTTATGAATATATTCATTTATAGATTTAAAGATTTTTTTAACAACTTCTTTAATTTTTTCTCGTTCTTTTTTACATTGAGGTGTGTAAATAAGTAGTTTTTTAAAAAGGTCTGCTAAAAGTAAAAGTATTTTTAAAGTGATGCAATAGTAATGTTGTGAAACATGAACATACAGTATCATAGTCCCGAATGTGATAAGATGCTTCATTGGAATTAGTAATAAACCAACACCAAAAAACAAAACAAAAAAACATTCCTATTCAGACACAGAAATGCTGTATATAAGCTGATATTGGTGTTTTTGTGGATCTTGCATTCCCATGGTATTTTGGATCAGATATTACTTGCTGCCTAAATTTGTAAGTTTTTACATTTCAGATTTAATTTAGTGATTAAATACACACTAATATGCTAATAAAAACAACAAAAATATTATCGAAATAACTCAATGTCCCAGTTTACAGTACATGCAAACCAAAATCCCAGCAATGCAAGTAAACCAAGTTTTAAAGATGTAGTAATCTACATATCTAAATTGGTGTATTAAATGTGTTACGTTGGCTTTCTTTTTCAATAAATGTCAGTGGGAAACGTACACTCAGTGGCCACTTTATCATGTACACCTTACTAGTACCGGGTTGAACCCCGTTTTGCCTTCAGAACTGCCTTAATCCTTAGTGGAATAGATTCAACAGGGTACTGTAAATATTCCTCAGAGATTTTGGTCTGTATTGACTTAATAGCATCACGCAGTTGCTGTAGATCTGTCAGCTGCACATCCATGTGGAAATCTCCTCTTACCAAAGGTGCTCTATTGGATTGAGATCTGGTGACTGTGGGGGCCATTTGAGTACAGTGAACTCATTGTCATGTTCAAGAAACAAGTCTGAAATGATTCGTGCTTTATGATTTGTGCACCATGCGTTATCCTGCTGAAAGAAGCCATCCATAAAATTCATAAAGTAATGGACATGGTTAGCAACATTACTTAGGTAGGCTGTGGCGTTGACAAGATGCTCAATAGGTACTAATGGGCCCAAAAAGTGTGCCAAGAAAATCCCTCACACCATTACATCACCACCACCAGCCTAAACTGTTAAAACAAGGCAGATGGATCCATGCTTTCATGTTGTTGACACCAAATTCTGACCGTACCATCCGAATCTAGTAGCAGAAATCCAGACTCATCAGACCATACAGCGTTTTTCCAGTCTTCTATTGTCCAATGCAAATTGTTGCCTCAATTTCTTGTTCTTGGCTGAAGGGAGTGGCACTCAGTGTGACTTTTGTTGCTGTAGCCCATCCGCCTCAAGGTTCGACATGTTGTGCATTCAGAGATGCTCTTCTGCATACCTCGGTTGTAGCAAGTGGTTATTTCTCTCACTATTGCCTTTCTATCAGCTCGAACCAGTCTGGCCATTCTCCACTGAGCTCTGACATCATTTGCACCCACAGAACTGCCACTCAATGGATATTTGCGCATATCAGACGTAATCAGGTTAATAATTAATTTATTTGAAATTATTAAATTGGAAATGAATTATATTTTACTATCTTTTTGTATTATTTTTATGTGTAACACAAAATTATTCTTAAAAATTTTGTTTTCTTAAACTCATGATGATGTGTAAATAATGAGAGATTTTATTTAAAATGTAATTCCTTTTAAGGGGAGGCTGGCTGTGTGCTATTATTATCATCATTACCCATTCTTTTTTCAGTGCAGTGTTTTAGTAGCTCAGCATGGCAGTAGGAGACAAAAGAATGACACAATAACTATGTTTAGAATGACACATCAAGGAGCACGAGTGCCAGGTCTTCTTTAATAAAGATAGAGGGGACAGTCTTATGAACTTCTGGGTGATTGAGAGTGAACGTTTCAAGTCACAACTGACCCATTTCCTTGAATTCATCCTGGGCACACTAAAGCAACCCTTCTGCTGGTTACTGATCTCATTAAAGCCTGCCGCCGCTGGAGTTCTGATGGAGTCAGCACAAATAAAACACTGGAGATAATTTGAAAAAAAATACATTGTTTTCGGTCCACATGGTTTGTACTCAGCATCTGTAATGGATGGCGCAAAGTGCACACTCAGGTGAATATCAAATCTCCAATTCAGATGCACTAGCCGCAGCAACAGTTCTCTATTTTTCACCGTTTCATTATAGAAAGGCAAAGTTCTGCACATGCTCCGCTCCGTCAGGCCCTTGTTGCAGGCTGGCTCATTGCTATGCATAGAAAAACCCATCTTTATGCTTCCAATTGGTCAATTTTCGCTTTAGGTCGGACATCTGTCTTTGTTAGAAATTAATCTGCTGATCCCTGTAGAGGCTCCTTGGATTTTTAATTAATTGCGTGGAAGCGTCAATAAGAGGAATGGAAATGCCAGCGGTAGGCTTGCTGAACTTGTGCTTTTCCTCCTCATTCAGCTTTCAAGACTCTCACTAGCTTGAAAGTTATTTCAGCACGCTGAATGGAAATTAAATAAAGCAGCTTTCGATAATGGGGATTTGCTGCTTGTGTAACACATTAGAAATGCTTCCTTGGATTTTCCAGGTCCTCAGTCATTTTCAGTGGTTCACTTGCATGACAACAACTGCATTCTGCTTGGAAGGTTCACTACAGTGTTGACTTTGTCTTGTTTTATCTGCTTCACTGTTTATCCGGTGACCCTTGAGTAGATGTCGATCAAAGGCAACTTTTCTTCCAGCGCAGAAGAAGAAAAGTTAGTTTCGCCTGACAGAAATCTCGGGTCACCATTAATCTACAAACACGACATGGAGACTTTTATTCATTCACCGGGGGAAATATTAAAGAAGACAATGTAGAACAGAGAACAATTTGTAAGTGACAGGTAGGGAGATATATTTGCCCACAGGCAGTGAGTTTTCTTCCCATGTGTCAGTCGAACCTTGATTTACAGTGACTTTTGTCTGGGAAAAAAATGAAGCTTTTGTCAGGAATGATTGAGCTGCGATTGTACGCCATTTTCAACTCGTGGATGGGAACAAAGATTCTGTGTCAATAGTTTTGTCAGTAAGGTGTCGGTAATATGTTCTACTATTATGTCTGCTCTGAAATATTGATTGACTTCTTCTAACAGTTTGCCGCGTTTCTTTCAGTTTAAACTGCATCTTCCAATATGCATCTTCCAATATAAACCCTTTACTCACTTGTTGCTACTTTATTATCAACTGCTATTTAAATACAAGCACGCAGACTTGGTCAAGACAATGAGCTGAAGTTCAAAGTGGGCTGAAAATGGGAAGGGGGATTTAAATGACTTTGAATGTACTGCTTTGAATGTACCGGAATGAACCTCCAACTTATCCAGCACATGTTTATGCAGCGGATGTCCTTCCAGCTGCAACCCATCACTGCAAAACACTCATATGCTCTCATTCACACATATACACTACAGACAATTTTAGCTTACAAAGTTTACCTGTACCTGCATGTCTTTGGACTTGTAAGGGAAACAGGAGCACCTGGAGGAACCCACGTGAATGCAGGGAGAACATGCAAACTCCACACAGAAATGTTGACTAACCTAGCTGAGGTTCGAACCAGCAACCTTTTTTGCTGTGAGGCGACAGCACTACCTACCCATATATGATTTAGTCATCCTTTTTGCTGTTCAATTGCATATGTTATAAGTAGGGCCAGACAGAATCTGCAGACACTTTTTACTATTTCTGCAGAAAATTTTACAAAAAATCTGCAGATTTACGTGGATTGATTTTAGGGAGTATCATAACTAAAAATGCTATATATAAAATAGAAAATAATAAATGTTTAACTTTTATTTAATGTTTACAAAGCAAATCCAATTAGATCCACTTATTTGGTAAACAAAGCAAGTCTTTCATATAATAAATCTACCATATATCCACTAAAAGACAGAGAACATTACTTAACAAACTGTAATGTAAATAAAACAAATGAACATTTTTGTTTATTCATTCATTTTCTTGTTGGCTTAGTCCCTTTATTAATCAGGGGTTGCCACAGCGGAATGAACCGCCAACGTATCCAGCACATGTTTTACACAGCGGATGCCCTTTCAGCTGCAATCCATCTCTGGGAAGCATCCTTACACACTCATTCACACTCATACACTACGGACAATTTAGCCTACCCAATTCACCACCTGTACCACATGTCTTTGGACTGTGGGGGAAACCGGAGCATCCGGGGGAAACCCATATTAATGCTGCGAGAACATGCAAATTCCAAGCAGAAACGCCAACAGACTTAGCCGAGGCTCGAACCAGCTTCTTTCTGTGAGGCGACAGCACTACCAACTGCACAACCACTGTGTCACCAACTTTTTTTAATATACAATAATATTACTGAAATTAATTTAAAAACTGAATAAATATAAACTGACTCATTTAAACAAGCCAATAAATAGAATCAATGATAGGCTAAAAATCTGCAGAGATCTGTGGATTTCTGCACACACAGATTCCATGTGGCCCTAGTTATAAGTCTTTGTTGCATCAGTTTGTGATAAAAATCTGTGTTTAGTCTTTTTAAAAAGCACATATTTAATAACTATGCATATTCCTTTTTTCTTGCAAAATTACTTACTGCTTCCATTTTATTGAAGCACATTGTGTGCTAAATACAGTACCATGCTACTTTAGACTAATTTATATAAAATAAAAAAAAGTAAAATGACAGGGCATGCCATCACTTCTCCAGTGCCCCATAAGTTGCTCATACTCCTAATGTTACAATAAACACAATGAAAACACAATAGCTTTAATCAAGGTGTCCTCTGACAGTTGTGATTTTGTAGAAAGCAACACTTTTTGTCACTGTTTGCCAGATTACGTCACTTCCATGTTTCTTGTGACAGTACAAATGCATTGAGAACACTGGTCTGGAGGATAATAGCTCTTGGTGAACCAGGTCTGCTGACTAGTTTTTATAAGTGAATTTCTGTAACTACCCTTTGAGAAAGGTCCTGCTTGTTCAGGCTGCTGGTGGTGTAATGGTGTGGGAGAAATTTTCTTGGCACACTCTGTGCCTCATAATACTAACTGAACATTGTTTCAACACCACAGCCTACCTGTGTACTGTTGCAGACCATGTCCATCTCTTTATGACCACAATGTAACCTTCTTATGATGGCTCCTTCCAGCAGGATAATAAGCCATGTCACAAAGCTCATCTCACAGTGGTTTCTTAGACATGTCAGTGAGTTCACTTTGCTCAAATGGCCTTCACAGTCACCAGATCTCAGTGCAATAAAGCACCTTAGGGATGTGCTGAAGCAGGAGATTCACATTATGTGCAGCCAACATATCTGCTGCAATAACATGATGATATGTCGTGCCAATATGGACCAAAATCTCTTAGGAATGTTTCCAGGACTGTGCTGAATCAATGCAATGAAGAATAAGGAAGGTGTCAAACCCAGTACTAGCATTGTGTGCCTAATAAAGTGGCCTGTAAGCATATAGCCTTTTAATGCTGTGTTGGATTTGAAATATCTTTGTTGAGATACCAAATTGATTATGAAATTCAAGTCACTTTCTGCAATTTACTTCCACAACTGGTCCATTAACCTTCACAATTTACGTACAGTGAAAGTACATTACATTCTCAGTGAAATACTGCCCTTCACTACATTACTGAATTTGGTCCAAATGATAGCTTTCTCAATAACAGTCATGACCTTGGTTTAATGATGGAATCACGATAATATTTTGGGCTTTTTACAATCTAGTCATGCAACCTTTCCATTGCACGGTTCAGTTCAGTTCCTGTAATCCAATATCATTTATTACTTCATTTATTTTCTTTTCGACTTAGTCCCTTTATTAATCTGGGGTTGCCACAGCGGAATGAACCGCCAACTTATCCAGCACGTTTTTACTCAGCGGATGCCTTTCCAGCCGCAACCAATCTCTGGGAAATATTCCAACATCAGTTTCTCTTAAATATACCTGTTTGGAGCTTGTAGAAACACTGGAGATATCTGTGTTACTCTGATTTCACAGGGCAGTCGTCTGCCTGCTCTGCATATTTAATGGCCTCAGTGTCATTTCTGCCTCTATTTTGCACAGAGTATTGTCATGTGCTTTCTCTTGTCTTCCCTTAAGGTGACCGAAACAAGGACAGGCCCTCTTGGATGCAGTAACTATGACAACCTCGATTCTGTCAGTTCCGTTTTGGTTCAGAGTCCAGAGAACAAGATTCATCTACAAGGTAGCGCATTCATTATTTAACTATATCCCAGACTTGGGATCCAGTGATACTATCATTCTTTTAATTTTGTTCTTTTATGTTGATATTAAAAAAGGCAGCAGTGTGTTCACAGATATATTCAACAGACATCTTTTGTTGTGAAAGCACACTCTAAAAAAAAGCAATATTCCATTCTGTCTGCAAAGGTTTCAAGGAAATTTCTTAGATAGCAGGTTATAAAATGTATGAGAATATCTTTTATTTAGACTTAAGCACTATATTCTGTATATTATATTTGAATAGTTACTTTTTAAATTATTGCAGTGTTCAGTTTCACTTGATCTTTAGCAATAGTATTTTAATGCATTAAACATTTCTTTACTGCTTATATTAGAATTAATCAATCAATAAAACTATACATCAACTGACACCAAACTTTTGCAAAGTAGTGTATTTTGGTTTCATATTCATAGCATGTTTATATGTAAACAATTCTGTATTATTTTAGGTCTTCAGGCTATTCTGCCAGAATACTTAAGGAGTCGATTTGTGGAGGCAGCTCTCAGCTATATTGGCTGTCACTCTGAGGGCGAGTTTGTGTGTCGGGATAACGACTGCTGGTGCAAATGCAGTGTGGATTATTCCCAGTGCAACTGTCCCAGTGAAGACCTGAAGGCTATGCAGGACAGTCTGAAACTCATCAGAGAATCATGGACGCAAGCCAACCAAGAGTTTGAAGAGTCTGGTAAGATTTCACAGTACAAAAAATATATATAAATGGTTTTTTATCTGTTCCAGAAATTTTGGAAGACTAAATATTTCAAGCTTCTAAAAGGACAAACGTCAAACAGTAGAATTTTAAATTGAACGGTTTTCATTAAAATTAATTATGAGCCGTTTGTGAATAATAATTAGATTGTTTTTATAAACTGGATGAATTAAGCTGATTGATTTTAAGATTTTTGTCTGATATAGTTCTTGATTGTTCTTAATAATGTCAGTGACTAATGACTTCAATTTATCCAATCATCCTATCCAAATCCAATCCAGTCCCCTTTAGCCTCTGTTGTTGATAAAGGTTTGTTCATACTAGGCAGGTTTGATGTTTTGAACTGCATCATGAACCGAACAAACTCTCTTGTAACCGTTCTGTTAAAGCGGTTCATGTAAATACAGTTGAACCTTGCCCTCCAAGCCCTATTGTGCACCAAACAAGCAGAATAAGATCTGGTTCAGTTCATGTATAATTTGTTTGGAGCATAAAAGATTAAAAGATTTTTAAAAAAAATTACCTTGAAAACTTAAAATGAAGGAGTCTTAAACCACTGTCTTTCACACAAAGTAAATATAGAAAAGGACAGTGCTTTTGGAACGTGTCACTGCATTTAGCAGGACAAATTCTCAAAGAGACTAGATTGGAATCTACTTAATATTCTGAATTTACTTAGAAGCCAAGACATTCTCAAAGGCATTAACCATTGGAGGCATCTCTTACTATCTTCCAAATACAATATCATTGGCTTATGTTAGAAACTTTTTTCTGTACATCTGAGAAGCTCTTCACAAGTTCTCAACTGATAAAAATACATTCGCACGTACCCACAGTATCTTGAATATCAAAAATTCTTTATATAAACAAAATGGTTGATATAAAAATGCAATTTTTGGTATGAAAAATCTAATATTTTTTTTCTATTTAAAAATATTATTAGTAGAGCAATTAAATTGTTGATATCAAAAACATAATTCTCGATATCTTTTACTGTATTTTCACTAGTTCAATGTCACATTAAACCAATTAGAGTTTCATCTCTCATTCTTTTTAAGAGTCAGTTGCATTGCGCCATGGTGCAATTGCTATTTACATGGCAGACTTAGTAAGTGGAGTAACTAAACAATTCACTAGTGAGAAAATAGTTAAACAGAATTCAGCTACTTTACTTTTACTTTTTACTTTACTTCTTTTTCTTTTGTGGATAATGATACGGTGTTGTATGCACTCCACTGAAGACATCCATTAGCCTACATATTTACTTTCATTTGTTAAGTGCAAGATTTGTTTCAAAACTATTTTTAAAATTAGTTCTAATTTCCTGCAAACAAATAAAGGAACATTAATAACAAACTGAGGTTTATTATCCAAACACACATCCTATTCTTATGCCCCATGGTGATGCATACGTCTCCAAATCCTGACTTTAGACCAGCTCTCAGTTGATCAATGGTGCGGTCTATTTCAGTTCCAACAATGCGCCTTAACACACCTCCTTTATAGATGAGCATGCATATGAGTCCACAAAGTGGTGCAAATAGATTTGCTATTTAAGCAATGAGGTGCAAAATGTGAAAATTAGGGTTGCGCTGGTCTGCTCCTTATTGCGTCGGGTGTATGATAGGGCCTTAAGTCTTTAATGCTTTAATAAGAGTTATTAATAGTCAACAGAATGCCTAAAAGGTGTATCAGAATAAAGTGGAACCTTTTTTTATTTATTTATTTTTTTTGGTAAATTAGCTAATTCTAAGCAACCCATTGTAAACCCAGCACTATGTAATGCCTCTTAACTCTGTAAAAATCATCAACACAGTATAGCAGGCTGTCATTAAACAGCGATTGTTATCACTTGTTACATTTGATGGTTGACAAGGAAATAGTGGGAAGTGCTTCCTGGGATCCAGTGTCATTGTCATTGTGGTAAAGCAGCGTTTTGGACTTGGCAGGCTTACTCGTCCCTAAGCGAGGCACTGAGCCAACATGGAGCAGGTTTTTTTGTGTGCATCACAGCCATGTTGGAGCTCTACCTCCCGCAGCAACAGCAGGGAGTGAAAAACCACTGCCTAATGACTGTAAACCAGATAAATAAACAACAATCATCTGCTGGAGCCAAATCATCTACCAGTGCTGCTCCTCTATTCGGTCGGGGGCAAGACAGTTTTTGTTTCATAATGATATTCGTAATAAAAAACAAAACTTGCCGACTTGTGCAGATCAATGGCTGTCTAAAAATGGAACTGTAATATTTTCAATTACCTGATGTTTGATTGCATGAGAAATCCAATTCGGCATAGACTGGTATTGTCAGGCTATGATGAGGATCTGTGTTGTTAATTATAGCTACTGAGATCATTTCTTGTTAGATGTTAGCATTGATTGGGGCGTTGAGCGCCATAACACAGCTATCGATTTTTCAAGCCACAAATGAAAATGAACTTCCCTTCGCTTGGAAGACATTTGTGTGGCCGAAAGGATTCTGCTTTTGCTTTAACAACTTGCCATCATGTTAGAACTTAATGTTTCACTCTATTTTTTTCTTTTTTTTTTTACTCTTGTTGTTATTGGGGTCAAACCACATGTTTATTCAAAATCATAAGTTATACAATTTTTCTCATTTTAAGGATACATTCAAATAACTCAGAGAAGAAATATGTCATAAAATATCAAATTTAGAAGTAGATTTGTCCTGCATTTTGATGCAATATCTGCCCATGCTTTATTTTGAAGGTACATCATTAGAAATTCTATGGACAAATTCCATATTCTAAGTAACTTCATGAAAATGAAATAACACCTAACTTTCACCCTTCTCTTGGAAGACATTTGTATGGCTGAAAGGATCTTGCTTTTTCTTTATCAACTTGCCAACATGTTAGAACTTAATGTTTCGCTCTTTTTTTAAAACTCTTGTCGAACCACATGTGCATTCAAAATCATATATTATATATTTTTTTCTTGTTTTAAGGATATAATTATATAATTTGGAGGGGAAATATGTCTAACAGTAGCAGTGATTGGAGTTTCAGTATGATAATATCTGCACACACTTTGTTTTGATGGTTAATCAATAGAAATTATTGTCTACGGACAATAAGTAACTTTATGAAACTGAAATAACCCCTAACACCCAGCCCTAACCCTAACTCTGCTTTTGTTTATTAACTTGTTATAGTGTTAGAACTTAATCAACATGGCTTTTTTTTGTTGTTGTTTTTTTTTGGTATTGGAATCAAACCTTATGTGCTTCTTTAAAATCATATATTAAATATAATCTTGTTTTAAGGATGCATTCATATAATTTGGAGGAGAAATATGTTTTGAAATATCAACATTTAGCAGTAGATTTGTCCTGCATTTTGATGCAATATCAATAATAACTTGATGCACACATTATTTTGATTGTTAATCGATAACTAAATCCACTTGTGCTTTTTTTTTTTTTTTTTGCAAAAACCTCTAAATCCACCTATTGGAGACAGTGTAATTAGTTGAAAATCACTAAAGATGCAATCAGAAATTATTTTTAATTAAAAAAATTAATAAAAAAAACTACAATAAAAATATATAAATCTGTCAAGTAAGTGGCGATTCATTTCACTGTGGTAACCCCTGGTAAACCAGGGACAAAGCAGAAGGAAAATGAATGAATGAAATCTGTCAAGTGCATTAATCCATAACATTAAAACTGACTTTAATTACATCTTAACATTCTGTTGTCATTTTTGATATTTGGGATTTAGCTTTAATGTAAGTAGAGCAATGTAAACATTGCAAACATTGTAAACTAAGCCTCTTTGATTCAAATAATGTAGTGCAAAAACATTATGAAACATCAGTATCTGGCGTATAGGTATTATGAAGTAATACATAGAATGAAACACTCTCCTCATAAAAGCCAGCATATCAGCGCGCTGTTACATTGAAAACATATGATTCGATTCCCGCCTTCTGATTGATTCAATGGATATAGTGGCTTTCGCTATCAAAGGTGTTTTGAGGCTTTTGCAAACAAACTGTTATTTCTCAATGCGCTGACACTGCTATTTAGATTATTTGAAGCAAAAATATTTGTTGAACGTACTGCCTGCTTAAAGCATTCGCTTAGTGTCATTAGCAAATTTTTGGCGGAAGTGACGTTTAGCGACTTTTGCATCTGAACTCTTTGTATATATGTTCCAGTGCCTCCCACAGGTTTGAAAAATACTTTCAGTGGTAACTGGATTGAAACACATCCTTTACCCACAGCAAAAATGGTTAACTAAATGTGAAATAATGTGATTTTAATAATACTTTTATTTTACACTGTTTCTTTTCAATGATTTAAAATTTTTAAAAAGCTGTTAAAATAAAAAAGAACAAAAACTTTAGAAAGCTAATGCAGAAGTCGACTCCTGGACATTTTAAGGTATTTAGAAACACCGGCCAGATGCATTTTTAAGCCTCAAAAAAGCCACTGTGGGTCTCTGCAGAGGACATGACACTGTCTGAGGAAGTGTTGTTGATGCTGATGTTTGGTTATCCTGGGCAAAAAAGTGTAAAAGAATGATAATATTGTAAAAAAAAAAAAAAATGTCATCAAATATACTTGGATGGCTATTAATATACCTGGGTGGCTGCCCAAGTAAAGTCTATGTGTGGGAAGCACTGTGTTTATATAATTTGAAGAAGAAATATGTATTGAAAAGTTAGCAGTAGATTTGTCCTACAGTTTGATGTTGTAGACATTCCGTATAAGTAACATTACAACAGTCGCTATCAGTAGGCTAATATCTGCCATCACTTTATTTTGATGGTAAATCATTTGAAATTCTAGCGACGATAAGTAAATTTATGAAAATGAAATAACCCCAAACCCTAATTTAACCCTAAATTAAAAGATTCTACTTTACTTTAACAAGTTTCCATCCTGTTAGAACGTAATGTTTCTCTCTTTTTTTTACACTTGTTATTGGAGCCGAAGCACATGTGCTTCTTCAAAATCAGCCTTGTCCTTCTTAGAAATAGCTTAGCGTTTCTTAGCAATTCATTGAAAATACCTCGCTGTCCTCGCCTATCAGTGTTCAATCACACAGGACAATTTTCAATTTTCATCAAAGGAATGAAAATAACGTTCCACCTGCTCCCTTTCCACCTCCCAGTTTCACTGTTGACTAATTTTTATCAAACATGACTGATTTCCTTTTCCTAGACATGAGGCAAAGTCATTCCAGTAATTTATTCTCAACACTTGTCTGCCTTTCTAGAGGACTTCCAGAATTTTGTGAGGAGATTACCAACCTTCTATGCTCTGAACACATCTGCCGTGCAGTACTTTTGGAAGATGGACTCTGGCGTTCAGCAGCGCTTTCAGCTTTTGGAGACCAACACTCAACAGCTGCTCAGCAAAGCACAGCGGATCGTCAGCAAACTCTTCAAACTCAGCAAAAGGTGTCGGACTCAACCCAAAATATCTGTGCCCAGGGAGAGGTAAGATGTACGCCATGTGCCTAATGGGTTAGAAATGGACATGTCTGTATTTATAATTGATTGTGTAAAGTTGAGGGGTAAAAATAGTGTGCCGTTGCTTGCTAAAGGGCTCAGGGTTGATGAAGCAGATTTGTTTTAGAGGAGGATTATGTCTGTTAACATCAGATAATTAGGTATTATGATTGAATGATTTAAGTAAGGGATTTGTAATAAATTTTTCTCTTCTCTCTCACGTTTGCTTATATATATATATATATATATATAAACCTAAAACTGTTCAACAAGACCAATTCTTCTCTTAGAAAATTTTTTTTTGATCTACTTCAAATGTTGGCTAACATAAAAATCACTACTGTTTACTTCTGTCTTAATTTTGTTATTTCTTATTGAATTTCTAGTTCTTTTATATTAATCAGAATCAAGCATTCTAGAGAGCTACAAAGAAAATATACATACAATTACTACTACTACTAATAATAATAATAATAAAAATGATGATAATAACAAAAATATAAATATAGCTGCAAGCAGTTAAGGGGCCAAGCACTGTACAGGCAGAATAAGCAAAGCAGTCCAGAGACCAAAAGCAACAAGGTTAGTAAGGAGCATCAGACAAAGTGAAATATTTATTTTTTTAAATACATTTGAAGTATGTAATGGCCGACCACCAAAATGGCTCACCTGGCAAAATCAAACATCACACGACTTGGCATGTTCCGTCAGATGAAAAGAGATCAAATTAATGAATTTTGGACAAAAGGTTGAGAAGATATAAATAAAGAAGCCATATTTGTATCTTTGGGCCACTAGAGGGCAGTGCGCCAAAACGCTGCAGATAACCTCAGACCATGGACGTCATAACACACACCAAGTTTGGTGTGAATATGTCAATGCGTTACAGAGGTTAAATCCATTTTTGCAGGCTCTAAATTTGTTCGCAAGTTAAATGAAAATGGTTGGGATAATTAACTTGAATTGCAAAACTTTTGGTCAGCATGGTCTGTAGATCATGTGATTCAATTTTGGTGAAAATTGGATATATAGGACGAGTTCGATCAAATAGGTATTGCGGATAATTTAAAATAGCGAAAAAATCTTCAAGATGGGAAATGACGTCATAGGGGCGTTTGAACCGGCTTTAGCCAAGGAATCAGAGGAATTTCGATTGTAGCCCATTCGGTTCAAAAGTTATAATGATAAACATTATTGAAAATTTGGACAAGTAGTAGCGCTAGAGAGTTTGAGTTGGAGACTTCATGTTTGCTCTGGTTAATGTTGAGACTGCCCTCTATCATTGTGCCAATTTATACAACTTTCTTTCATACGGTTATATGGGCTGCCATTTTAATTGGAAAAAGAAGAAGAAATGAAATAATAATAATAATAATTACAACAACAATAATAATATATTAGGAGCACTAGCAAAAACAATAGATGCCTTAGCACTGCTGTGCTAGGCTCCTAATAATAAAGTTCTAAATAACAAATAGCATTTTTACAATAAAAGAGCCTAATAAACCAAATATTTTATTTAAAATTATAAAAGAAATACTGCTTAGTGTATAATGTCTGATACAGTACCTAATGTTTACAGAGCATCCAAAAAATACTGAATATATATATATATATATATATATATATATATATATATATATATATATATATATATATATATATATATATATATTTATTTATTTATTTATTTATTTTTTTTGTGACAATCACAGAATAGCTTCTCCGATTTCTGCTATAACACCAGTATTTCTAACAATGTCACATGTTGCGATCTTACACTTAATCACCACACTTGATCTGTTTCCAAATGGATGAACTGACAGCAGACTTAAAATGCATGTCTTCCGAACTAATTAATTAAGAAATGCCTTTAACACACTACTCCGTCCACATCAGGGGGCAATTGTGGCAAGCATAATTGTGTTAAGTCCACTATCTTGGCTGAAGGCCCAGGCTCTCTAAAATGATAGAGACTGTCCCATCTAATCATTTCAAGAGTTAGTGGATGAATAGGTTTTATCTTCCCATCTATAGGCTAAAGTGCAGTTTGTGTTTTAATGGAAGACACGAGAAACAGGTAATTTATGGGCTCTGCACCGGAATGATAATGCAGTGCCTTTGGTAAGGAGAAAGTTCACTACCGAGGGCTGAAAGCGAGTGTTCAAAGATGGTAGAGGGTCAAAAATGAGAATTATGCAAACCACGCAGACTGGCAAGTCAAGTGGAAACTACTCAAGTCAGATGAGGTGAAAGCAGAGCCTAAAGCGATGATCAGCTTCACAGTTGAAAGTTCCTGCTTCATTAATATTCATATTGACTTCTCAGAGACATGCTATATTCGGTTATACTCACATTTTCACTTAAGCCAGCAGGGGGATCTGGCAGTGCAGATGTTGCAGATGCTGTGACATACAGATGCCAATGAAAGTGATATACTTTATTGCTTGGAATGGACTGTCAGCTGTATAAATGCGTCTTGCTTCCAAACATCTAATACTTATTGGAACATTTGTGTGATGTTTTCTCAGAATCTTTTGGCAGCTGTTATGCAGTTTATAAATAACACAATACACCAAAAGATAAACAAACCAAACAAACAAACAAACAAACAAACATAAATAAATAAATAAATGAAAAATAAATAGATAGATAGATAGATAGATAGATAGATAGATAGATAGATAGATAGATAGATAGATAGATAGATAGATAGATAGATAGATAGATAGATAGATAGATAGATAGATAGATAGATAGATAGATAAGAGAGAGAGAGAGGGGGTCGGGGGGTTCCCCTCACTATTCTGCCACCCTAGGCAACTGCCTAGGTCACCTCTATGGACGCGCCGGCCCTTAATTTCAGAAATACTGACCAACAAAAAAATACATTCAAATAAAGATACAAATTATACAGAACAAAATTTGTTACAAAAAGAGTATTTTTTTAACAAAATTAGACTGTATGATTTGGCCAACAATTGTTACAATGTTTCCTGTTGCTCTTTTGGGTTAGTTTGAAAAAAAATCTGTTGTATTGTTATCAGGTATTGTGAGTCGTCTTTTTAAGAGATTGTTGCAGTTGTTGTAGCTACTAAACCATATTGACAGGAACAGAAATGAACTGATTCAGATGTGCATTCAAACTGAAACATCAGAAAATGTGCAATAGGCTACCATAAAAAGGTCTGAATTCTGCATAGTTTTGCAAACTTAAAGGGCTTCACAGACTATTCAAATAAAATGGTCTATTGTTGCACAAACGTGTGAGCATTTTAGTGAGTTTTCCACATGCAACATTATGTAATGTAGATAGACTGTAAATTATGATACTACTGTTTACAAAGTACAGTGGCACCGCCAGTGTTTTGGAGCCATAGTATCATGATACTACCATAGTACCGGTAAACCATGCAACCCTAAATTCAAATACAAAACAGTATTTTATAATTTGTATTTCATAAGGTTTATAAAAATGGAGTAATATATTGTATCAAAATACTTCAGGATTTTTGTATTTTTTAAATACTGTAAAATACATTGTAAGAAGTCTACATGATGACATGTAGACCTCGGATTCATGCTTTCTCAGTTATTTGCCTAGGTCAGAGATCAGAACAGAAAATTGATTAAGGAGATAATCAATGCTTGGAGTTTGGATGGAAATTATGCAACACATAAAGAAAATAACAGACAAATGACAACAAAAGTCAACAATCATTAAAAAATTATACTGCACAATGCTCAGACTAGTAATACATAACGGCAGTATAGTGTACAATTTGGCATCAGCATCTTTGCTTAAAAAATGAGATGGTATAAAATATCAGTCCTTAAGAACAGGATGAAGAGCCTTCAGCACATAATCATTCTCAGTCTCAGTGCTGCAGGTGGAAATGCAGAGGATGTTTAGAAATATAAAACGCCTAAAGACTTCAGTACAATTACTGAAGAGATGTCGAAATGGCACAATACAGTATATGGGACACACATATTCAATAATATTCCAGTCTATATAGACTGGTCAAAAACTCCAGACTGTTACATGGCAGCAGCAGGATCTATAGGAAGAGTTTATTTGCAAAAATAGATAAGTCTATTTTTAGAGATATCATGTTTTATGTTCAGTTTGCAATTGAAGGGTACGATTGCAAAAACATGATTTATGGAAATGGAAAGTTTTCAGAAATCATTATTTTTCATTAGGTATTTAAGATTTCAATTGCAAAAAAAATAAAATAAATTTGAACAAAAAATAAATAAAATAACCTCTTCATGTATCACCCTTTTAAAATATAAAACTGTAAGGAGATTTCACTGGCCACGCAATAGATGGAAACACAATAAAGAGATTTAGTGCTATATTCATTATCTGCATTATATATGTTTTTTACAGTGATTAAAGAGATCATTTTCAAGACAGGACTTGCTGTATGAATTTGTGCAAAAAGTATGCTAAAATGAAAGCATTTTTTAATAAAAAGTAAAAAAAAAAAAATGTTTACAACTGTTAAATGTTACCTTTAGGCAAAATGTGTTAAAATGTAAAAAACATCCCATAATGTAAAAATTTGTCATTTAGGGATTAAATGGGGACTAAGCCGAAAAGAAAATAAATAAATGAATAATTAGGATATTGAGCATGCATAATTCAATATTATTTCAACATTGTTTTATCTTATAAATCTTTTAATTAAAAATCCAAAGTAAACAGGAAAAAGTTCTGCACTTTCTCCTACAACACTGCTGAAAGCATATCTATCTGAGAATTCCATCATATCTCAAGTCCAAATGTACAATACAATAATACTTCCCAAAAATGATCATCATCTCAGGGTCGAGGAGTCTACTGTAGGGCATGAGAACAATAACAGCATGTGCTTGAAATGTTTCTGCGATCTGCCTTGATCAATCTTCAAGAGCTTCCTTCTGCTTTGATAATATATGATTCAAGTTTCAGGCAAAAAAAGAAAAGAAAAAAAAACAGGCAGACAAATAGAACAGACATTTTATTAGACTGCTTTTGAGTTCCTGATTTACTGTTTTGTTTTCTCTGTCATTTCATCATTCACACTTGATTTATTTGATTTCTGCGTTTCCTTTAAATGACATTTTTCATTCCTTTTGTCAAGTAGAATTTATCAACAGCTTGACACATTTGTTCATAAAAAGCATTCCCAAACTGTATATAGTTGAATGTTTGTTACGCTTTATGCTTGTTCGCATATCATGTTGTATTATAGCCTTTATAGAAAATCTAGTCTCTAAAGAAAACAAAACAAAAACAAATGCATTCAGGTAAGGCAATTTTTTCATGCACCTATTAGTTTTGAGAAGCTTTTTATAGTGTTCAATTAGCCCAATGTAAAGAAAACATCCAAATATACAGAACAAAATACAATAATACATTTAATAAAAATAATAATAATAATAATAATAACAATTATTATTATTATTATTAGTAGTAATAGTAGTAGTAGTAGTAGTAGTAGTAGTAGTAGTAGTAATACATGATGAGCCCTATCATACACCCGGCACAATAAGGCGCAAGACATGTTTGCAACAGCATGTTGCTATTTTCAGACCAGCGCAACCCTAATTTTCCCATTTTTGCCCTATTATCATTATTATTATTATTATTACTATTATTATTATTATTATTAGAAAACATCCCAACATGCATATTTTTTGTCAAATTCTGAAAATGTCAATTAATATTCTATGCAATTACGATGCATATTTTTAAAATAGCTTTTTTTCCTGCATAAATTTCTACTTCAGATGCATGTATACAACAAACTTCAGTTTTAATCATATCTATATTCTAATGTTCATGAATAATTTGCCTGATCATATACAACAAAATGTGAAAATTCATTTATGTTCCGGCTTTTGCAGTATTTTCTGATTTCTTTCTGCATTAATAAACCTTTGACTTTAACATGTCAAAGCAAAGAAAAGAGAAACAAGAATTTTGGACCTGACTTCATCCAATGTTTAGACTGATTTTTGTGGAAGAATTTTATGCAAAACATTGCTTATTTAATTAAATTATGCCTAATTTGCATATTTAATGACATTTCAGTAACTTGAAATGACTTGACTTTGACATTATATGCTAAAAGATAAGAAAAAAAACCAAGAGAAAATAAATTTGAACCTGACTTCATCCAATTTTTAGATTGATTTTTGTGCAAGAAATTTATGCAAACTATTGCATAGTTAATGAAATGTCTAATTTGCATATTTAATTACATTTTAATAACTTGTAATTTAAAAAATGTTTGCCATGCTTAAAGTAATCAATCAACTGGGGAAGTATCCTATCCCTTTTTTTCTGTGCCTAGTTCACTGCAGTGTAAATAGAAAATGCTAAAGACAAAAACAAATTCAGTGAATTACATTACCCTTCTGCGACTGGACAAGTACATACACCTTTATAGGCATAATGTTTATAAGGAGAAAAATGCCTCTTTAAGCTATTGTTGTTCTTCCATCAGATGCATTTTTTTAAACAGTCTAAAAATATGGAAATTTGTAAGAAATTGTTTTCTGCTGGAATAAATGTGCATGAGGATGTTTTGTCTCTGGTGTGAATTTCCGTTTCGCCGTCAGTGAAATATGCTGACAGGCTGCTGAGATTTCCTCCATCGCCAACCACCTGCATACTGACTGTCTCTCAGGCAGCCTGGTGCCATGAATATTTATACATTCTGTTGCCATCACTTATGTTTTAATCCAGGGTAAACTGTTTTTCCCTGCGCAAGTGGAAATTGCACGGCGGTGGAAATCTTCGGCTATCTCTCTGGATAGAAAAAAAAAGATTCTATGCAAACGCTGCACTAGATTTTTGAACTCATTCATTCATTCATTTTCTTGACAGCTTAGTCCCTTTATTAACCCGGGGTCACCACAGCAGAATGAACCGCCAACTTATCCAGCACATTTTTACACAGCAGATGTCCTTCCAGCCGCAACCCATCTCTGGGAAACATCCACACACTCATTCATACACTACAGACAATTTAGCCTACCCAACTCACCTGTACCACATGTCTTTGGACTGTGGGGGAAACCGGAGGACCCAGAGGAAACCCATGCGAACAAAGGGAGAACATGCAAACTCCACACATAAATGCCAACTGAGCCGAGCCAAGGTTCGAACCACCAACCCAGCGACCTTCTTGCCGTGCGGCGACAGCACTACCTACTGCGACACTGCTTCGCTCCAGATTTTTGAACAATGAAAGGACAAGTTTGCATATGTTATGAACGTTTTAGAAATATGGAATTGCTAATCGTTAATATAAGCTAGTTTCAGAGGAAAATTAACATTTGTATTTACCTATTAATTTTATCTTATTTTAATTATTTCTATTAATTATTTATTAACTTATTTTACTACTTATTAAAAATTAAGACACTCCAGGGGAGTAGAGTAAAAAAAAAAGAACTTGGGTTATTGCCAGATGATTTTTCACATTAAGAAAAATGCAATATTTGGTTCAATGAGTTTTGTACAATATTGTGTTTAAATAATGAGGCATTGTATAGTTAAATTTGCATATATGCCTTGCACAAAAATGTCTTATAAGTAAATAGAGGCAAAGTCAGAGTTATTGTTTTCATTTTTTGGGGATTTATTAATCTCTTTTTAGCCCTCCATAATTCAGAAAATGCAACAAAATTTGCATCATTTGTTAAAATTTAAAAAACATTTGCATCATTTTTGTAGGAAATACTGAATATAATCAGTCAAATTAAGCCCTTTTTAAATTATATGTGGAAGTGTATATTTATGGCACATTGAAGGAGAAACCAAAAAAAAAACAAACAAAAAAAAACACCATAAGACGTTAATATTAGGTCAGGAAGTCAGATGACCAAAATTCAATGCCTAGCCATAGTCTAAGGACAACATTATTTTGACGTTCAATAACAATGTCAAATTACATTGATATTTGGTTTATTTTAGGTTGTGTTGGAAAGTGACCAAAATCCAATGTTTGATAGATGTCATAGTGGTAACGTCCACACAACATCAAGGTGTACCATGGTTAGTCGTTGATATTTGATTGATTTTAAATAGATTTTAGGTTAGACATTGGACATTGACGTCAACCTGAGATTCGGTTCTGACGTCAACCTGATTTTCAATTCCAAAAAAAAATCCAATGTTCCCTTGACGTTGGGGTACAACATCAAAAGGACGTCATTTTGATATCCTGTGCCTGCAGGGAAATCTCCAAAGTGCTAAATTCATACAAATATAGTGTTTCTGCCTGCAGTGTTTCATCTTAAACTCAAAAAATAGGAACAACGTCATTCTCTTCAGTTTGATTATGATTTGATCATTTCAGTCGAGACTGTTCAACAGTGACTTTAATTTGTCTTAAAAATGACATTCAAATATTTGATAAATGCTGTGCATAGATGGACACGTCACTTGCTATTTTAAATCATGTTGGATGAGATATCACTCTGTTATTGTGTTGGGGGAAACAAAGTGAAATTGAAAATGGGAAACAAGTCAGTTTTTAGCTGATGTTTACAGTTTGACTCCATGTGACAGATCGTGCTGATCCACTCCACTGAGTTCATTTGCCAGTGGCAGCAGAGAGAATCATTACAGTGTCTGAATATGCATGTTATGGAAATTTTTGCAGGATGACATTTTTCATGCTCGTAAAATGGATGAAATTATTTGGAAATAATTTAGTGACTAGTGTTATTATTTTTAAGTATAGATTTTTCTGAATTTTCTGCTTGAATTAAATCATCTATTATGAAGATTAAATATCGTCTGTGATTTTCTTAAAGTAAATTACTGACATTTCATGCTTGGCGCATTTTACATGGTATGTGTAGCCAAAAAGACTTTGCTTATGGTTAGCCACACTCAACACGCATACAAACTAACTGTATCCCTAAAGGAATCAATTATTGTGATATTTTAAAAAATACAGTAATAATAATACTAAAAGTACACCATTTTTAAAATAAACTTTTGGATTCAGAAATGTGTGTGCTGCTCAAGGTGTCAAGGTTTTATTGGACCTCTACAGCTGTCCTTAATTAACTTTATTCAAAATATTTCATGGAATGTTTATGAATTACTCTCTTCTGAAATAATGTGTATTTTGACCAAATCTGTGTTTTAAATGTGTCGTTTAAAAAAAGAACAAAACATAGATTAATATATTATGATGCCTTTTTATACAAAAACACACAGAATTAAGTAACAAAATGTACGATTTGCCAAAATGTGGACAAAACACAATCTTCCAGCTGAAGCTTATATGGAGTTTACCAAAGATTTAGTATAAATATAGTGTAATTTATTGGAAAGTTATAAAGGATTTTAAATGGTGACCCGAGTCATGGCATTGTGAACAGAAGTTAACTGGTGATGTGTTACACTAGAAACAAAAGCCATGTTTCTACTGTTGGGCGAAAGCAAGCATGTTAATGCATGTCATAGCCAGTTGCATTTTGTGTCACTTTCAGAAGTTGACCAGGCCTTAGCAGTGCTTTCTTAGGGCCAAGGGCCATTTTCTTATATACCTTTGGAAGAGTCTATTCTCAGATGTTATTTTAATCATACGTTTTGGTTCCATATTCAATCAAACTTTTTTCTGTGCCTTTGTTGATGTGGATGTTTTCCATCTTAAATTACACTGTCAAGTTAATTTGTATAACTTTAATAACTCTGGTTTTATATCTGTGAGAGTCCTCTGTTGATCTACTTTGGTTTCACCTTGCTACTAAAATTGCAAAGTTTTACAATGATTTATCATGGAAGTGTGTTTTTAAAGCTGCACCAGCCCACAAGTGAAAACACAGCTTACTTATGCCCTCATTGCTCATGGTCTGAGGCTGTTGGCCTTGTCCGGCCTCTTGTTAGCTCTGACCCAACAGTGGAAAAATGTCTTCTTTTTTAAAGCTAGAACTTTAAAAAAAATGGTGTGACACTGGCATTGTGCTTTACATACATGTGCAGCAGCCCCTTTAAGATCTGTTCATTCAATATATGTAGAGTTCAGATGCAAAAACCTCTAAGTGCTGTCTGAAATTTTCTTCTAAAATAAGTATTACGTTCCTGTTCAATTATTTTGCTTGAAGGGCAATGAAAATAACCTATTCTTTGTCATAAAATTTAAATCCTAGCTTAAAAGTCTGAGTTAAATGCTCATTTTAGATGAAAATTTCAAATAGCACTTAGAGACTTTTGGAACTCTTCATATAATAAAATACAAAATAACTTATCATGTTCATTCCTTTACCATAGGCCTCTGAGCTACTGGCTGAGGTACATCCTTTCCATCATGTACTGCAGCGAGAACAATCAGATCGGGTCCTACATGGAGGAAACACGGACCTGCTCCTGTCATTATGAGCACCCATCCTGCCAAGGTGTCATCCCATGCTCGGTGGGTGACGGCCCTCACTGCGCCTCATGCTCCTACGAGAACCGCTCACGCTGTGCCAGCTGCAATCCTGGATACATGCTGAGCCAAGGGACATGTAGGAATACCATACCAGATTCTACTGACAACTACATTGGTTTCGAGACAGACCTTCAGGATCTGGAACTCCGCTACCTGCTGCAAAAGATGGATGGCCGGATCAGCATTCACGCCATGTTCATAAGCAATGACGTCAGACTCAACAACTGGTTCGATCCCAGCTGGAGAAAGAGGATGCTGCTGACGCTAAAGAGCAACAAGTTCAAGTCCAGCCACGTCCACATGCTCCTAGGGATCTCCCTGCAGATTTGCCTTACTAAAAACAGCACCCTGGAACCACTGCTGTCCGTCTACATCAACCCATTTGGAGGTAGCCATTCCGAGAGCTGGATCATGCCCATTGACCAGAACAATTACCCTGACTGGGAAAGGACCAAGTTAGACATCCCGCTTGACTGTTATAACTGGACCCTGACTCTGGGAAACAAGTGGAAAACCTTTTTTGAGACTGTCCACATTTACCTAAGGAGCCGTGTCAAAACGGCATCCCCTCAGGGGAACGGCACTGTCCACTTTGAGCCACTGGAATACATGGACTCATCTCGCAATCTAGGCTACATGAAAATCAACAGTATGCAGGTGTTTGGATACAGTATGCACTTTGATCCAGACGCCATCCAGGACTTGATCCTGCAGCTGGACTATCCGTACACACAGGGCTCGCAGGACTCGGCCTTGCTCCAGCTGCTGGAAATCCGAGACCGGGTCAACCGTCTCTCTCCACCGGGTCAACAACCTCTGGATCTGTTTGCCTGCTTATTGCGCCACCGTCTCAAACTCTCTACCACTGATGTGGTCAGAATCCAAACTGCTCTTCAGGCCTTCAGCGCCAAGCAGCCCAACTCAATGGAGTATGAAACTACCAAACTATGTAGCTAATAAGGCACTGCAAGGTAGCAGTATATTTGTAGCTATTTCAGTAACTGTAGTTAAATGACCTGGTATACTTTCAGAAAAAACACATCGGACACATGCTGGGATACAGTGTTGATGGTGATGCCACAGTTCTGGTGTTTGTTTGAACTACCGATGTAATGGGCCAGTTCAGAAGAATGGCCAAACCTTTGCCTTTTCTTTTCCTAACTGGGGATGATTTACAATAGAGTGATGACCTCATTTCAGTTTCATGGCACACTGCAGAATTTAGCGTCGGCCCCCAGACCTGATAAACAATGCGTGCAGTAGGACTTTACTGGAAACTGTCAAATTTTAAAGTAAAGTTTTTTGTTTGTTCACCTCTTTTAATTCTCTGTATGCAAAAACAGAGGCCGTAAACGCATTATGAGCCAAACCTTGTTCGTTTTTTTTTTCTTTCTTTCCTTTTTTATGCTGTCTGTCTACACTGTAACTCTCAAAAATATCAGTATCCTAATCAACAATAGAAGTTGATGCTTAAAACTATTTTTACGATATTTGTTGGAAAATGAATGTAGGAGAAAATCTGTTTAAAAAAATATCACACATCATAAGCAAGGTACTTAATATATGCCGTTTCATGTACATTTATTTTTATAAAATCTATTATTTGTGAGAAGTTACAAAGGTAATGTCCATACAATGTATAGAACATGAATTTGTTAATACTCTAAATAAAGGTCATTTTTATGTGCCGTCTGTAAATATCTCACTTTGCTTGAATTGCACACAACTTATAACATTATATTTAGAGGCTCTATTTGCTGTTTCATCAAAGGGCACCTATGATGAAAATCATCTTTTGGAAGCTGTTTGGACAGACCTGTGTGTAGATATAGTACGTCCACAATCATATTGGAGTGATATAAAGACTATGGCTGCGTCCGAAACCGCCGACTACTCAGTAGGTACTGCATTTGAATTTAAACGTACTACTCGGCCGTTAGAAAAGTACGTTCTATACAGTATGAATGTGAAAAGTATGAATGGAATTCGGACGTACTACATCCGCCATTTTGTCATGGTCACGTGATTTGTACAGCTTGCTGTGATCATCAGTCATCATCAAATGTGACCAAGTCTCAATTTTACAAATGTAAAACATTTTTAAAACAGTGCATGTTTTAAATTAATTACAGCCATTTTACTGTCTTTATCAACACAGCCGCACATCAGTAAAATTATAAAAGTAGATGCTTCAGTCATGGTTTGTGGACGTTAAATCGTTCTGGGACGTGGACGATTGTTGACGTTATTTTTTAAATCTGTACGAATATCCATACAGCAGCATATATTAATGTGTATTATGTCACATTTGCCGTGAAAAAACAGTGTGTGTGTGTGTGTGTGTGTGTGTGTGTGTGTGTGTGTGTGTGTGTGTGTGCGTGAACTGTAACAACATTATGTGACTCATCGTTGCAGAAAGGCTTGAAATAACTCCACAGCAAATACATCAAATAATCATTGGGAAAGTTTTTACTGTTGTATTTCTCACAAACGTTACAAGAGATCTGCTTCCTTTATGTCTGTCACTGTGCTGTTTATCCAATGTGTTCAGAGCAGAAAATTCCAAATGTTCTAAAAGCTATTATAAATAATCTGATGGGTGTTTTGAGCTAAAATTTTACAGACACATTCTGGAAGCACAAAAGACTTATCTTAAATCTTGAAAAAGGGGTAAAATAGGTAGCCTTTAATTACAATTTGGTAGAATGGAAACCAATTGTAATTGCAGAAATACAGAAATTACAGTATATATTTACCATCTGAATAAATTATTGACTAGATGTACTGTAGATTTAATATGAATGTAATTGTAAAAAACGTGTATTTCTTAATATGAATATAATTTCACATATATGAGTATATTACTGTAAATTAAATTATAGTTAACGTATACTCACTACATCTCATCAGGTGAACCTATTCAGTGTGCTTTTTTAAAAAAAAAAGCTGCCAGGCAAGCCTCTGAGCAATGATTCCTTGAGAGAGCCAATTCATCTACGAGAAAAGCTTTGACAACTTGCATGTGAGAAAAAAAAGAAGCTATGTAAGAGTGGTTTTTGGCATAAACAACTGATGACTAGTTCCTCATCATTCTTCAGGATAACCTTGAGATAAAGCAAGCTGCATCATTAGGGAACACATAGTGAAACTGCCACAAAAGAGAAAAGTCAGACAACTTTTTCACTCTAACAGATAAGCAAAAGTTAAATGAGTTATTGATTGGTCATCTGTAATATGTCTGAAGAACGGGCCCAGCAAAAACATCCATTTAAAGGGGCGGCAGAAGGGGCAGACTAATGAGGCATTATGGGAAGCAATTACCATGGACAAAGTTTTCAGATATGATGACTAAATATTGATGATAAACAAATGGCACATACTGCACATCAGACCCATTGGAAAGACTTTGTTTTCTGCACAGACAGTTCCACAATGATATTTCTACATAGCCAAAAACTGAAATTCTAATTTACACAATATAAAGAAAAGAAAACAAATGCATGTCAGAAAGGAGATGACAGACATGTTACCTTTAATTGCCCACTACCAATCTGAAAGTCTGCAATCTAATATATATACTGGACACTTTATTTATCATTATTTATTTCATATTATTGATTTTACTTGGTTGGACCTTTGCACTTTATTTTGCCTTCATAACTGTCTTCTATCATCTTAATCCTTGTGTATTGTTTAAATTGACTCTTTCCGCTATGTTAGTGGCTGTTTTTGCCCTATTAACTTCCATTATAATGACTTTTTTATTGGAAAACCCTGACACCGTATAATCCTGAATTCTTGATTGTTGGTGGTTTTCCTTTTTGAGAAGAGGCCAAATTTGTCATTGTTACTGTTGATTATCAGTTGGCACCATTAACCCTTTAGATAAACCTTGTGCAAAAAAAATGGTTTCTGGCTTTTATATGGAGTTGTATGGAGTTAAAACAGCTAATTATAGTGTGCATGCATGCAATACTTTGTTTAAATGATCTGAGAGCTGAAGTGCTTATTTTGTATGTTCTTAAACGTATCAAGGTAATTCTGCAAAGGTCTTCACTATGCTCTTACACATTCTCTCTCAGACACATATAGACACATACAGGGGGGGGGGGGGGGTTCATTGTATCATTGTAACTGATTATCAGCAATAAAAAATTTAAAATTCCTGAAAGCCAAAACCACCAACAATAAAAAATGCTTGATTACATAATGGCAAGGCTTTTGAATCAAAAAATGATTTTATAATGGAAATCAATGGGGCAAAAACAGTCACTAACATAATGAAAGGGTAGAAAAGCATTTTCCCAAAATGTGTGTCAAAATAACATTTGTCACCAAAAATCATTGCATTTTTTGAAACAGAGAGAAATTTGTAGCCAAATTAAGTCTCAAGATCACCCCAGAGTGGATAAAAACATCACCAACAGTACAAAAGGGTAAATGAAGTTAATTCAACAAGATTCTAGAAATATTCTGCAGAGATTTTGTTCCATACAGACATGAGAGCAAATTTGTTTCTGTTTCAGCATATCAAAAAGGTGTTTGGTTGGGTTTAGATCTAGTGACTGTTGAGGCTATTTGAGTCTAGTCAACTGATTGTCATGTTCAAGAAGCCAGTTTGAGGTGATCTGAGCTTTGTGACATTGCTCATTATTCTGCAGAAAGTAGCTATGTGGGCATGAAGGAATGGACATGGTCAGCAACCACACTGCCTATTTTCCTCTGACCTCTGGCATCAACAAGATATTTTCACCCATAGAAACCGCAGCTTACTGGATATTTTCTCTTATTCTGAACATTCTCTGTAAACCTTAGAGATGGTTGTGTGTGTAAAAAAAAAAAAAAAAACTGCCACTGCTGAACTCTGAGCTACCGTTCACATATTGCGTCTGTTGCTTGCACAAGTTCTTTATATCAAATATAGACAGGTAAAAATGGAGAGCAATGTAGTTGTAAAATATGTATTATACACATTTGCTGCAAGTTATTGTGAGAAAATCATTACATTGTTACATCGCAGAAATACAAAACACTACAACACCTAATTATTTTATCCTGTAATGGCCCAAAAGCCAAAATTGGCTCATTTAAGTCACAAGAAGGCATGCGTATAAATAGTTTGAAAGATTTATTTATGTATTTTTTAAGTCAAATGTGTAAATCCAGAAAACACAAACACATGAAACAAAAAGGAAAACTAATTCACAAAGTGCCTAACAGTAGACCAGCTAAATACAAAACAACTCCAGACTACACTTAATCGTACCTACTCCCATGTAAATAATATAACAGGTGAGTTTCTGAGCCACTGCTTTCCTCTTTAAATTGAATGAATAACAAAACATCATGAAGACAGAAAAATCCCTTACCTGAAACAAATAATAAACAAAATGGCAAAACAATCACAAGAATGAATTAACCAAGCATGTAAGCTAATTCAGGTACAAAAGAAAAAAATGTATAGTGAATTTAGAAATAATAACAAGAGCTGGAGTCCAATTTTGATGTCAACTAGAAGAACATTAGCAAAGGAAGAGAAAGATCCACCATTGATGCCATCAGGGTTTAAATACAGGAAATCCCAGCCTGATCTCACGAGGAAACAAAAGTATTTTACGTTTTGTCAGTTTAATAGCTAATTCATACGAATTCATACAAGTTCAAACGTACGAAAAAGTACAATTTTAAAAAGGAGGCGTGGCACCCAACCCCACCCCTAACCCCAACCGTCATTGGGTGATGAGCAAATCGTACTAAATTGTACGAATTAGATTGTACGAATTCATACAAATTAGCCACTAAATCAAAAAGCTATTAATTGCCGTGAGATTGCTTTGGAAATCCTCAATGACGTCACATCTTCACCATACCCCGTAAAGGGATCTGGGAAAACTTCACCTATTGACAAAAAAAAAAAAAAAGAACAGGATAACACAGTCGATGGTGCAGACCCGTGTTATATGTACTGTACATAAATAAAATTTGTATCAAAGCTATAGCTAGGATAAGAGGCCAACCACACGTGATGTAGCAGTCCGGCTATCCCTGACTACCGATATTGACTGGCAGGCGCCAATCTACAGGACTGGAATTGCAAAGAAACTGGGATTAAAATATCTGTTATAACTATTTTGATCCAGCCAATACTACCTTGTATGAAATTTTACAAGAATAAACGTTTTTAAAACAGGGCATGTTTTTTTATGTGTAAAAGACAGAAACATTGCTATGTAGTTCAAAACCGCATGAATTCAGTACATGTCTGTACAGAACTATAAACGAGGAAGCTTCAATCACACAACAAGAATCCCAGTTGTATGTGTTTATTATTAAGTTACAGCATTGTGTGTGCCTAATTCATCATCATGCGGAAAAGCTGAATAAACTCTACAGTAACTACATCATTTAACCATTTGGAAACTTCCTGGCACAAGACGACACAAGAATTTTAAAGGCACAGGTACAAACAGCTAAAAGTCTACATTTTTCAATCTTATGGGTAGTTTGAGTTGAAATTAAGGGGACAAATTTTAGAGCAGAGATGCCCAAAATAGGGCCCCCAGGCCAAAGTTGGCCCATGATAACCTTTATTTGCCTCACCATCCCATCTGAAAAGAAAGGGAGCATGATAGGGAGGTGGTTGGGTGCAATCCTTTGACTGAAATTAACGTAACCTTTTGTTTATTTATTTATTTTTTTGCTGAGCTACAAAAAAGCCAACTGAAATTGAATGATTCAATTAAATGTTGTAAATGAATCAGACTTTTCAAATGTAAATAGTGTCACTTGACAGATATCTGCGAGCAAATCAAAGTAAAGGCAGGAGCAGTCCGACTAGTGATTTTCGCATCGAATTCCATTGTGTTATAAATGGGATTGTTTATGTTTTTACTGTGATAGGTTAAAAACTGTTACAAATGATACCGCATTAGTTATTATGATTTGTTTGACAATCATAACATGATGACAATGTTTTTTTGTTTTTTGTTTTTTTTTAAATATTACCTAATTAGTTTGGAAATTACCCATGGCAAATTTATTATTTCTAATATTTGCAAACGTAATATTTAATTAACCTGAATGCTATTATAATTGTATTTTTGGCCCACAGCCCTCAATCAAGTTAGCTTTTTTGCCCTTTATGGGTAAAAGTTTGGGTGCCCCTGTTCTAGAGGCACACAAGACTTACTTTGCATCTTGTAAACAAATTGTTCTAGAGTTTGTTTTGAAGCAGATCTAAGACAAATGTAAATACACACTAAAATCACATTACTTCCCCGTTTGGATGCTTAGTTTGAATTTTTGCAGATTGTCTTGACCTCATATACTTGCGTAAATGAATTGAATTGCTGCCATGGGATCGACTCATTAGATATTTGAACTAACAAAGAGTTGAACAGGTCTACCTAATAAAGTGCTAAATGTATATATAACTTACAATATGTGTTTGACTTCCAAGAAATCACAGGATTTTTTCATCATAATTGCTGTTTCAGGCATCAATACTCAAGTGTACCACAATGATTGGCTCTCGTTAAAAAGATGCGTGAAGTGTGTTTTACTTCTCCACGGCCTTAATTAGTTTCATTGGGAATCTGATCAATGGCATTCTTGATTGCTTGGTATGACGTTCATAAAAGCAATGGCTCCCAAATCTGTAATTTAATTGGTTCTTGAAAGATTAGTTCAGCCACAGATGACAATTCTGTCACCATTTAATCACCTCATATCATTGAAAACTTGTATGAGCTGTATAGCACAATAGACGAAAGTCTGAATAATGCTCTGGTGCAATTACAGTGAATATGAACTAAGGCTCAATGATCCGATCACAGTAGTGAACAGCCCACCAGGGTGGGAAATTATCTATGAATAACGACTCAAATTTTGGTTTGTTCCTCATACAAAGTTATACTTTAAAGGGCATGAGTCATGGATCGATTTATGATACTTTTAAGGAGCTTTTTTGCCATTTTGGAGTTTCTAGTTCGCATTTACTTTAAATAAAAATGCAAAGACATTCTGACATTCTTTGATTTTACCTTTTGTTATCCATGGTAGAAAGTCATACTAGTTTGGAATGACATTTATTTTGTAGTGAACTGCACTTTCAAAGTCTTCTCCCTTGTGTGCTTTATAGTTGTTATTTGCAACTCTTACTTATGCCAGTATTACTACGTTTTGTTAGAGCTGGTTACATAAGCACATTTAAAAAGGGGTCAGAACAAAGGGTCAGACTTGCTACATCATTTCTAATGCAAACTGGTGCAAAATTGACAATTACCATGTAGGAAAAGCTGCCCTTACAATAGAACAACGATCACTGTGAGAAATTAAGATTCAAACACACATACACTCTCAGAAATACAGGTAGAAAACCTGTCACCGGGGTGGCACCATTTTAAAAAGTCCACATTTGAACCTAAATGGTATATATAAGTGCCTAGAAAGTACAATGTAATGTAATGTATATTTATTTTGCTCATTTATTGTGTATGGCAATACACCCAAAGCGCTTTACAATCATGAGGGGAGTCTCTTCACACCACCACCAGGGTGTAGCATCCACTTGGATGATGCGACGGCAGCCACACACCACACACCAGCGATTATTGGAGTGAAGAGACAGTGATAGAGCCAATTTGGTGGATGGGGATGATTAGGAGGCCATGATGGGTAAGGGCCGATTGAGGGACTATGGCCAGGACACCGGGGTTACACCCCTACTCTTTACGAAAAGTGCTATGGGATTTTTAATGACCACAGAAAGTCAGGACCTCGGTTTAACATCTTATCCGAAAGACAGCACCCACTGACAGTATAGTGTCCCCTTCACTTTTACTAGGGCATTAGGACTCGCACAAACGCAGATTGAGCACCCCCTGCTGGCTTTTTCTAACACCACTTTTCCCATGTGGTATCCCATCCAGGTACTGACCAGGCTCAGCCCTGCTAAGCTTCAGTGAGTAACCAGTCTTGGGCTGCAGTGTGATATGGTTGTGACTGTGGTATACAAATGTGTACCTGGGATCAGGGTGGGGCCAAGCTGGAGCGCTCACACTGATTCATTGGTTGTGGAAATTCAAAATTGAACCAAAACAAACAATTACGATTGGCTTAAGATTGGCAATGAAAATTTGGAAAATGCAACCAGCAGAACCTGGGAATTTTTTCAAAAGTAAAAGTCGTGTACCTCATTGTAAAAAAATCCTCGGTTCCAAACAACTGCTTCATGTTGTCCTAACACATATTAAGTTAAATTTATTGTATTTACAAATTTAAGTGGATTGGATATTAACAATTAAGTTGCCCCCCACAAAAATACAAAAAAACATTATGTAGTTCAAACAAGTAGCAACGTTTTTTAAGGGCTCATAATACCATGAATTAAATCAAAATGGATTATTTATATTTTATATGTATATAGTAGTACTTGTTATAAATAATGTACACTTCATCATTTTGTAAAAATTATTTTACCCTCATAATCTTTTATACTATAAGCTCTCTTCTTCACTGTCTTCATCAATTTGTCAATTTTCTTTTAGTTGATTAACAACACCCATCGCCCAACAATCAAATTGCTTCCCAAAGGATGAAATCCTGCACCACCCTTCATTTCTTCTCATTTTAGGACTGTTTCAAATGGATAAACTAGGAAAAAAAGGATAATGTCAACTTCTGTTTCATGGCAATTGTAAGGGTACAAAAGGTTCCAATATGCACCTGTATTTATTTATTTGTATTATTCTAATTATTTACCTATTTTTATTTATTTATCAATTACATATTTACACAACAACACAAATTCAGCCAGTTAAAATGTCAAATAACTTTAGAAAACCTTTAGGCAAATGGCTGACGAGCAAAAAACAAAAACAAAAGTGAATGTCAATGTCAAGCTCTGATTGGTTCCTATCACAACCATGCCACAAAACTCTACAATCCGTGAACTGTTTATACTGTTTGTTTTTACTCGTCCTATTGAAAACTCAATGTTCCCCAGAAGAGCAATTTTTGCAAGCTCATTCGGTGCTCTTCATAGTTGATCACACAAGCACAATCAAGAAAACCTCCCAAAGTGACACCATTGCCTTCCTGTACCCCAGCCGATCCAAAAGGAATATGTGCTTCCATATAAACCTAATGGTTGCACTAAAAGGTAATATGAAAGTGCAGTAGCGTAGGAACATTTTTTTTAGGTGAAGGTGACACTCTAACACAAAAAAAATAAAATATATAAAAAAAAATCATTTTCTGTGTGTAATTTGATCTCATCTAGCACAAGGTGCCCTAGCAGTGTTGGGTCAGTTCTAACGAAAATAACTCCCACCCCTAACTTGAATTGGTCTAAAGTGCATTCATTTTACAGTATATGAAATAGAGTGCCCCGGCAGGTAATTGACATTTGTGTGAGTCGCATATTTGTAGTGCAAATGTTTAGGGGCGTAAATGATATTTATGAACATTACATTTTGCTGCCTGAGGGGTGTAAGTGAAACTAATTTAGTGGCAATAAAACTAAATTAATGGACTACAAGCATCTGAGCGCATAAAGAAGTAATTCTGTTTGAAAGTTATATTAACACAGAGAGTATGTAATTGTGGAAAGGGCCTCATAAAAAGTAATGATTTTACACGCCAAAAATAAATGCGCGTCTCGCAGGAATTATCCAAGTTTCAATCAAAGCTCATCAGCTCCATTTGGATCAAGAAAGACAGGGATTTGGCCCAGTGCTGAAAGCGCTTCAGCATATTTAATGAACTGGAAACAGGGCATTGAGATGTGGCTAATGCTGCTTATATGGGCTTTGGAAGAAATTGCTCAGGCTTGTCGCAAGTTAAGAGTTATTGATCTGGTGGCCTTCAATATCAGTAATATATATCCATAAATACCTCCTGATTATTAGGTTCTATACTGGAACTAATTCATCTAAAACTAAATAAAAGAGGCGAGAAATAGCAGTCTACTATATCCTTTTTAACTTGCTTTAGTGATCTGTGAATGTTGATCTAAACTGTATTTGTGACATAGAATAACAATGACTATACAGGGTTTATTATTATTATTATTATTATTATTATTATTATTATTATTATCATTAATATTATTGTTTATTAAATTTTATTTATATATATTTTAAGCTAATATAAATATTTATTTATTTATTAGTTTGTTTGTTATAATTAGCAAACATCGTAAATATTATTATTATTATTATTATTATTATTATTATTTAAAACAAACAAACAAACAAACAAACAAACAAAAATAATAAATAAATAAATAAATAAATAAATAAATAAATAAATAAATAAATAAAATATTATTTATGTAATTTTAAAATATTTATAACTTTATTATAATTAGCAAATCAATCTGGTATGTATTATTATTATTATTCTTTTAATATGTTATGAACATATATTTATAGCTAATAGTATATATAACATAAAAAATAATTTATTTACTTCTTTATTTACTATAATTAGCTAAAAATACTTTATATTGATAATAATAATAGTGATGATAATAAAATTAATAATAATAATAATAATATATGTCATATTTATTATTATTATTATTATTATTATTATTATTATTATTGGTAACAGATGGGAAAACATCATTCAGTACAACATTAACATTATTATTTGGTACATGTTACCATTCCAGATGCACGTTACAAGCAACAGGCACTTGCAGAAATTAGGTTTATGTGGATGATGTACTGGAAACCAAGCTTCTCTGAAACCACTGGTGTCATTACTTACCTTTTAACTTTTGATGTATGTTAATTTTAGGTCCTGTTCATAATCCTAGTCAACCTGAAATTCACTTTGATTTAGATTTTCCACATGCAGAGGTGAGCAACCTTTATATGAAATATTAAGGTAGAAAACCTGAATTTAAAAAATAAAAAAGTGTTATGGACGTAATTAGCTCAACTCTCGCTTTGCTGTCAGATTTCTGTACAGTGTGAGAAGGCAATTAAAGAGCACAATCCCCATTAAATTTTTAAGAGCGCAAGGAATTACATTCACACCTCATTTGTAACCAGTCATGTTCGTGAGCCATATTTAACTTTGTGGCTTTAAGGTTTATGTTTACTACAATAATAAAGCTTAAGCGTTGTGTGGCGCATTCTGAAGGCAATAATAATTAGAAAATACTTAAGTATCTAGTTCACTTCAAAGCAGCACTCCCAATTTGAAGGAAAAAGGGCAGTATGATGTGCTTTGTTATTTGCTTTAAAGCTTCATTGCACTAAGTTAGTAAAAAAACACAAAATCATATTGCATATACAGTATCAGCTGAGCTTTACATACCACTTGCAATAATTACCGTGATTTCACGCACAATCATACAACTGAGAAAACCAATGTCTTCCTGAAAAATACTGGAAATTGCAGTAAGGCTTTTTTTATTGTTTTGTGTTTTGTATAAAACAAAATAAAACAAACAATCTTCTCATACAGTAAACAAATAGAAAGGGAATTAGGATGAATGTCAAACATTGTTGACAAACATTTGTTCCAATCTCATTACTTTACATTGGCATTTACATTGGATTGGCATGTTAGACTTTTGGAAGAAGTCACCAGCATGCATCCATTTTTATCATAAATAAATTAAAAAAATATATATATACGCACATATTTTTGTACGAGATGTGGAAGAAGCATCAAGCACGAGTGATTTACATGTTAAGTCAATGCAAAGGCGTGAATAGACATCCTGCGACGTGAAACGGTTGAAGGTTGAATGAGGCGGTGCAAATGACGCGATTTGCGCGAATGAACCAATCAGGAGCTTGGTCTTGTGGGGGCGTGACTATGATGTATCAGCATTACAGCCTCTTCACTCTTTTGTCACAAGATTGTGACAGAAACTGCGTAATAAGTCCTCAGGAGAGAAAAACTCAGTGTTTTCTTTTTTGCATGTCACAACTACAGCTGATAAAATCATTATAAAACTGGCAAATGACAAATCAATCTCTCTCTCTTTCATTTGTTGTAGTGCTGTTTTTGAACCATAGTAATCTGCTAGTATTTGCTTTGCTTTGACTTTTTCAGGGTAATTTATTGTGATCTTTTGATTGCAACAAAAAATACTCGGAAATTTCTGTTGCTTGCAAGTCGTTCTGCCCTTAAACCTTAAATATGAGCAAAAATCACCTGTTTTGGCATCACTTTGGATATTTTGCTGGAGATTCATAGAAGTACCAACTCTAAAGTGACGTGTTTTTAAGCAACGGTTTCTGCTGTTCTGACGGTCAGCTGCAGATGACAGAAGAAAGTATTTACTTGTACAAAAACATTTTAATGTTATCAAACTGTTGTATAAATGCAACTTACAAACATAGCAGTGCAATATGCCTGTATATCGTCACTGGTGGGACACTGCGGCCTCGAGCCAGTGCTGATATACAGGCACTGCTACTTGTGTGATTTTGCATATATATATATATATATATATATATATATATATATATATATATATATATATGTGTGTGTGTGTGTGTGTGTGTGTGTGTGTGTGTGTGTGTGTGTGTGTGTGTGTGTGTGTGTGTGTGTGTGAATGTAAAAAAAATTGCATTTTTAAAACATTACAATTACAGTTAAAACACACAAAAAATATTTACTTAACATATAGAAAAACAATGCTGGTTAATGAAATTTAAATGTAAGAATATATATATATATATATATATATATAATATTTGCTATTTAATTGAATTTAGTTTACTATATGATGCTATTTTATTGTATTACTCGTATTTATTTTTTAATTTTTTTCTTTGATTTTATTTTAAAGTAATTTTTAAAAACAACTACAATGTAATTTTTAAATAAAAAAGTATAGAAAGTAAAAGACTCACCATACAGTAAACAGAATGAAATAGAATAAGTATAAAAGTCAAATGTCCTTGACTCAAACCTTACGTTCCAATCTCATTCCAATCATCAACAAAAAATGACCTCATATCCGCTGATTGGCAGATTGCGCTGAAAGGAAAGCTGGCATCGTTTGGACTGAAAATGAAGGTGCATGGCTTGTCACTGTTCTCCCCTGCAGTTAGTGCATGTAGGAGCGCTCTCTTGGGCGTTTTCTCATTTATGATTGCTTTTCACTTCTGGCACATCCAGGACTCCCAATCCCCTTCTTTTTCTCTCATAGTTTGACTGGCGGGCAGTTGCTCATTATTTGCATTCTGATACCTGCCAGCACTAATGAGGGAAGGGACCAGTGGCGCTGTGACAGAGCAGGTGGATTAATGCAAGGAAAGTTGGGGAATAGTTCATTATGGCACATGTACCACGTTTTAACACTGTGATGCTCTTTCTAATAATATGGCATAATAACAAACACCCGAGACCATGGAAAGCCCATCTGAGGGAGCGTTGAGCCTGTGGGGAACACATTGTCTTTTTTGGAGCAATGCGCATTTAAAAGAGTGCTCGCCTTCTGGCTTTTTATTAATAGACGTTGGTGTGTGTTTGTGGCATCTTCTGCTGGGGAATAATGGATTTGTGGCTTTGGAGCAGAAAAATGTTTTAGGTGGAATGCCTGTTTTTTTTTTTTTTCCTTTCTTGCCGTTAAGCTTAGATTTCAGATGCAGGTTCATTGATTTTGCAATGCAAACATGGTGGATCATTGTCAGCTAGCACTATTATTTGGATCAGCATTAGACAGCAGGGAGAACTTATATTTGATTATTATTGAGTCATACCTTTAACAAATAAAGAAATAAAAGAGAGAGAGATTAAAAAACGAGGTCAAAAAACCCTAGCAAACAAAAACATTTGTTAAATAAGTTATGAAGTAAAATAAATTTAATAAATTTAAATAAATTTAATAAATTTTGATAAATTTAAAATTTTAGAATAAAAAGCATTCAATTTTATTTAATGTACAGTGTGTGTGTATTTATACAGTTGAAGTCAGAATTATTATTCTTTTTTATATTTCCCAAATGGTGTTTAACAGAGCAAGGGAATTTTTACAGTATGTCTGATAATATTTTTTTCTTCTAGATAAAGTCTTATTTGTTTTATTTCGATTAGTATAAAAGCAGTTATTAATAAAAAATAATAATAAATTAACATCAAAATTATTAGTCCTTTCAAAATCACATCTGGCAGCAGCAGGATACGGGCCCACACCCCTGAAGAGACTGGAGCCTTAAATCCAGCACCTTAGACCCCTCGGCCATGCTACTGGAGTGTCCTTCATGCCTTGGGCCCTGTTCTGCCTAATTTTCCGAAAGCAGAACAGCAGAGAGGACGCCAAGCTTCCTAGTGAAGCCCTTCAACTTTGGCCAATGAGGCTATGGGCTCTATTTTGACGGTCCATGCACAAAACGGAAAGCACAGGGCGCAAACGCATTCAGGGCGTGTCAGAATCAATTTTTACTAATTTAAGGACGGGAAAATCCGCTTTGCGCCGTGGCGCATGGTCTAAAAGGGTTGAGTTAATTTTCTTAATGAGTTATAAGTGTTTTGAGAATAAACCAATCAGAGTCTCATCTCCCACTCCCTTTAAGAGCCTTGCATTGCGCCATAAGCGCATTTGCTATTTACATGACGTAAAGTAAGTGTAAGTGTAAAAACTGAGCATTTCACAAGCAAACAGTTAACAGTTTTTTTTTTTTTCATTTATTCATCTTCTGCTGCTTTTCCGGGGCCGGGTCGCTGGGGCAGCAGTCTTAGGAGAGAACCACAGACTTCCCTATCCCCAGACACTTCCTCCAGCTCCTTCGGGGGGATCCCGAGGCGTTCCCAGGCCAGCCGAGAGACATAGTCCCTGCAGCATGTCCTGTGTCTTCCCTGAGGTCGACTCCCTCTATGACATGCCTGGAACACCTCCCTAGGTAGGCGTCCAGGAGGCATCCAAAACAGACCCGAGCCACCTCAGCTGACTTTTCTTGAGGTGGACGAGCAGCGGATCTACTCCGAGCTCCTCCCGGGTGTCAGAGCTCCTCACCCTATCCATAAGAGTGCGCCCTGCCACCCTTCGAATGAAACTCATTTCGGCCGCTTGTATCCGAGATCTTGACCTTTCGGTCATGATCCAAAGCTCATGACCATAGGTGAGAGTAGGAACGTAGATTGACCGGTAATCGAGAGCTTTGCCTTTCAGCTCAGCTCCTTCTTCACCACAATGGACAGGTACATCGACCGCATTACTGCTGCCGCTGCACCAATCCGCCTATCAATCTCACATTCCATCCTTCCCACACTCGTGAACAAAAGCCTGAGATACTTAAACTCCTCCACCTGGGGTAAGGATTTTCCTCCAACCTGGAGATGGTAAACCACCTTTTTCTGAATTGAATTGAATTCAATTCAATTTGGCCGTGCCTTGCTGGAGCTCCTCCACAAAGAAAGAGAGCTCCTTAATACCAGCTTAGGAAGCACTCCCACCTTCCTGTCAACCACAGTTCCGTCTCTATTTGAGCACACCTCAAGGCAATTGATGTCTACTCCAATTGGCAGCCAGCTGCGATGCATTTAAGCACCGTATTACAAGGTAACTGTTATTTCACAAAAGAGTGAAAATTACTGATTCCATCACAGCAGACCCCAAATTGTTGTTGTTATTATGTTCAAATCCAGTTATAAAGTATTACTACTCCAATTGTGAATCATTACTGTTCCTGTTTCAACCGGGTGTTCTTGCTAAAAGGAGCAATGGCTGAGAGAGCCTTCCAGTACAGACGTTGCCAAGATCGTGGTAAAGACATTTGCTCCAGAGCAGATCCGAGATTGGGGATGTGTTGCCGTCACAACAACAAGTCTGCCGTGAGTTTCAAAGAACACATTATACTGACTAGCTGCCAACTTAAGTGTACTCTCACAATTCCCGGGCGTTTAAAGTGAATACACTCAAGCAGTTTGCTGCCCTCGTGAAAACCACATCTGGCAGCGGTGGGATTCGAACTAACGCCCCCAAAGAGACTAGAGCCTAAAGCCAGTGCCTTAGACCCATCTGCCACGCTACCCCGGTGGCATTTATACCGTGAGCCCTTTTTCCCCAGTCTTACGAAAGCAGAACAGCAAAGAGGACGCCAAGCTTCCTAGTGAAGCCCTTCAACTTTGGCCAATTAGGCCACGTTTGGATGTGACCGGGAGCATCCAGTATCACTTTGCAAATCTGTTTGCTCAAGCAGAGAGGTCAATCTCAAGGATCCTAAAATGACTGTCTGGTAGCGGTGGGAATCGAACCCACGCCCCCGAAGAGACTGGAGCCTTAATCCAGCGCCTTAGACCACTGGGCCATGCTACCTTGTAAAGATGCTTTTCCTGTGCACTTTTCCCACCAACTTATTTCATGTAGCGCAACAGCCTTGGAAAATCGATTCAATTTGGCCGTTACTTGCTGGTGCTCCTCCACAAAGAAAGAGAGCTCCTTAATACCAGCTTAGGAAGCACTCCCACCTTCCTGTCAACCACAGTTCTGTCTCTATTTGAGCACACCTCAAGGCATTTGATGTCTACTCCAATTGGCAGCCAGCTGCGATGCATTTAAGCACCGTATTACAAGGTAACTGTTATTTCACAAAAGAGTGAAAATTACTGATTCCATCACAGCAGACCCCACATTGTTGTTGTTATTATATTCAAATCCAGTTATAAAGTAATATTACTCTAATTGTGAATCATTACTGTTCCTGTTTCAACCGGGTGTTCTTGCTAAAAGGAACAATGGCTGAGAGAGCCTTCCAGTACAGACGTTGCCAAGGTCGTGGTAAAGACATTTGCTCCTGAGCAGATCCGAGATTGGGGATGTGTTGCCGTCACAACAACAAGTCTGCCGTGAGTTTCAAAGAACACATTATACTGACTAGCTGCCAACTTAAGTGTACTCTCACAATTCCCGGGCGTTTAAAGTGAATACACTCAAGCAGTTTGCTGCCCTGTTGAAAACCACATCTGGCAGCAGTGGGATTCGAACTCACGCCCCCAAAGAGACTGGACCCTAAAGCCAGTGCCTTAGACCCATCGGCCACGCTACCCCGGTGGCATTCATACTGTGGGCCCTTTTTCCCCAGTCTTACGAAAGCAGAACAGCAGAGAGGACGCCGAGCTTCCTAGTGAAGCCCTTCAACTTTGGCCAATTAGGCCACATTTGGATGTGACCGGGAGCATCCAGTATCACTTTGCAAATCTGTTTGCTTAAAGGGCCATGAAACCCCCTCGTTTCAGCAGGGTGTTTTCACACCTCTACTTTGGAAAAAGTCAGAAAAGTAGGCGTGTCCAGCTCTGTTTAGGGGGGAGTGTCGGAGGAAGAAAAGTGGGATGGTGTGGGAGTGTCTATTTGGGCACGCGCGAGTTTCAGAGTCAAAATACACACACACACACACACACACACACACACACACACACGATAAAGTGATGGTGTTTAACCTACATGGACATCTGTAGTCGAATTATTTGCCAAATTATTAAATGGTGGACTTTAGCTGCAGTTTGGCTCTTTCATTCAGGGAGTTCATTCATGCCCCTCGCGACAAACGAGATATTTGATTCAAGGAACTGCTCTAAGCATGTATTTTTCATGCAATGTTTTATACCGCACGGCGAATGAGAGAAAAAAAAACCTCCGCATTTCCCAGAAACTTAGATGCACACGGCAGGTAGTGTCAGAAAGCCGCGCGTGTTATTCCGGTCACAAAATGCGGTAAAAAATCCTACACGAGGTTAAAGTTTGGTTGTGGTGCTAACGTGTTTACACTCTGTGCAATAGTTTGTTAGATACGAACAAACTGAATAAACTGGTCGCTCACTTACCATATCTGTAGAGACAGGACAATCACCAGCAACTAGAGCTGCGTCTTTATGAAGAGAATACTACAAACGAATCCAGATCTCAGCGTTTGCAGATGAGAACAGCTCTCAGGTAAACAATAATCCTCCTTAGACACGTTTGTTATTGTTGTCGCGCGTCGCGTACACTGTTAATCCACACGTGACTCTGAGCTCTCACAGAGAGAAAATGAAAACGAAACTTAACTGCAGCAAACTATAAAAGCAACACTTCACGCTTGTTTTGCCAACACAACGTGGCGTCTCTGTCCTGAAAACACGGTTATAGTAAAGAATATTAATGAAGTTGCACAATAGAGCGCGCTGATTGGTTTGAACCAAGCCTTACTCATGCATTAATGCATCACACTGTAAGACGTAATTAGACTCACTTAGGCACAGACACCCAGTCTGCACGCTGGAATACACGCTATTATGTCATGACCGTGACGCAGCTTCAAAAATTCGTTTCAAACTGGAAGTACGAATTTGCTTGAAATAACGCAAAAACAACCAATTTACACTTTTTAGTGACATATAGGTGTCTTAATAGTGTTTTTAGCAGTGTGGGACACATATACAACTGTCAACAGCTCAAAAAATGTGTTTTGGTGTTTCGTGACCCTTTAAGCAGAGAGGTCAATCTCAAGGATCCTAAAATGAGTGTATGGCAGCGGTGGGATTCGAACCCACGCCCCCGAAGAGACTGGAGCCTTAATCCAGCGCCTTAGACCGCTCGGCCACGCTACCTTACAAAGGTACTTTTCCTGTGTACTTTTTACACCAACTTGTTTCATGTAGCGCAACAGCGCTGGAAAATCGATTCAATTTGGCCGTTACTTGCTGGAGCTCCTCCACAAAGAAAGAGAGCTCCTTAATACCAGTTAGGAAGCACTCCCACCTTCCTGTCAACCACAGTTCTGTCTCTATTTGAGCACACCTCAAGGCATTTGATGTCTACTCCAATTGGCAGCCAACTGTGATGCATTTAAGCACCGTATTACAAGGTAACTGTTATTTCACAAAAGAGTGAAAGCTACTGATTCCATCACAGCAGACCCCACAATGTTGTTGTTATTATATTCAAATCCAGTTATAAAGTATTATTACTCTAATTGTGAATCATTACTGTTCCTGTTTCAACCGGGTGTTCTTGCTAAAAGGAACAATGGCTGAGAGAGCCTTCCAGTACAGACGTTGCCAAGGATCCTAAAATGACTGTCTGGCAGCGGTGGGATTCGACGCCACGCCCCCGAAGAGACTGGAGCCTTAATCCAATGAATTAGACCACTTGGCCATGCTACCCTGTAATGGCGCTTTCCCTCAGCACTTTTCACACCAACTTGTTTCATGTAGCGCAACAGCGCTGGGAATCATTACTGTTCCTGTTTCAACTGGGTGTTCTTGCTAAAAGGAACAATGGCTGAGAGAGACTTCCAGTACAGACGTTGCCAAGATCATTGTAAAAACATTTGCTCAGTCTGCCATAAGTTTCAAAGAACACATTATATTGACTAGCTGCCAACTTAAGTGTACTCTGACAATTCCCGGGCGTTTAAAGCGAATACACTCAAGCAGTTTGTTGCCATGTTTAAAACCACATCTGGCAGCGGTGGGATTCGAACCCACACACCCGAAGAGACTGGAGCCTAAAGCCAGTGCCTTAGACCAACGGCCACACTACCCCAGTGGCATTTATACCGTGGGCCCTTTTTCCCCAGTCTTACGAAAGCAGAACAGCAGAGAGGACGCCGAGCTTCCTTGTGAAGCCCTTCAACTTTGGCCAATTAGGCCACGTTTGGATGTGACCGGGAGCATCCAGTATTACTTTGCAAATCTGTTTGCTCAAGCAGAGAGGTCAATCTCAAGGATCCTAAAACGACTGTCTGGCAGCGGTGGGATTCGAACCCACGCCCCCGAAGAGACTGGAGCCTTTATCCAGCGCCTTAGACCACTCGGCCACGCTACCTTGTAACGATGCTTTTCCTGTGCACTTTTTCCACCAACTTGTGTCATGTAGCGCAACAGCGCTGGAAAATCTATTCAATTTGGCCGTTACTTGCTGGAGCTCCTCCACAAAGAAAGAGAGCTCCTTAATACCAGTTAGGAAGCACTCCCACCTTCCTGTCAACCACAGTTCTGTCTCTATTTGAGCACACCTCAAGGCATTTGATGTCTACTCCAATTGGCAGCCAACTGCGATGCATTTAAGCACCGTATTACAAGGTAACTGTTGTTTCACAAAAGAGTGAAAATTACTGATTCCATCACAGCAGACCCCACATTGTTGTTGTTATTATATTCAAATCCAGTTATAAAGTAATATTACTCTAATTGTGAATCATTACTGTTCCTGTTTCAACCGGGTGTTCTTGCTAAAAGGAACAATGGCTGATAGAGCCTTCCAGTACAGACGTTGCCAAGGTCGTGGTAAAGACATTTGCTCCTGAGCAGATTCGAGATTGGGGATGTGTTGCCGTCACAACAACAAGTCTGCCGTGAGTTTCAAAGAACACATTATACTGACTAGCTGCCAACTTAAGTGTACTCTCACAATTCCCGGGCGTTTAAAGTGAATACACTCAATCAGTTTGCTGCCCTGTTGAAAACCACATCTGGCAGCAGTGGGATTCGAACTCACGCCCCCAAAGAGACTGGACCCTAAAGCCAGTGCCTTAGACCCATCGGCCACGCTACCCCGGTGGCATTCATACCGTGGGCCCTTTTTCCCCAGTCTTACGAAAGCAGAACAGCAGAGAGGACGCCGAGCTTCCTAGTGAAGCCCTTCAACTTTGGCCAATTAGGCCACATTTGGATGTGACCGGGAGCATCCAGTATCACTTTGCAAATCTGTTTGCTTAAAGGGCCATGAAACCCCCTCGTTTTAGCAGGGTGTTTTCACACCTCTACTTTGGAAAAAGTCAGAAAAGTAGGCATGTCCAGCTCTGTTTAGGGGGGAGTGTCGGAGGAAGAAAAGTGGGATGGTGTGGGAGTGTCTATTTGGGCACGCGCGAGTTTCAGAGTCAAAATACACACACACACACACACACACACACACACACACGATAAAGTGATGGTGTTTAACCTACATGGACATCTGTAGTCGAATTATTTGCCAAATTATTAAATGGTGGACTTTAGCTGCAGTTTGGCTCTTTCATTCAGGGAGTTCATTCATGCCCCTCGCGACAAACGAGATATTTGATTCAAGGAACTGCTCTAAGCATGTATTTTTCATGCAATGTTTTATACCGCACGGCGAATGAGAGAAAAAAAAACCTCCGCATTTCCCAGAAACTTAGATGCACACGGCAGGTAGTGTCAGAAAGCCGCGCGTGTTATTCCGGTCACAAAATGCGGTAAAAAATCCTACACGAGGTTAAAGTTTGGTTGTGGTGCTAACGTGTTTACACTCTGTGCAATAGTTTGTTAGATACGAACAAACTGAATAAACTGGTCGCTCACTTACCATATCTGTAGAGACAGGACAATCACCAGCAACTAGAGCTGCGTCTTTATGAAGAGAATACTACAAACGAATCCAGATCTCAGCGTTTGCAGATGAGAACAGCTCTCAGGTAAACAATAATCCTCCTTAGACACGTTTGTTATTGTTGTCGCGCGTTGCGTACACTGTTAATCCACACGTGACTCTGAGCTCTCACAGAGAGAAAATGAAAACGAAACTTAACTGCAGCAAACTATAAAAGCAACACTTCACGCTTGTTTTGCCAACACAACGTGGCGTCTCTGTCCTGAAAACACGGTTATAGTAAAGAATATTAATGAAGTTGCACAATAGAGCGCGCTGATTGGTTTGAACCAAGCCTTACTCATGCATTAATGCATCACACTGTAAGACGTAATTAGACTCACTTAGGCACAGACACCCAGTCTGCACGCTGGAATACACGCTATTATGTCATGACCGTGACGCAGCTTCAAAAATTCGTTTCAAACTGGAAGTACGAATTTGCTTGAAATAACGCAAAAACAACCAATTTACACTTTTTAGTGACATATAGGTGTCTTAATAGTGTTTTTAGCAGTGTGGGACACATATACGACTGTCAACAGCTCAAAAAATGTGTTTTGGTGTTTCGTGACCCTTTAAGCAGAGAGGTCAATCTCAAGGATCCTAAAATGAGTGTATGGCAGCGGTGGGATTCGAACCCACGCCCCCGAAGAGACTGGAGCCTTAATCCAGCGCCTTAGACCGCTCGGCCACGCTACCTTACAAAGGTACTTTTCCTGTGTACTTTTTCCACCAACTTGTTTCATGTAGCGCAACAGCGCTGGAAAATCGATTCAATTTGGCCGTTACTTGCTGGAGCTCCTCCACAAAGAAAGAGAGCTCCTTAATACCAGCTTAGGAAGCACTCCCACCTTCCTGTCAACCACAGTTCTGTCTCTATTTGAGCACACCTCAAGGCATTTGATGTCTACTCCAATTGGCAGCCAACTGTGATGCATTTAAGCACCGTATTACAAGGTAACTGTTATTTCACAAAAGAGTGAAAGCTACTGATTCCATCACAGCAGACCCCACAATGTTGTTGTTATTATATTCAAATCCAGTTATAAAGTATTATTACTCTAATTGTGAATCATTACTGTTCCTGTTTCAACCGGGTGTTCTTGCTAAAAGGAACAATGGCTGAGAGAGCCTTCCAGTACAGACGTTGCCAAGGATCCTAAAATGACTGTCTGGCAGCGGTGGGATTCGAAGCCACGCCCCCGAAGAGACTGGAGCCTTAATCCAATGAATTAGACCACTTGGCCATGCTACCCTGTAATGGCGCTTTCCCTCAGCACTTTTCACACCAACTTGTTTCATGTAGCGCAACAGCGCTGGGAATCATTACTGTTCCTGTTTCAACTGGGTGTTCTTGCTAAAAGGAACAATGGCTGAGAGAGACTTCCAGTACAGACGTTGCCAAGATCATTGTAAAAACATTTGCTCAGTCTGCCATAAGTTTCAAAGAACACATTATATTGACTAGCTGCCAACTTAAGTGTACTCTGACAATTCCCGGGCGTTTAAAGCGAATACACTCAAGCAGTTTGTTGCCATGTTTAAAACCACATCTGGCAGCGGTGGGATTCGAACCCACACACCCGAAGAGACTGGAGCCTAAAGCCAGTGCCTTAGACCAACAGCCACACTACCCCAGTGGCATTTATACCGTGGGCCCTTTTTCCCCAGTCTTACGAAAGCAGAACAGCAGAGAGGACGCCGAGCTTCCTTGTGAAGCCCTTCAACTTTGGCCAATTAGGCCACGTTTGGATGTGACCGGGAGCATCCAGTATTACTTTGCAAATCTGTTTGCTCAAGCAGAGAGGTCAATCTCAAGGATCCTAAAATGACTGTCTGGCAGCGGTGGGATTCGAACCCACGCCCCCGAAGAGACTGGAGCCTTTATCCAGCGCCTTAGACCGCTCGGCCACGCTACCTTGTAACGATGCTTTTCCTGTGCACTTTTTCCACCAACTTGTGTCATGTAGCGCAACAGCGCTGGAAAATCTATTCAATTTGGCCGTTACTTGCTGGAGCTCCTCCACAAAGAAAGAGAGCTCCTTAATACCAGTTAGGAAGCACTCCCACCTTCCTGTCAATCACAGTTCTGTCTCTATTTGAGCACACCTCAAGGCATTTGATGTCTACTCCAATTGGCAGCCAACTGCGATGCATTTAAGCACCGTATTACAAGGTAACTGTTGTTTCACAAAAGAGTGAAAGCTACTGATTCCATCACAGCAGACCCCACATTGTTGTTGTTATTATATTCAAATCCAGTTATAAAGTATTACTACTCTAATTGTGAATCTTTACTGTTCCTGTTTCAACCGGGTGTTCTTGCTAAAAGGAACAATGGCTGAGAGAGCCTTCCAGTACAGACGTTGCCAAGATCGTGGTAAAGACATTTGCTCCAGAGCAGATCCGAGATTGGGGATGTGTTGCCGTCACAACAACAAGTCTGCCGTGAGTTTTAAAGAACACATTATACTGACTAGCTGCCAACTTAAGTGTACTCTCACAATTCCCGGACGTTTAAAGCGATCACACTCAAGCAGTTTGCTGCCCTGTTGAAAACCACATCTGGCAGCGGTGGGATTCAAACTCATGCCCCCAAAGAGACCAGAGCCTTAGACCCATCCGCCACACTACCCCAGTGGCATTTATACCGTGGGCCCTTTTTCCCCAGTCTTACGAAAGCAGAACAGCAGAGAGGACGCCGAGCTTCCTTGTGAAGCCCTTCAACTTTGGCCAATTAGGCCACGTTTGGATGTGACCGGGAGCATCCAGCATCACTTTGCAAATCTGTTTGCTCAAGCAGAGAGGTCAATCTCAAGGATCCTAAAATGACTGTCTGGCAGCGGTGGGATTTGAACCCACGCCCCCAAAGAGACTGGAGCCTTAATCCAGCGCCTTAGACCGCTCGGCCACGCTACCTTGTAAAGATGCTTTTCCTGTGCACTTTTTCCACCAACTTGTTTCATGTAGCGCAACAGCGCTGGAAAATCTATTCAATTTGGCCGTTACTTGCTGGAGCTCCTCCACAAAGAAAGAGAGCTCCTTAATACCAGTTAGGAAGCACTCCCACCTTCCTGTCAACCACAGTTCTGTCTCTATTTGAGCACACCTCAAGGCATTTGATGTCTACTCCAACTGGCAGCCAACTGCGATGCATTTAAGCACCGTATTACAAGGTAACTGTTGTTTCACAAAAGAGTGAAAGCTACTGATTCCATCACAGCAGACCCCACATTGTTGTTGTTATTATATTCAAATCCAGTTATAAAGTATTACTACTCTAATTGTGAATCATTACTGTTCCTGTTTCAACCGGGTGTTCTTGCTTAAAGGAACAATGGCTGAGAGAGCCTTCCAGTACAGACGTTGCCAAGATCGTGGTAAAGACATTTGCTCCAGAGCAGATCCGAGATTGGGGATGTGTTGCCATCACAACAACAAGTCTGCCGTGAGTTTCAAAAAGCACATTATACTGACTAGCTGCCAACTTAAGTGTACTCTGACAATTCCCGGGCGTTTAAAGCGAATACACTCAAGCAGTTTGCTGCCCTCTTGAAAACCACATCTGGCAATGGTGTGATTCGAACTCACGCCCCCAAAGAGACTGGAGCTTAAAGCCAGTGCCTTAGACCCATCGGCCACGCTACCCCAATGGCATTTATACCGTGGGCCCTTTTTCCCCAGTCTTACGAAAGCAGAACAGCAGAGAGGACGCCGAGCTTCCTAGTGAAGCTCTTCAACTTTGGCCAATTAGGCCACGTTTGGATGTGACCGGGAGCATCCAGTATCACTTTGCAAATCTGTTTGCTCAAGCAGAGAGGTCAATCTCAAAGATCCTAAAATGACTGTCTGGCAGCGGTGGGATTCGAATCCACGCCCCCGAAGAGACTGGAGCCTTAATCCAGTGAATTAGACTGCTTGGCCATGCTACCCTGTAAAGGTGCTTTCCCTGAGCACTTTTCTCAACAACTTGTTTCATGTAGCGCAACAGCGCTGGGAATCATTACTGTTCCTGTTTCAACTGGGTGTTTTTGCTAAAAGGAACAATGGCTGAGAGACTTTCAGTACAGACGTTGCCAAGATCGTTGTAAAAACATTTGCTCAGTCTGCCGTAAGTTTCAAAGAACACATTATACTGACTAGCTGCCAACTTAAGTGTACTCTGACAATTCCCAGGCGTTTAATGCGAATACACTCGAGCAGTTTGCTGCCACGTTTAATACCGCATCTGGCAGCGGTGGGATTCGAACCCACGCACCAAAAGAGACAAAAGCCTAAATCCAGCGCCTTAGACCGCTCGGCCACGCTACCCCAGTAACCATACTGTGACCGGGAGCATCCAGTATCACTTTGCAAATCTGTTTGCTCAAGCAGAGAGGTCAATCTCAAGGATCCTAATATGACTTGCTGGCAGCGGTGGGATTCGAACCCATGCCCGCCGAAGAGACTGGAGACTTAATCCAGCGCCTTAGACCGCTCGGCCACGCTACCTTGCGAAGTTGATTTCCCTTTGCATTTTTCCCACCAACTTGTTTCATGTAGCGCAACAGCGCTGGAAAATCTATTCAATTTGGCCGTTACTTGCTGGAGCTCCTCCACAAAGAAAGAGAGCTCCTTAATACCAGTTAGGAAGCACTCCCACCTTCCTGTCAACCACAGTTCTGTCTCTATTTGAGCACACCTCAAGGCATTTGATGTCTACTCCAATTGGCAGCCAACTGCGATGCATTTAAGCACCGTATTACAAGGTAACTGTTGTTTCACAAAAGAGTGAAAGCTACTGATTCCATCACAGCAGACCCCACATTGTTGTTGTTATTATATTCAAATCCAGTTATAAAGTATTACTACTCTAATTGTGAATCATTACTGTTCCTGTTTCAACCGGGTGTTCCTGCTAAAAGGAACAATGGCTGAGAGAGCCTTCCAGTACAGACGTTGCCAAGATCGTGGTAAAGACATTTGCTCCAGAGCAGATCCGAGATTGGGGATGTGTTGCCGTCACAACAACAAGTCTGCCGTGAGTTTTAAAGAACACATTATACTGACTAGCTGCCAACTTAAGTGTACTCTCACAATTCCCGGACGTTTAAAGCGATCACACTCAAGCAGTTTGCTGCCCTGTTGAAAACCACATCTGGCAGCGGTGGGATTCAAACTCATGCCCCCAAAGAGACCAGAGCCTAAAGCCAGTGCCTTAGACCCATCGGCCACACTAACCCAGTGGCATTTATACCGTGGGCCCTTTTTCCCCAGTCTTACGAAAGCAGAACAGCAGAGAGGACGCCGAGCTTCCTTGTGAAGCCCTTCAACTTTGGCCAATTAGGCCACGTTTGGATGTGACCGGGAGCATCCAGTATCACTTTGCAAATCTGTTTGCTCAAGCAGAGAGGTCAATCTCAAGGATCCTAAAATGACTGTCTGGCAGCGGTGGGATTCGAACCCACGCCCCCGAAGAGACGGGAGCATTAATCCAGCGCCTTAGACCGCTCAGCCACGCGACCTTGCAACGTTGCTTTTCCTGTGCACTTTTTCCACCAACTTGTTTCATGTAGCGCAACAGCGCTGGAAAATCTATTCAATTTGGCCGTTACTTGCTGGAGCTCCTCCACAAAGAAAGAGAGCTCCTTAATACCAGTTAGGAAGCACTCCCACCTTCCTGTCAACCACAGTTCTGTCTCTATTTGAGCACACCTCAAGGCATTTGATGTCTACTCCAATTGGCAGCCAACTGCGATGCATTTAAGCACCGTATTACAAGGTAACTGTTGTTTCACAAAAGAGTGAAAGCTACTGATTCCATCACAGCAGACCCCACATTGTTGTTGTTATTATATTCAAATCCAGTTATAAAGTATTACTACTCTAATTGTGAATCATTACTGTTCCTGTTTCAACCGGGTGTTCCTGCTAAAAGGAACAATGGCTGAGAGAGCCTTCCAGTACAGACGTTGCCAAGATCGTGGTAAAGACATTTGCTCCAGAGCAGATCCGAGATTGGGGATGTGTTGCCGTCACAACAACAAGTCTGCCGTGAGTTTTAAAGAACACATTATACTGACTAGCTGCCAACTTAAGTGTACTCTCACAATTCCCGGACGTTTAAAGCGATCACACTCAAGCAGTTTGCTGCCCTGTTGAAAACCACATCTGGCAGCGGTGGGATTCAAACTCATGCCCCCAAAGAGACCAGAGCCTAAAGCCAGTGCCTTAGACCCATCGGCCACACTAACCCAGTGGCATTTATACCGTGGGCCCTTTTTCCCCAGTCTTACGAAAGCAGAACAGCAGAGAGGACGCCGAGCTTCCTTGTGAAGCCCTTCAACTTTGGCCAATTAGGCCACGTTTGGATGTGACCGGGAGCATCCAGTATCACTTTGCAAATCTGTTTGCTCAAGCAGAGAGGTCAATCTCAAGGATCCTAAAATGACTGTCTGGCAGCGGTGGGATTCGAACCCACGCCCCCGAAGAGACAGGAGCATTAATCCAGCGCCTTAGACCGCTCAGCCACGCGACCTTGCAACGTTGCTTTTCCTGTGCACTTTTTCCACCAACTTGTTTCATGTAGCGCAACAGCGCTGGAAAATCTATTCAATTTGGCCGTTACTTGCTGGAGCTCCTCCACAAAGAAAGAGAGCTCCTTAATACCAGTTAGGAAGCACTCCCACCTTCCTGTCAACCACAGTTCTGTCTCTATTTGAGCACACCTCAAGGCATTTGATGTCTACTCCAATTGGCAGCCAACTGCGATGCATTTAAGCACCGTATTACAAGGTAACAGTTGTTTCACAAAAGAGTGAAAGCTACTAATTTCATCACAGCAGACCCCACATTGTTGTTGTCATTATATTCAAATCCAGTTATAAAGTATTACTACTCTAATTGTGAATCATTACTGTTCCTGTTTCAACCGGGTGTTCTTGCTTAAAGGAACAATGGCTGAGAGAGCCTTCCAGTACAGACGTTGCCAAGATTGTGGTAAAGACATTTGCTCCAGAGCAGATCCGAGATTGGGGATGTGTTGCCGTCACAACAACAAGTCTGCCGTGAGTTTTAAAGAACACATTATACTGACTAGCTGCCAACTTAAGTGTACTCTCACAATTCCCAGACGTTTAAAGCGATCACACTCAAGCAGTTTGCTGCCCTGTTGAAAACCACATCTGGCAGCGGTGGGATTCAAACTCATGCCCCCAAAGAGACCAGAGCCTAAAGCCAGTGCCTTAGACCCATCGACCACGCTACCCCGGTGGCATTTATACCGTGGGCCCTTTTTCCCCAGTCTTACGAAAGCAGAACAGCAGAGAGGACGCCGAGCTTCCTAGTGAAGCCCTTCAACTTTGGCCAATTAGGCCACGTTTGGATGTGACCGGGAGCATCCAGTATCACTTTGCAAATCTGTTTGCTCAAGCAGAGAGGTCAATCTCAAAGATCCTAAAATGACTGTCTGGCAGTGGTGGGATTCGAACCCACGCCCCCGAAGAGACTGGAGCCTTAATCCAGCGCCTTAGACCGCTCGGCCACGCTACCTTGCGAAGATGCTTTTCCTGTGCATTTTTCCCACCAACTTGTTTCATGTAGCGCAACAGCGCTGGAAAATCTAATCAATTTGGCCGTTACTTGCTGGAGCTCCTCCACAAAGAAAGAGAGCTCCTTAATACCAGCTTAGGAAGCACTCTCACCTTCCTGTCAACCACAGTTCTGTCTCTATTTGAGCACACCTCAAGGCATTTGATGTCTACTCCAATTGGCAGCCAACTGCGATGCATTTAAGCACCGTATTACAAGGTAACTGTTATTTCACAAAAGAGTGAAAGCTACTGATTCCATCACAGCAGACCCCACATTGTTGTTGGTATTATATTCAAATCCAGTTATAAAGTATTATTACTCTAATTGTGAATCATTACAGTTCCTGTTTCAACCGGGTGTTCTTGCTAAAAGGAACAATGGCTGAGAGAGCCTTCCAGTACAGACGTTGCCAAAATCGTGGTAAAGACATTTGCTCCAGAGCAGATCCGAGATTGGGGATGTGTTGCCGTCACAACAACAAGTCTGCCGTGAGTTTTAAAGAACACATTATACTGACTAGCTGCCAACTTAAGTGTACTCTGACAATTCCCGGGCGTTTAAAGCGAATACACTCATGCAGTTTGCTGCCCTGTTGAAAACCGCATCTGGCAATGGTGGGATTCGAACTCACGCCCCCAAAGAGACTGGAGCTTAAAGCCAGTGCCTTAGACCCATCGGCCACGCTACCCCAATGGCATTTATACCGTGGGCCCTTTTTCCCCAGTCTTACGAAAGCAGAACAGCAGAGAGGACGCCGAGCTTCCTAGTGAAGCCCTTCAACTTTGGCCAATTAGGCCACGTTTGGATGTGACCGGGAGCATCCAGTATCACTTTGCAAATCTGTTTGCTCAAGCAGAGAGGTCAATCTCAAAGATCCTAAAATGACTGTCTGGCAGCGGTGGGATTCGAATCCACGCCCCCGAAGAGACTGGAGCCTTAATCCAGTGAATTAGACTGCTTGGCCATGCTACCCTGTAAAGGTGCTTTCCCTGAGCACTTTTCTCAACAACTTGTTTCATGTAGCGCAACAGCGCTGGGAATCATTACTGTTCCTGTTTCAACTGGGTGTTTTTGCTAAAAGGAACAATGGCTGAGAGAGACTTCCAGTACAGACGTTGCCAAGATCGTTGTAAAAACATTTGCTCAGTCTGCCGTAAGTTTCAAAGAACACATTATACTGACTAGCTGCCAACTTAAGTGTACTCTGACAATTCCCAGGGGTTTAATGCGAATACACTCAAGCAGTTTGCTGCCACGTTTAATACCGCATCTGGCAGCAGTGGGATTCAAACCCACGCCCCCAAAGAGACTGGAGCCTAAATCCAGCGCCTTAGACCGCTCGGCCACGCTACCCACCATACCGTGGGCCCTTTTTCCCCAGTCTTACGAAAGCAGAACAGCAGAGAGGACGCCGAGCTTCCTAGTGAAGCCCTTCAACTTTGGCCAATTAGGACACATTTGGATGTGACCGGGAGCATCCAGTATCACTTTGCAAATCTGTTTGCTCAAGCAGAGAGGTCAATCTCAAGGATCCTAATATGACTGTCTGGCAGCGGTGGGATTCGAACCCACGCCCCCGAAGAGACTGGAGCCTTAATCCAGCGCCTTAGACCGCTCGACCTTGCGAAGGTGATTTCCCTGTGCATTTTTCCCACCAACTTGTTTCATGTAGCGCAACAGCGCTGGAAAATCTATTCAATTTGAACACATTATACTGACTAGCTGCCAGCTTAAGTGTACTCTCACATTTCTAACGGTTACCATGAACATGCGCACACACTCAAGCAGTTTGCTGCTCTGTTTAACCCTCCTGTCGAGTTTGGGTCAAATCTGACCGATTTACAACTTAAATCAATCTTAAATATAGTGTTTTACATCTGATTGCCTCAAGGCCTTATAATATCCTTCACTCTCAGAAAAAAAAGGTACAAAATTGTACCTTTTAGGGTACAAATGGCCCGTCACTGGGGTGGTACCCTTAAGGGTACAAATTTGTACCTCAATTTAAAGGTACAAAATTGTACCTTCTACATTTGTACCCTTTAAGGGACAATTTTGTACCCCCAAGGAACAAAATTGTAGACACTGAAGGTACAAAAATGTACCTTTTTATATTATGTAGTATTTTTAGGGTACTGACCCAGGCATTTTGATCTTTTGGTGACTGCATGCACAAATAAATAAATAAAATATTTTGGTTCACAGATGTCCATTTTTAATTATTATTGTAGAAATATTTCATTACAACTCACAACTAAATGTGTTAAGAAATAAAATTACACAGCAAGTATAAAGCAGACATGTAAAACAGTAAAAAGAACAATTTAGATAACAAATAAAAACTAAATAATCTACACTTAATACAAAGACCACAAGAATACTGTTTAAGATTTATAAACACATTACACAGGCTACATCAAGTACTGCACTTTATAAAGTCCAAAGTATTTGTCTTTAGTCAGAATACTCTGTCATAATAAATAATTTGTCATCAAAATTTTCTCTGAATTTCAGAATGAAGGCAATGTTTCTCTATAAATTGCTTCAACAGTGAAGAAAACCAAATACATCAGTAGCCTCTTCCTCAACATCAGTAGATTACTCCTCATCATCCTCAAGTGGAGTTGTAATTTGTTGTAACACAATATGTGTTTATGCTTTTGATAAACATGACATGTAAAGCACTCATACCTGGAAAATGTTCTTTGATAGTCATTAGGACCACAAGTTATTTAAAAATTTGCTTTATGCATGAATGATAGCAGTGTGCTGGATTAACTTTGATTGTGGATTGATTGTGATTATCCCAAGAGCATGTAGAGAAACAAAAAACAAGGTTGATCACTCTGGTAACTGGAGTAGATCGAGGCTTGTCATCGTCCACCGTCCATTCAAAACATTCCACTGCAGAAACATCAAGGTGTTCTTCTAATAAGATGGATATGTTAAAAATGTATATTCGTCCACATCATTAGCCCGGCCAATCACAATCCCATCAACTCTGAAGACTGCTGTGACTCGTCTTGTTAACACAGTTGTCCAGTCGGTGGTGTCCTCCTGTACTTGAACTGTTGGATGTGGTGAAGATGGTTCACTGTAAATGACAAAGCAATAATTACATTAATATCAGTCACTCTATCACTGATGAAGAGAAAATCAACATGCATAGAAAGTAAAATAATTAATATTCACTGATTAAAAAAAAAAGGTATCACAGATTAAAAGACTAATATAAATTTCATTCATTCATTCAATTTCTTTTCGGCTTAGTCCCTTTATTAATCTGGGGTCGCCACAGTGGAATGAACCTCCAACTTATCCAGCATATGTTTTATGCAGCAGATGCCCTTCTAGCTGCAACCCAGTATTACGACACACCCAGACACACTTATTCACACACACATTTATACACTACAGACAAATAAGCTTACCAAATTCAGCTATAGCGCATGTCTTTGGACTTGTGGGGAAACCGGAGCACTTGGAGGAATCCCTCACGAACACTGGAAAAATATGCAAACTCCTCATACAAATGCCAACTGACCCAGCCGAGGCTCGAACCAGCAACCTTCTTGCTGTAAGGTGACAGCACTACCCACTGCGTCATCCTAATATAAAGAATATCAAGCATTATAAAATGCATTTATCACAGCATATATTAAACAGAAAACAACATACGCACCGGAGCACAACGGAATGTTGAAGTGTCTCGCTTAACAAGGCTGGCAACATGAGAAGTGCTGCTGTAAAATCAATTCCTGGAACATAAGATGTGGCATACAAACAAATATGAAGGAATCCATACAAAGCTAGAATTTAATAATATTAATCAAGTGGAGAAAGTTTAGAAAGAGTACCTTAGAGTCTATAGCATTCTTCAGTTGATCTCTCATCTTTCGATGAAAACCTAGAAAATAATTTTAAACACGTGGGTGTACATTTATTGTTGTTTGTAAGTAAAAACCTACAAATTTAAAATAGTATGTAAGCCATTAAAACCATGGTATAGATAATGAGACATACTTACATCTTGTAACTGAGCCATGCTTTCATATGACATGCCTTCATTGGTCTGATGCTGTTAGGCTGCATTCTGTTGTTCAATCTTGTCCTGAAAGACAATTGGAAACTTCAAAAACTTCTGGAAAGCAATAAGATAAAGCAATAACTATTTATTTATTTTGAGATATTAATAAAATAGGTAAAATAGCTCAAGGTACCAGTTTCAGAACAGATGAGACAAATTATTACATTAAAGAACAAAGTATAACTTAAAACGTCGATTTATACAACGTGGTATGTTAATAATTCTACATTAACATAAGTATAACGTTAAACGATTCTGGCACCAACAATTCTGGACATGAGAGTTTGTGGACACTCCTCAACATTAATGTAACTTAGACACTGAAACGAAGATATGTACGGCTCGCTTCTGCCACCGCATCTGGCCCGAGTAACGTTACAGCAGACGGACTCGGGCAGGCGAAAATCTAGCTGCAACTGGCTTTCTGCAACTTTTGCTATCTGGGTTGCGATTATATTCCGCCGTGGCAACACTTATTGCTTAATAAAGCAGTAACGTAACGTAAGGTATAAGGCGTGAATACGTAACGTAGGCGATAAAGGGAACTTTTACACCGAGAAAACTAACAGCATATAGTACTCACCGTCTATAACGTTATGTCCCTCAGTGACTTCGATATCACATTGTATTAACTTCTTTAATAAGCTGCAGACATCTTAGCAAACTCCATCCTGCAGGCCAACGTAACGTTACACCAGACAATCCGGAGCACTTAAAGCGGGGGAAAGCCGAGACCCGATAGTCAGACAAAATCAACAGAACATGGCTTCACATGTAAAAATGAGACTGAAAATATATCTTTAATACATTCTTACCTGAAAAGTGGGGACTCCAAAATAGACTTTTCTTTGAAAAGCGTGCGAAGTTCTGTGTAAACAGCCAGCATACTCGACCGACCGCCTCAGTAACAAACACTACTATAACGTCTCAACAAGCCAAATTCTTAAAGAGACAGCAACATCACCACCTGTATGAAGATGCTGTCACTCTGCATGGTTCTTATTCTACATCCCATATACTATAGGGTCTTAAACAGTAAGCAAAGACCAGTATTTACGTTTTTAATGATTAAAATTCAATTATAAATTAAATTATTAACATTTTTGAGAAAAATGTAATTTAAATACATGAAAAAAAATTAATTATTAAAATATTTAATTCAATCAATTTATTTATTTATTATATTTTTAAATTATGTATTTTAGTATTAATGTTTAGTATTAATACATTTAAATTAGTGTTATATAGTGTCTTGATCTTATCATGAGCTGAGGGTACAATTTTGTTCCTATAGGGAAACAAAATATATAATTGTACCTTTAAAGGAGCCAAATTGGTCCTTTACGGTACAATTTTGTATCCAAATGTGCTATAAAAGGTACAAAAATGTACCTTTCAAACCTAAATCTGGACATTTGTACCTTTATAGCCCATTTGGGTACAAAATTGTACCCTAAGGACCAATATGGGACCTTTAAATGTACAATTTTATATTTTGTTCCCTCTAGGAAGAAAATTGTACCCTCATTGTACCTTTTTTTCTGAGAGTGTTCACACTTTGCATTTGAACATATAAAAGTGATGACTATCTTTTTCATTGAATTTTTAGTGTTTTACTCAACCTTTTTACACCTGTGGTGTTTCCAGTCAAACGTGACCGTCATAGGAAATGAATGGGTATCCATGCTATAATGATTCATCAGACAGAAAACATCTCCTCACACACTACTCTAACTCACTCACTCACCCACTCACTCACTCACTCACTCACTCACTCACTCACTCACTCACTCACTCACTCACTCACTCACTCACTCACTCACTCACTTAAGACTGAACAATGTCTTTTGCAGGTACACGTCTCTTTTACGCGCTTATGTGCTGATCCTCATGCCTAATCTCAAAAAGAAACATAATTGTTTTACATTTTGTCAGTTTAGTGGCTAAGTCATGAGTTCAGTCGTACAAAAATTCCCAACAACTTACTGGCTTTTGTTACCATCTTCCCCAGTGACCTCTTCTGGGCCTCAGAAGCATTTCCATACCAACAGATTGCACAAAATGTTGCAATACAACATTTTGCAATACAAAAAAGCACTATAAAACATGGTTAACAATGTGTTGTCAACATTAAAAAACAGTCATTTCTTTAAGAAGTACATTCTCTGTTGAAGCCTTTTCCTTACACAGTCAGTCCATACATCTCACTTGTTTATTGTCCAACATCACACCCAACATCATTTGTTACTAACTGAATTTGCTCCCCATTAATTAATATGGGATGAGAAAAATGTTTCCTCTGTACATATGTAAACCCACAAACGAAAATGAAAATGAAAAGAAAGGAAGGAAAAGAAAAGACAGAAAGAAAGGAAAAGAAAGAGCAGTCAGCAGAAAAAGCCCCTCAACACAACAGAATGACTAGTGTATTTGGGGCTAAAATATACAGCTATTCGGCAGAAAATATTTATTAAGCATCAAAGTGATGGTGTCAACGGTGCCAGCCTACAGCCTCTCAATGCTGACGACGCATAGCCATCCCTCAAAAAAAAGGGGGTCCCGTGGTTCGGCGCAAAGACAAATTATCCCTTCATTTGAAACGGAGTGTTTCCTTAAATACCTGCTGTGCTAACGAGGCCCTCATGTTGTGTTTGAGTCTCGCTCGTCGCTCTATTAGCGTCCAGGGCCCGAGCGCAAGGCTGATCTCACTGAGTGATTAACTGAACCTCGGGGCTGACAGGCCTGCGAGCCTCAGCGGAGGGACAGGACCGACTAATGTGGGCCGGCGTTTAACAAGCCTGCTGTTGCTGATGTGAGAGATGGGGATGAGGGGATGGTGATGGTGGTGTGATGGAGGCTTCAGACTGCAGAGACTCAATGGCTGACAGTAGGCAGGAAAAAGCCCCTAATAAGCGGCTCCTGACGGATGCCTGAAAGCTGGAGGAACGACGCTGCTGGGACGCATTAAAGGTTTGGATCTTTCTAGAAGCAGCTTGGAAAGTGAATGGTGAAAGGTGTCAGCACTCACTTCAAAAATCACTGGTTTTAAAGGGCCTTCTTGCAGAAATGATAATACGTGATGTGTTGGAATAATATAATATAATATAATATAATATAATATAATATAATATAATATAATATAATATAATATAATATAATATAATATAATATAATATGGGTGATGCGGTAATCCAATAGGTAGTGCTGTTGCCTCACAGCAAGGCGACTATTCCGCTATGATGACTCCAGATTAATAAAAGGACTAAGCCAAAACTAAATGAATAATATAATATAATATAATATAATATAATATAATATAATATAATATAATATAATATAATATAATATAATATAATTAATATTAATTGCTGGAAAATTTTTAGTATGTAATTAAATATTATATTTGTTAATATTATTTCGTAAAATACAAATAAAAAAATAATTAAAAAATAACATACTAGCCTAACTTTGAAAATGTTGGGACAAGTTGTGGTAGATTGCTCTAATTTTCTTTAACTTATTTATATTTACGTTTTTGTGACTACAAATATTATAGACAAACTAATAAAGATGAACTAATAAAGATGAAGTTTGGGATAATGTAATTTCTGATAAGGTCATGAATTATTACCACATATTTTAAACAGTTGTATATTCGATCACACTACTTTGTTTTTGGATATTATGCCAGTGACATGCAATGAGACATAATTAATAATTTCTCTGGACTTTCAAAGCCTTTTAGGATAATATGTCACAATGTACAGAGTGTTTTTGAAATACCTTGTTACATATCTTACATTAAATGTTAAATGACAAATGTAAAAGCAAAGAAATGCAGGTGTTTTAATAAAAAAAAACCTGAATGTTTTTTGTAAATTTAAGCAAATATTGAAGTAAAAAAAAATGAAGTGAAAATTTTAAAAATAAACGGTAAAACTTTATATAAAAGTAAAATATAAAATAAACTTAATTTACAGAAAAGATCAAATATGTGGAGGTTCCGTTTTTTCAGGCAAAACAGATCCATGGCTCATTTTATGCAAAAGGTCTTGAAAGAAATGTCAAAGAATTTAGATATTTCACCTAAATTCAACAACAACAACAACAAAAACAACATTCTGTTGTGGTGTTAAATATAGCCACATCACAGTACTTCAGAAAACCACCGTCACTAAACACAATCTGCTGCTGCATCAAGAAAATGTAACTTGCTTCTTTGTATCTCAAAGTGGAACTATAAATTAGTTGTATGATAACTGCACTGATTTTGAGCTGATTTTTTATCTTCTAACAATTAAGCAATGTCCTGATCTTGCTGGTCCTAATTTTATCAGGTTTTTTTAAAGATGTGTTAAGAGGGACTTTATCAGCTTGGAACAACTTCAGGGGTCCGTTCTTCGTACCTCGCTTAAATGATCTAAGATGATTTTGCCGATCCTGGATCTTTTAATCTTGATAACTGATCTCTGGCTAATTTGGTTCTTCAAACAAGTTTGTGAATCAGATTAGAATGTCTGGATGAACTGATCTGAGATCGTTGCGTGTGTTGTGAAGGACAGATCTATCGATCCTCGAAATCATGATCAGCAATGCAACGATTGGCTGACGGCACAGCTGCGTAATGACATCATCTGATTAATATTCAATTATCCATGTGAGCAAAATTACATAAAATTAGCAGTAAACGGTTTGTTAAATATGACGCAATAACCTTCCACATTTGTTGTGAGCTGCAGGCTTTGCACTTTCATGTGTCAAGAGTATTTATCATGTATTTCAATGCAAATCAGTGTATTTAGTTCTACATTTAGAAAAGATTTGCTTTATTATAGTAGCCGTTTTTTAATCGGTGTAAAGAATAACTGGTTGTTTACAAAAGCATTTTCATATTGGTAAAGGCGTCTGCAACTTTTGTGAAGCATAAAATTACTGGCATATTAACTATCAAAACATGTTTATGACTGCATAAATGTATTATTGCTTTAAAAAAAAGTCACATATTGTGCATTTCTATTATACACAATTTGTACTAAAGCGATCTTAAAAGTTCATATCAATAAGTTTTCTCTTTGCACCACCAGGTGGCAGTCTTTGTACTTTCATTTCGAGGGTGCATCTTGCATAAGTTTTATTAATATGTATAAATTCATTTATTTTATTAATGACTATAACTTTATATATATAGTTAACAAATATGTACCATTTTCCCAAGTGTATATAACTACTACTGTAAGAAAATACCCGATCTAATCCTGTTTATATGAATTGAACCTGCTTCCGATCAGGTTTGAGCTAGCAGAACTGTTGCTATGACAACAACTCTCGGATCAGCTTTGAAGAACGAAACGATCCTGGATCGTGTCAAATCGTCAATATCCAAATCCAGCTAGTGGTGTAATCCATGTACGAAGAACAGACCCCAGAGCTGCATCGATTCCAGGAATTGTAATATTTTTTTATATTTTGCATTTTAGACATTGTGATTTTAAATTCATTCTGCATCTGCAATAAGTCTTGTATAATGTCAGATTGAAGACAGTTTTGCATGCAATACAATAATAGTTAGCATCCTCAATTCTCAAACAATCAAATCATTTCATTAAAAGGAAAGTTGATGTGACAGCATGTTAAGCATGCCTATGTCCCAGCTTTTTTTTTTTCTTTGAAAAAACTATGACAATTACAAAAATGCATACATTTTAATAATAGTTATCTCAAACACTAAAAATGCACAATTCCTATGAATGTACAAATCATAAGTGGATACAAAAATTGGTGACTGTAAAGTTAAACCAAACCCTGGCCTACTTCATTTTAGTTTTGTAAATGAAGTCAAAGTTGCAAGAAAGTGTAGATACCAAAAAAAGAGGACATTTGTTCCTTCATGTGCAAGGGCAAGTCATCAGCTTTCTTTCTGAGGACAGTGGAAAGAGACAGACTGTAGGATTGGATCTCAACAATTGCTTCACATGTCATGATTATAGTTATTACGGTGGCAGTAAACTGACAGCCATTCTGATGTCCTGGAGTTATTGCAAATGGCTGAACGTGAAATATATAGTCGACAGCCTCTCCTGAGGATATCAGATTGTTTGAAAACAGCTTAATTAGCAGTTAAATCTATTTATCGTCACTGAGGAAAAGCTCTCTGCTGTTCACAAGTTTCAATGCATCATAGACAGAAGAGAAAATGAGTGACACTTTATATAAAACTTAAATTAGCAGCACAAAAACAAACACAAAGTGTAAGTCTCTGGTGTTCACTTTTAGTTCCAGTGATAAAACCTTATAAAGAAAAAGTAAAATGGTTAATTTATTGTATATTCTACAAATATTATTGTTATATAGAATTTCTATAGAATTCCATATTAAAACTTAAAATACACATTTGTACAAATATCATCTATGTATCGTACCTTATATTGAATAAATGTAAATGTTACAGTCACCAAGTTGAGTCTCTACCAGACACACTAGAGAGCACTTTGCGGCAGATCTCCCTGAAGTCCTTGAATGGTGGGTGCCAGTTCCTTCTAAAGTGCCCAAATGGCAGACGCCAGATACTCCTGAATTCCCAGAATGGCGAGTACCAGATCTTCCCGGGTTCCATGAATGGCCAGAGCCCCTACCTGAGCTCCACAATAGGTTTAGACAACTCCAGTCTACTCACACGGATTCAAGTGGACACTCTGTGCATTTGTGGGACTCATATGACAGCTCTGGCCATTCGTGGAGGTCAGGTGGCGACTCAGGCCATTAGTGGGACTAGGGAGGTCCGGCTTCCACCATTCGAGGACTTCAGAGGCATCTGGCGCCCACTATTTGAGGACTTCAGAGGGATCTGGTGCCTGTCATTTAATGATTTCAATGGGAACTGGTGCAAAGTGTCTGATAGGGACTATAAAACACAATTTTTTTTTTAATGTGAATTTTACTTTTGTAGAGTTCTTAGAGTTTTTGTACAGTTTTAGTACAACTTTTAGATTTTGTAGCGCTTGTATTTGTTTTTTTCAGCATAGAACATATTATTGTTGTATATTATAAATAAATAAAATCTCCCCTCCAAAAAAAAAAAAGACTCCAGAAAATTTGTTTTGCCTACACAAAAATAAATTACATTTTAAAACAATCAAAATTAATTTTTTTTTATTATTATAGTACTAATATTATCAGTTAAAAAATATAAATGCAAATAATATCATGCAAAATAAATACAAAAATAAACAAATAAATTGTTTAGAAATAAATAAATAGAGTTTTTTTCCAGTTTGGGTAAGCAATGCGTTAAAGAATAAAACTGAAATAAGCACATCATATACATCGCCTAAACAAACACAAAGTGTAAAAAGTCACCAGTGTTTACTTTAACTTTCATTGACAAAGCCTCATTTGTATTGGTTTCAAGAAAGCATGAATAAGGCCAAAGAAGGTTCAGCCTGTTCCTCATTATCTCTCAGAAATGTAAAAACCTGTGGCAGAGACCAGTCTCCATCATTCAGTCTTGCTCTGCGAAAACACCGCAGCTTCTTTGTGTGCTCAAGTCAGCATTTTATCAGCCTATTAAAGCGAGTTTGAGCTGTCAGTGCGGAAAGAGCCGGTGCCTGTCGATTCTCAACCAGCTCCACTGTTTGTAGGTTTGAGGCTGTGTCAGGATACTGTAAAAATAAGAGAGCGCTGTGCTCTTAAACATGTCCAGAATGCTCATTATCTGTTGCTATAAATTCTGAGTTAATGATCTATGAGGAACTGCTGTCTCTGACGCTGCTGTGAAAGTGAGCAGCACAGGACGGCTTTTCATTTTAGCTCGACTGAGTTTGGTTTGTGGTTTCTTTTTTGAACACGTTAGTTTGAGGGGAGTTGGACACAGAATATTTAAGCTTTTGTAGAACATTGTGGGAAAAAAACAAGAACTTTGGTAATGTATATTTAACAGATGTGTCAAAAAATACAGCTTAGAATCAACTGAATAAATAAATGAATGAATGAATAATTTAAGTATTAACAATAGAACACATATTACCATTCTTTTACAAAATTACACATACTACAACATTTTTATGTATATTTTTATGAAATTATATCTATTTAAACTTTGTATCAACATATTTAAAAAAAAATCCATGTATAATGTTTTAAAATATGTAAACCAGTATAGTGTTACAGATATACAGAAGGATTGAAGGATAGGTGGATGAACAGATGCATATTAAGAATTATTTGAATATATAAATAGTTTGTTAATAGTTTAGAACTGTTAATCATTGATTGACTGATTTAATTTATTGATATTTTATTATTCACATAGCTTCTAAAGCATAGCAAGGATGTAGAAACAATGCAGGTGTGGCAAATGAGATGGACTTCCGCATGCAGCTTTATTTAGTGAATGGCAATTTAAAAAGAGTCCAAGAATAAAAAACTAGACAGATCAAAACAGGGAAGCAAGGAACACGGAACAATACTAGGCAATGAATGAATGTCTCTGTGGTGCTTAGTACAAGTAATCAGGCAGGATGATCTGTAGCTGGGTGTGTGAAATCTAGGGGTAAGCAAGAATCTACTGTTGTGTGAGTTCTGAACATGAGGGAATTTGTAGTTCTGTTAAGTGGCAAATTCGCAGTTCTCCGGTGATCTGCAACTGCTAGATTGGTGGTGATTATAACAGTAGCTTTTGTTTGAATAAATAATAATAAAAAAAAACAGTAATGTTGTTAATTATTACTACAAATGTTTTTTTTTAAATAATGCACACCTCAACAATTATAGATTCACAATTACTAATAATGATCTGTTTTAAATTGACATTGAAAGTTTCCTCAAAACTTCTAAAACTTCTTTTACACTTTCTATTCCATTTCAGTTTCTTCCATAAGTAAAAATGAACAAACATTTTGACAACTGTGTACTGCATTATGCAAATATGAATTGTTATATTTAAATATTGCTGTACTTATGTTGATTTTAATACTAATGTCCTTGTTTGTACAGAAAGTGGATAAAAGTGTATTCAGATTTGTTTAATTTAAAATGCAGTACAATAGATTCACTGTCGCCTGACAGCAAGAAGGTCACTGGTTCGAGTCCTGGCTGGGTAAGTCAGCATTTCTGTGTGGAATTTGCATGTTCTCCCTGTGTTTGCATGGGTTTTTTTTCCAAGATTCTCCGGTTTCCCCCCACAGTCCAAAGACATGCAGGTGAACTGAATAAATTAAATTGACTGTAGTGTGTAATTGTAGTAGTGTATGGGTGTTTCCCAGTACTGGGTTGCAGCTGGAAGGGCATCCGCTGTTTAAAACAAATGCTGGATAAGTTGATAGTTCATTCTGCTGTGGTAACCCCTGATGAAAAGGGACTAGGGTAAAGGAAAATTAATAAATTAATAAAAATGCAGTACATAAACAAGTATGATCCAACCCTGATTAGTATATTAGAATAAAAAAAGTGAAAGTGTATTATTATTATTATTATTGTTATTATTATTATTATTATTATTAGTATTATTATTATATCACACAGGTGTCAAATTTAGTTTCTGGAGGGCCACGGCTCTGCACGATTTAGTTCCAACCCTAATTAAACACACCTGATCAAACTAATTGAGTGCTTTAGGCTTGTTTGAAACAGATGTGTGTAGAAGCAGGGCTGGAACTAAACTTTACACCCCTGATCTATAAAATATTATGCATCATGTAAGTACTAATACATAATAATATTATTATTAATAATATATCATTTAAAAAAATCAATCTTGTTGAATTGAAATGTGGTTACCCACCATTGCAATACCTTTCTATTAGTATTTAATAAAATATATTTATAAGTAAATTTTAAACTCACAAATTAATTATCAATTATATACACATTCATTTTAATTTTCTTCATGTTGCATGATGCCTCTACCTCTTACAATCCAGCTTTGTTGTCTCACCTCCATCCCTGTTAAACTGAAAAATAAAGACTTCCTCAGAATAAAAAAAGGCCTCACAGACTTGATAAAGTAGCCAATGGGGATTAAAACATCGCAACCTGCCATTTTCTTTTATCAGAACTTTGCGTACCTTCAGCTTTGAAGTCGTCTCAGAAGTGTTAAACCACAGTTAATTAGCATAATAGACACGTTAACGGAGGAAAGCACACAAATCACATCGCGCAAACAGGGACAGCCACCGGGGGAAAAAAAGTTGCAGGTGTAGGCGTCTGAAAATAAAAAAAATGCGATTCTTCACCCACATTTCAGCAATATCTCATATCAAGACATTAAATATGGATGCATACTTTATCAACACATTGGAGGTTCAAAAGACAGTCTTCTTGCATGTCTCTTTCATGTCTTCATGTACATCAGCGCTGTATCGCTTATCAGACCTGACACATAAACCTCACACAATGCAGCCAATTATTTCTTCTCCCTCCGAGAAACATGCTGGAAATGTTGACGCTGAAGCAGACAAAGACTCGCAGGCTGCCTTTGAAGAGCGCTTACTTTTTTTCCTGTCAGGAGGACCTAAATTAGCAGTTGTATCCCCAAGTTCAGATGAGCGTTCTTGCGGCAAGAAATATTCCTCTTCCGCTCGGTTTTGATTTGATTTTTCTGTGTTCTTTGATAGTGTTTCACTTGAGACTCGAGTAGGGGAAATGCAACTACCGTACAGTATAAAATCGAATCCAACATTTTTCCTTAAAGGTTTGAACCACCCCCCCCCCCCCCCCAAAGAAAATTAAAAATGTAGTGTCATTATAAAACTTATAAGAAAGTGAAACTCTCATGAATGCAAATGAAGACTCCTATAATTAAAATGTCAAATACCCATTGACTAAATAATAGCCTACTGCTCTTCGCCACTAAAAATACTAGTCAATTTTATTTATGCAATTTTATTTTTTGCTTTGTGGCAGTTCATTCTGCTGTGGCGACCCCAGATTACAGATTAATAAAGGGGCTAAACCGAAAAATAACTTTCATTTTCCCACTTTTTTTTTTTTAATGTTACAGCCTTATTCCAAAATGAATTAAATTAATGTATTTCCTTAAAATTATACACAAAGTACCCCATAATGACAATGTGAAGAAAATATATATTTTTCAAAATTGTTGCAAATTTATAAAAAATAAAATATGTGAAAATTCACATGTACATAAGTATTTACAGCCTTTGTCGTGAAGCTCTAAATTTAGCTCAGGTACATTCTGTTTCCACTGATCATTCTTAAGATGTTTCAGCAGCTTAATTGAAGTTTACCTGTGGTAAATGCAGTTGATTGGACTTGATTTGAAAAGGCACAAATCAAACAGAAAGACAAAGGAATTGTCTGTAGACCACTGAGAAAGGATTTTCTTGAGACACAAGGCTAAGGAAAGTTATGAAAAAATGTCTGCTGCTCTGAAAGCTCCAATGAGCACACAAGCCTCCATCAACCTTAAATAGAAGATGTTTGGAACCACCAGGACTCTTCTTAGAGCTGGCCGGCCATCTAAGCTGAGTAATCAGGGGAGAAGGACCTCATTCAGGGATGTAATCAATAACCTGGTGGTCACTCTGTCTGAGCTCCAGTGTTCTTCTTTGGAGAGAGGAGAACCTTACAGAAGGACAACCATCTTTGCAGCAATCCACCAATCAGGCCTATATGGTAGAGTGGTCAGACAGAAGCCACTTCCTGCTTAGAATTTTCCAAAAGGCATCTAATAGACTCTCAGACCATAAGAAACACAATTCTCTGGTCTGATGAGACTAAAATTAAACTCTTAGGAGTGAATGCCAGGCTTTATGTTTGGAGAAAACCAGGAAACACTTATCACCAGGCTAATACCATCCCTACATTGAAGCATGGTGGTGGCAGCATCATGCTGCCACCATGTATTTTCAACAGCAGAAACTGGAAGACATCCTGAATGAAAACCTGCTGCATAGTGCTCTTGACCTCGGACTAAGGCATTGGTTCATCTTCTAGCAGGACAATGACCAAAAGCACATCACCAAAAAATCAATGGAGTGGCTTCACAACACCTATGTGAATGTTCTTGAGTGGCCCAGCCAGAGCCCAGGCCTAAATCCTACTGAGCATCTCTGGAGAGATCTGAAAATTTCTGTTCACAGCCGTTTCCCATCCAACCTGATAGACCTTGAGAAGTACTGCAAAAACCCTGTGGCATCCTATTAAAAATGACTTGAGGCTTTAATTGCTGCCAAAGGTGCATCAACAAAGTATTGAGCAAAGGCTATGAATACTCATGTACTTGTGATTTTTCAGGGTTTTTGTTTTTTTTAATAAATTTGCAACACTTTAAAACAATTTTTTTCACATTGCCATTATGTTGTATTGTGTGAAGAATTTTGAAGAAATAAATTAATTTAATCCATTTTGGAAAAAGGCTGTAGCATAAAAAATGTGGAAAAAGTGAAGCGCTATGAATACTTGCAGGATGCAATGTATGTACAGTAAATGTACATTTTTAATACAAATCAAAACTATGACCATTGTGTATTAGCTTTGTTTTCACAAAATTTGGAAATGTATCATTTTGGCTTGTAAACCATAAAAACTAATTACCTTCCTACATGAGACGTGGCTGCTTTAAAAATGGTATAATTGTTTTCAGAGTGCACTACAGAGGGCACAACTTTCAACAATCTGAAGACTGTTAAAACTGAACTGAAACTAAAACTAAAACCTAAAAGCAAATTACAAATAAAAAATGTGCAAGACAACTTTTAAAATCCTTCAAAGTGGATGTAGAGTGTTTGGAAAAAATCCACTAGAACACAGACAGCAAGAAGTTTGTTAAAACATTGCAAGCGACAAATTAGCAAATTTTTTGTCGGAACTCGACAAACTGTTTATAAATATAGAACTTGTGACCCTAGCTGGCTAAGGATTGTTTTGGGAAACACATGAAGAGGTCAGCGCTACCCTGGTCCTTATTTAGCTTCATCATGAGTTTTGGAATACCATGATGGTAAAAAATATATGTAATAATAATAATAATAAATCATAATATAATTTTAATTTAACAATGAAAAAACTATTTAAACACACAAAAGCCAAGAATGTTAGAATACATAAGAAATTAAGTAGTTCAAAGAGCACTTAAATTTAAAAGAATGACAAGGACAGAAGCCTGTAAAGATGTAAACGCTTCAGCTTTCCATTCAAATGACCACTGCATGTTTTTTTTTTTCTTGCTATAAGAATTTTCTTTTAAAAATTAATTATCAAATATATGCTATCCTTTCAAAAACGGTCTTCATTATAGGTGATTTACATGAGTTGAGAGATATCGGTGGCACCTCAGGTGGTCGAGGCACATCTGAAGACACTCTTTCCCTTTTCATCTCCTTTTGTTGCCCTGCTGGCTTTTGATGAAAACAAGATCACACAAGCGGCTGTTTTCACTCAAGGAGACAAACAGATGTCTTGAAATGTACCTTTCATTATACCACTTGATATCTAAGGCTATGTTTACATAACAACGATGTCACTAAATATAGAACAAAAATTCCCTTGAGTTTTAAAAAAAATCCCACTTACTCAACAATGTTTTCAAAATGATCCCCCTTTACATGTCTATGAAAACAACCAAAAATGCTGTATTATGTACTGTATGTCAGGCAAGCATTTGGCATTGTCACCTTGTTAGTAAACAGTAAACCTGTAGAGAAGTGATGATGTGCAGTCTGCAGCTTGTCACTTGTGTGTGTTAAATTACAAACTTGCATGTTTGTTTAAAACAATATAATTTGCACAAAGAAATGATGGGGTTCCCCTCTAAATAGGTTGTTACACCACCCTGTTTAGAGCATCATTATGGGCATTTAACATTATAACTAACGTGGTTCAAATGATGGATCTGCGACAGAGAAACTACGGGTTTGGGGAAACCCTCGTCACTACATTGATCTTTTCCTAACCGATGAATCGTACTATGATAGTTCAGCCATTTAGGAAATTGTTTAGGAAATGCACCCAGTTCTACAGTACAATGACTTGATATTCACTATGTAACATTGGGTTGCTAAACTATTATACATTTTATTTATTGATTTATTTTGAATAAGAAATGCTTGCTTAGCCTTAAATTAGTGCTGAGCAAAGATTGATTGCAATTAATCACATCCAAAATGAAAGTTTATTTTGTCATAAGTTATATATGTGTATTAAATATGGATTATGTGAATTATGTATATTATATATACATATATTAGAAATTTGCACAGTACACTCTCAGAAATAAAGGTACAGAAGCTGTCACTGGGGTGGTATCTTTTCAAAAGGTACATATTGGTACCTAAATATTTTAAGTGAAACACTTTTGCACTTTTTAGGTACTAATGTGTACCCGTGAGGCATTAATATGGACCTTTTAGGTACAAACTTTTTCAAAAGGTACCACCCCAGTGACAACTCACGTACCTTTATTTCTGAGAGTAAACACACATGTAAATTATGTCAAAACAAACTTTTATTTTAAAATGCAAAAACATTTTGCCCATCACTACTTTAGATGTGTTCATTTATTAGTTTACTATAGCTATATAGTTCACATGTTATCTATCATGAAAATCATTCTAATTTGTTTGATTTATTACATATTCCTATTTTATGTTCTGAGTCATTCAATTACAAATAGGATCATGTGCACCACTTACATTATTTAACATTTTATATGTATATATTATTTACATTTTATGTTGATATGTCAAAATCTAAATACACTTTCTATACATTTATATATCTTGGGCTTATTTATATATTTATAATTCTATTTCAATTTAATTTCCAATAGTTATTCTTGAAACTAGTGACATAATTAGTCTTATTTAATATTTGGATAGAGGCTACAATATTGCAACAGCTTTATAGCTACTTTTATCTTCTGACATGAATTTTCTGAAAATGCCAATGTGAATGAGGATTATTTTCATTTTAAAACACAGATTGAAACAAACACACCAATATAAATGTAACCTAAATACAGAGATTTGATACTTGATGACACCATATATATGTAGTGAAGTTCAAGAAACTGCTTTCATTATGAATTACGTTAAAAGGCGAAATTCTGCATACTTGTAAATGTGACTTTGAGCTTAAAGTACTGCAAGTGTCTCCAGCAGAATAATTAGAGGGTAAAAATACATGATAATATTGCTTTGTGTTTTGCCTCACGCAGCGTGAATCCTGTGGTAACCGGTTTAGACTGAGGAAATGTAAAATTTATGGGCTCTTAAATGAGCACTTTGGGGAGTGTGGATTTATGCCCTGCTGAGGTGTTTAAGAACAAGCGCGTCTTAATCATGACAATGTCCGGGTTTTCAAGAAAGTCCTTGAATATTTATGCCTTTGTAGGAAAACATAACAACTCAAATATACATATCCAGGTAAATCTCATAAATCTAGTTAAGAACATGTTCAGGTCATAAAGTATGTGTACCAAAATAAACCATGATATATTTTTTGACAATCAATTATATCATCACATCATTACCGTAAACTGTATTGTTTAGATTTAAATAATTGAAATAAAAAATACTATAATTTATTTTTTAAGGGTCTTGTTGGAGTATATGCAATAGATATTATACACTACTACATTATATTAGATACGTTTAGATATTATATTATACGCTAAATATTATACACGTATAATATGCTTACACATAGTTTACACTAGATATTATACACTTCTTTACTATATTAGATACTTTTAGAAATTATATTACACTAGATATTTTACACTTATTATTAAATGTTAATACACATATTATACACTAGATATTATTCACTTCCACACTACATTAGATATTTTCCGATATTATATTATACACTAGACGTTATACACTTATTATTATATGCTTATTATATGCAGAGTACGCAGGTTGCGTAGGGCACCAACTCCGAAAGGGAGCACCAACTCGGTTGCTCAAAAAAAAAATTTATAATTATTTAATAATGGCATAAACTCAGTGTAAATAAAAATATATACATGGGTAATATGTTGTTAAACACATTTTTAAAATAACTTTTTGAAGAACGCAAAATACAAACAAACATGTCACAGGCGCAGCCTCAAAGATAAGGAGGCCAGGCTGGGCTGATTTTTAAAATGTGTTTAACAACATATATATATATATATATATATATATATATATATATATATATATATATATATATATATATATATATATATATATATATATATATATATATATATATATGAATGCAAGTTGCTGCTCTATGTCCAAGACAACAGCAGTCTGGAGCCGAGAAGAGGAAACTAGTACACAATGAATCGCATACATCACTTTCAGATAACTTATGTCCATGAATCTTAAAAAAATTAACTTGGTTGTTCAAGTAAATTAGTGAAGCCATTGTTTAAACTTCGAAACAACTACACAAATCTGCCTAATTTGTTGTTGTTTAAATTCAGTTTCTTGCTTTGCATTGTGTATTAAACTATGATAGGACATGTTTTATGTCTTTCACGTTATATTATATTTTATTATATTATTTTATATTATATAATTCTCTGCAGTTATCATTGTTTATTGTTTTGTTTATTTCTACCTTTTTTATTGCTGCTGTTCTTTCTGAGAGCTGCCAAGTTAGCTTAATTTCATCGCTGCAATAACAATAAAGTCTCTTTAGTCTTTACATTGGTGGATTGGTGTGTTTTTAATAGGCCGGTTTTTCATTTTTCTACAGTACAATATGAAGTAATAAAAATAATGTTTGTGATTTCTGAAAGATCAATAACATAAAATGAGTCAAATTACTGTAAGCCACAGGCCATAAACCATTTTTATTGCATGAATTCATTAATGATGATCTTTTTTTGAATGTTAACAAAGGTTTTGTTTAAAAAAAACACAAATGTCTTTGATTTATACTGAAAGCAAGTGTCAGTTTTTGTCACCACAGATCATAGTGCCAGGTAAATCAACATTTTGTTTGTAATTTAGAAACATTATGAAGAGTGCTTGACTAGCCCATTGTTTTAATAGTATGTCATGAGTTTTTCTTAAATTTCTTCTGCATTCTACATGGTGGTTCAATGCTGAAATTTGTCACAAAAGAAGATGAGGAAGCCTGATCTAGCACTGCTCCAAAGGCACCAACAGCTGCACAGGTAGACACAGGATGCAGCATTGAGGACCGTCCATCTCTACAGGTACAGAGAGGGTTTTATTCTTTACTTTATGTAAATGTTTAAATTTAGGCATGCTTCTGCAGGAGACACGTCAGTGTTTATTTTGATGCAAACTATTGTTTTATAATGTAAATATTTGAATGTTTAAGTATAATTTTGAGTGTTCAATGCATATTTATGTAAATAGATAAATAAATACATGTTTAAATACATACGTTTGTGTGTTTTTGTTTTTCTGTAGGGCACCACAGTAAAACTTCGCATAGGGCACCCTTTTGGCAAGCAGCGGCCCTGTATGCACACATGATACACTCTAAACATATACACACACAATAAACTCTATACATATACACATGATACACTCTATACATATGTAAATGGTACACTCCATACATATGCACACATGATACACTTCATACATGTACACTCCATACAAATGCACAAATGATACACTTTATACATATACACACATACAGTCTATACATATGGACACATGATCCACTACATACATACGCACACGATACACTCAATACAATTACACACATACACAGGATACACTCTTTACATATGCACATATGATACACTCTAAACATATACACACACAATAAACTCTATACATATACACATGATACACGCTATACATATGCCCACACAATAGACTCCATACATATGCACACATGATACACTCCTTATATATGCACACATGATACTTTCTATAAACACACATGATACAATCCATACATATGCACACATAATACACTCAATACATAAACACACATGACTATAAATATACACACAAGATACAATCTATACATATGCACACATGATACATTCTATACATATACACACACATGATACACTCCATACATACACATACATGATACACTCCATACAAATTCACACAATACATTCCATACACATGCTACACTCTAAAAATAAACACACATGATTAACTCCAAACATATACACACAACACACTCTATACATAAACACTCAATAAATAAGCACACATGATACACTCCATTTGTATGTACACATGATACACACAATACATATGCACACGATACACTCTATACTGTACACATTTAATACAAAATTTGTTAAGGACCAAAAATATTCAATAAGATACAAAGTTAAGCAATGCAAAAAAATACATGATACACTATACATAAGCACACATGACACTATACATATACACACGTGACACTCTATAGAGCACACAGTCATTACATATGCACACATGACACGCAAACGCTCTAAACATATTCACTTCATACATATGCACAAAAGATACACTCCATACAAATTCCCATGATACACTCTATGAATATAAACACGATCCACTCCATACACATGCTAAACTCTATACAAATATGAAACATTTCTGTCAGGTGTGGAATAGAACCCGGGTCTCTGGAGTTTGAGGTAAATCACTTAACCACTGAGCTACTGGAAGTTGACAAACCCAAACACATTATACACATGATACAATTTACACATATACAAACAGACACTCTATACAAATACACTCTATACATATACACACTTGATACACTCTATACATATGTAAATGGTACACTCCATACATATGCACACATGATACACTTCATACATGTACACTCCATACATATGCACAAATGATACACTTTATACATATACACACATACAGTCTATACATATGGACACATGATCCACTACATACATACGCACACGATACACTCAATACAATTACACACATACACAGGATACACTCTTTACATATGCACATATGATACACTCTATAAAATTACACATGATGACACATATACAGACATACACTCTATACATATAGACACATTACATTCCTGTCAGGGTCTGGGATAGAACCTGGGTCTCTGTTGTGAAAGGCAAATCACTTACCCACTGAGCTACTGGACGTTGACACAGACATTTACACACATGATACAGTCTATACATATATACACTTTATACATATGCATACAAACTTTATACATGATACACTTTATACATATAAACTCAATACATTTACACACTCATGATACAGTCAATACATATGCACACATGATACACTTTACACACTCCAATTATATACACACATGATACACTTTACACATATACACTCTATACAAATACACATATGATACAGTCTATACATATACACACATGATACATGTTACACATACACACTCAATACAAATACACACATGGTACACTTTATACATATGCACAGATGACCCATATACAGACATACACTCTATACATATACACATGTTACATTCCTGTCAGGGTCTGGGATAGATCCTGGATCTCTGGTGTGAGAGGTGAATTGCTTACGCGCTGAAAGTTGATACATACACTCTATATTAATACACATTTGATACTGTCTATACATATACACAGTACACTTTATACATATACAGACATATATTCCATACAAATACACACATGGTATACTTTATACTTTATACAGATGACACATATACAAACATACACTCTATACATATAGACTTGTTACATTCATGTCGGGGTCTGGGATAGAACCTGGGTCTCTGGTGTGAGAGGTGAATCACTTTCCCATTGGGCTACTGGAAGTTGATACAGATGTATACTCTGAACATATACACACATGTTGCAGTCTATACATATACAGACATGATACACTTTACACATATACAGACATACACTCTATACATATAAACACTTGATACATATATTCTGTACTTAAACACATGATAAAAATACACACACTCTGTACATATAATACAGTTATACAAACATGATTTTCTTTACACATAGGATACATTCCTGTCAGGCTCTAGGCTAGAACCTGATTCTCTGGTGTGGGAGGTGAGTCACTTACCCACTGAACTACTGGAAGTTGATACAGACATAATCTAAACATATATACACGTGATTCAGTCTATACATATACACATATGATACACTTTATACATATGCACAGATGACCCATATACAGACATACATGTTACATTTCTGTCAGGGTCTGGGATAGAACCTGGATCTCTGGTGTGAGAGGTGAATCACTTACACACTGTACTACTGAAGGTTGATCCAGACATATACTCTGTACATATACATACATGATACATGGTACACTTTATATATGCACAGATGACCCATATACAGACATACATGTTACATTCCTGTCAGGGTCTGGCATAGAACCTGGGTCTCTGGTGTGAAAGGCGAATCACTTGCCCACTGAGCTACTGGAAGTTACAAATGCACATTTGATAGACTCTATACATATACACGGTACGCTTTATACATATACAGACATACACTCTATACAAATACACACATAGTACACTTTATACATATGCACAGATGACAGATATACAGACATGTTACATTACTGTCAGGGTCTGGGATAGAACCTGGGTCTCTGGTGTGAGAGTTGAATCACCTACCCACTGAACTACTGGAAGTTGATACAATCATATACTCTGAACATATACACACATGATACAGTCTATAGATATACACACATACACTCTATACATATAGACACATTACATTCCTGTCAGGGTCTGAGATAGAACCTGTTTCTCAGGTGTGACATATACTCTTAACATATACACACATGATGCAGTCTATACATATAAACACATGATACACTTTACACATATACAGAAATACACATAGATACATTACATTCCTGTCAGGGTCTGGGATAGAACCTGGGACTCTGGTGAGAAAGGCAAATCACTTGCCCACTGAGATACTGGAAGTTACAAACGCACATTTGATACAGTCTATACATATACACGGTACACTTTATACATATACAGACATACACTCTATACAAATACACACATAGTACACTTTATACATAGGCACAGATGACAGATATACAGACACGTTACATTCCTGTCAGGGTCTGGGATAGAACCTGGGTCTCTGGTGTGAGAGTTGAATCACTTACCCACTGAGCTACTGGAAGTTGATACAAACATATACTCTGAACATATACACACATGATACAGTCCATAGATATACACACATACACTCTATACATATAGACACATTACATTCCTGTCAGGGTCTGAGATAGAACCTGTTTCTCAGGTGTGACATATACTCTGAACATATACACATATGATACAGTCTATACATATACAGACATACATATAGACACATTACATTCCAGTCAGGGTATGGGATAAAACCTGGGTCTCTGGTGTGAAAGGCGAATTACTTACCCCTGAGATACTGGAAGTTGATACAGACATATACTCTGAACATATACACACATGATACAGTCTATAGATATACACACATACACTCTATACATATAGACACATTACATTCCTGTCAGGGTCTGAGATAGAACCTGTTTCTCAGGTGTGACATATACTCTGAACATATACACATATGATGCAGTCTATACATATACAGACATACATATAGACACATTACATTCCAGTCAGGGTATGGGATAAAACCTGGGTCTCTGGAGTGAAAGGCGAATCACTTACCCCTGAGATACTGGAAGTTGATACAGACATATACTCTGAACATGTACACACGACAGTCTATATATATATACATCATTACTGTCAGTGTCTGGGATAGAACCTTTATACATTTACAGACATGAGACAGTCAATACATATGCACATATGATACACTTTACACAGTTTAAACATATACACACATGATACACTCCATTGATACTCTATACATATAAACACATGATACATATACAAACATATATTCTGTACATGTACACACATATAATACACTCCATACATTTACACTCTATATACATATGCACACATGATACGCTTCATAGATATGGACACATGTTACACTTAATACATGAACACTCCATACATACACTTTATTTATATACAGATGATACATTCCTGTCAGGGTCTGGGATAGAACCCCGGTCTCTTAACTGAGAGGTGATTAACTTAACTACTGAGCTACTGGACGTTGAGAAAATCCAGACAAAAAATACACACGATACACTCCATACATATGCACACATGATACACTACCATTTTACACACTGGCAATTGATACAGACATACACTCTGTACATATACACACGATACAGTCTATACACATACACACGTTACACTTTATACATATACACTCCATACATATGCACACATGATACACTACCATTTTACACACTGGAAGTTGATACAGACATACACTCTGTACATATACACACGATACAGTCTATACACATACACACATTACACTTTATGCATATACACTTCATACATATGCACACATGATACACTTTATACAAAGGCACACATGACACATATACAAATATACACTCTATACATATAGACATGGTCCTGTCAGGGTCTGAAAGTTACTTTACATAAATTATACAGTTTATACATATACACACGATACACTATATACATAGGCACACATGAAAGACTTTACACATATACAGACATACACTCTTTACATAAAGACAAGTTACTAAAGCTACTGGACGTTGATACAGACATACACTCTGTACATATACACACGATACAGTCTATACATATACACACGTGGCACACTTTATACATTTACACAATATACATACATGTTACACTTTATTCATATACAGACATGATACAGTCAAAACATATGCACCATATGCACACATGATACACTTTACACACATGATTCACTCTATACATATAAACACTAGATACATATACACTTTATGCATATACAGACCAGAGGTCGCGTTAACCGAATATTTTCCGTCATTGATGGAATTTTTTCAGCAGTGATGGAAAAATCTGAAGCTGATCTGTCATTTTGACGAATTATGCTGAGGGGGATCTATTGTAATCTGTAGCTAACTGTAATTCCCACTCCTGTCCAGCTGATGGCAATTGCCCTTGTTTTTTCTCCTCTTTGTCACCGCTGCGTACAGTTGCAAAAATCTCACAGCAGCTGAGTGTGAGAAGTTTCTTTAAACGGACAAATAATTGTGATATTAATAATAAAGATGAAAAAAAGAGGAAGTGATGCAGTGGACAATGACGAACAAACAGACAAAAATCCTCAGTCGCCGACAGCTGTTGTTATAGGCCAACCAAGCGGCAACAAGGAGATCAGGTTGTTTGGAGTGCGTTGTGAGCACCATGCACTACCGAGTGCAAAGGTGTGAGGCTGCGCCCCTGGTGCTGAAGGAGCGCGTGCTGCAGTATTTTTTTCTTGGTGAAACGAGTGCTCGCAAGACCGGGAAATCTCACATTCAGAAAATTCAGCAAACTTCTGATCACTTCCTGAGGAGAAATGTTTCCTAACTACAAAACGCTGGCTGAAGTGGCGCAACTCAGAGTGTTATCCGGGCCGAGTATGGATCACAGCTCGCTGCCGCACATGCGTTTGTGATGTGGCTGTAAGCACTGGCCCAATTCCTGTTAACCATATCTGGCCCGAGTCTATCTGTAGAGTCCGAGCCGCTTCTGGCAAGGACTCTCCAGTGTGGCAGCAGAACGCGGCTTCAGCCTCCAGAACAAATTTAAAACTGTCACGAGAAGTCGATTTTCCGAGGCAAAGACACAGAATTTAATGACATTTGCCTCTGCATCAGTCTCTGTTGATGCGTTTGATTACGCACAGGCAAGCACCCAGTTCAGGTCGACACAGGAGGAAGATATAAGGTACGACAGATCTGAGTTATTGTTCATTTGTCAAATAAATAAATGAATAATACAGTTGAAGTCAGAATTATTAGCCCCCTTTTGATTTTATTTCTTTTTTAATACTTCCAAAATTATGTTTAACAGAGCAAGGAAATTTTCACAGTATGTCTGATAATACTTTTTCTTCTGGAGAAAGTCTTATTTGTTTTATTTCGGCTAGAATAAATGCAGTTTTAAATTTTTTTAAAAACAATTTTGGTACAAAAGTATTAGCCCCTTTAAGCTATTTTTTTCGATAGTCTACAGAACAAACCATTGTTATACAATAACTTGCCTAATTACCCTAACCTGCCTAGTTCACCTTATTAACCTAGTTAAGTCTTTAAATGTCACTTTAAGCTGTACAGAAGTGTCTTGAAAAATATCAAGTAAAATTTTATTTACTGTCATCATGACAAAGATGAAATAAATCAGTTATTAGAAATAGGTTTCTAAAACGATTCTGCTTAGAAATGTGCTGAAACAATCTTCCCTCCATTAAACAGAAATTTCGGACAAAAATAAACAGGGATGCTACAGATACACTCTGTAGTAACATACTGTAACTTTATTCACATTACACAGATACAGACATACACTCTACACATAGAACACATGGTACATTCCTGTCATTTCTAATTAGTATCTGCCTTTGGAATCAGTATGGACCTTCTTTGGTGAAAAAGACATGTTTTGCCATATGAACAAATGCATATGATAATTTTTATTCCTACAGTACTATTAACACAAACTGAGTGTAAATATATTTAATATGTAAATACACATTGATAAATTAATGTTTAGGTATAATTTTGAGCCTTTATATGCATATTTATGTATGTATATAAATAAAAAATAAAATAAATAAATAAATAAAATAAATAAATAAATAAATACATACATACATACATACATACATACATATGTTTATTTTGTTTCCATTAAATACATTAAAAAGAAATAAAAATGTAAATAATTTCTACAGCTTTCAGAAATCTTAGTTAAATATTAATTCAAGTATTAAAAATTTTTTAATAAAAAAAGATTAATAAAAGCTATGAAAATAATATGTTAGCTACTTTAATAGCTAAAGTTATGAGAAATAAGACAATGATATAAAGTGTTTCCTTCATACTGTACTTTTTTATACTTGCTTTATAGTTTTTTTTAATTTTTATAATATTTTTGAAAAAGTAAAACATGACCTGGCCATACTTTTAAAATCCTCAATCCGTCTCATTTGTCACGCAATGCATCAAATAGCTTACAGGATAACATTCACACATAAATATCCACGACTGAACCTCAAAATTGTAGAAAATCCATCCGCATCCTACATACCAGCACACCGAGCATGAAAAATTAATTCTGTGACCGTACAAAAAAAGTTCTATAACAAAGCCTCGACCTCATACTTACATTATCTTCATGCACTTTCATGTTTCTTTGTGCATGTCAGAACACTCTTCTCTTCTGATGTAAAAGTACAGTGATACACCATCCAGATTGGAAATTCCTACTTCGAATTTACCATTAAACATGCACTATGAGCTCTAAACTTTCAAATGATGTAAAACACCAACCGGATTAGCCTGAATCAGAATGCAGTCGTTTCTGATAGAGATGTGACTGAATACTCAACTGGCCCTCATACATCAGACTATAGCAATCACCCAGGCACTATCAGAGGAAGATTTCCAGAGTCTCCGAAGAGTTCGCCTGTACAGACTGTATCACACACACCATACTCTCCTGTGACCCGTCGCCAGCGTACCCAGAATATCAAGAGAAATAGCACAGATGATTGCGGGAGATTGCGGCGTGCCTCCTTTAATGGCTTGGAAGCAATGGCTCTAAACCATTTCTATTTTTCACTGGCAAGTACTTTCTATTGCTTTTGTCATGTGCAAGCTTCACTCTGCCTAAGGGAATGAGCTGCTGTGTGGATACATATTTATGGGTGTCTTTGCAGGTAATGTTTAAAAGTATGTGCTGTGGTCAGAAAAACAAACCAAAAAAAGGGATACATTTCTATTTTTTTTTTCATTTCAGGATTTGGATTTTACCTTTACATTAAGTACAGTAATTTAGCAGACATGGCTGAGTCAGTTAGTGTTTCTGTGTGGAGTTTGCATGCTCTCCCTGCGTTCGCGTGGGTTTCTTCCTGGTGCTCCTGTTTCCCCTACAGTCCAAAGACATGCGATATAGGTGAATTGAGCAGGCTAAATTGTCTGTAGTGTAGTAAGTGTGAGTGAGTGTGTATGGATGTTTCCCAGAGATGGGTTGCGGCTGGAAGGGCATCCGCTGCGTAAAACATGTGCTGGATTAGTTGGTGGTTCATTCCGCTGTGGCGACCCTGGATTAATAAAGGGACTAAGCAAAAAAAAATTATTGAATGAAGGAATTTAGCAGACATTTTAATCCAAAGGGATTTACAAGTGAGAATAAAAGCACTTCAAATCGTACAAGCAGCATATATACAGTAAATGCTATGACAAGACTATTTGTCTTTCAAGAGAATTTTGCACTGATAATTCCAAAAAAGAAAAAGAAAAACTGTACTATTTGTAATTTCTAGTAGGCTATATAAAGATAATACATTTGTTACTTACTTGTTATAACTTATTACCAGGGCCAGATGGAATCTGCTGACATTTTTTTTTTTTTTATTTCCGCTGAGATTTTTAGTAAAAATCTGACGGATTTCTGTGGACCTATTTTGGGAGTATAATAACTAAAACCTTAATTTGTGAAATAAAAAAAATAATATCTTTTGAACTTTTATTTAATGTTTAAAATGCAAATCCAATCAGATTCACTTTATTTGGTAAACAAAACAAGTTACTCATATAATATATCTACTAAAATATATAACATATTATTGTACAAACTGTATTGTACATAAATCAGATGAACATTTTCATATTAGTCAATAATATTACTGTAATTAATTTAAAAACTAAAAAAAAAAAAAGATTTACACGCATTCTCTCAAGTAAATAAACAGAATTATTGATGGGCTAAAATTCTGTGGAAATCAGTGGAGTTTTGCATGCAGATTCCGTGTGGGCCTACTTATTACTTATTAACATTACTTATATATACAGTAGTAATGCTAATTAAAATAGTAATATTATTATAGTAGTATTACTTAAAGTCACCTTTACTAGAAACGCCTTACTAGTACTGGGTTGGACCCCTTTTGCCTTCAGAACTGCCTTAATCCTTTGTGTCATAGATTCAACAAGGTACTGGAAATATTTCTCAGAGATTCTGGTCCATATTGACATGAAAGCATTACTCAGTTGCTGCAGATTTGTCGGCTGCACATCCAAGACGTGAATCTCCCATCCCACCACATCCCAAAGGTGCTCTATTGGATTGAGATCTGGTGTATGTGCAGGCCATTTGAGAACAGTGAACTCAATTTTATTTTAAAAAATACAGTCTGAGAAGATTTGCGCTTTATGACATGGCACGTTATCCTGCTGGAAGTAGGCATAAGAATTTAGGTACCCTGTGTTCATGAAGGGATGGACATGGTCATTAACAATTCTAGGCTGTGGTATTGGCATGATGCTCAATTGGTACAAATGGGCCCAAAGTGTGCCAAAAATATCCCCCACACCATTACACCACCACCACCACCAGCCTGAACAGTTAATACAAGGCAGGATGGATCCATGCTCAGACTCTTCAGACCAGTGAACATTTTTCCAATATTCTATTGTTCAATTTTGGTGAGCCTGTGTGAATTGTAGTCTGTTTCCTGTTCTTAGCTGAAAGGAGTGGCACCCGGTGTGGTTTTCTTCTGCTGTAGCCCATCCGCCTCAAGGTTCGACGTGTTGTGTGTTTAGAGATGCTCTTCTGCATACCTCAGGTGTTTATTTGAGTTACTGTTGCCTTTCTATCAGCTCGACGAGTCTGGCCATTTTTCTCTGACCTCTGACATCAACAAAGCATTTGCGCTGACAGAACTGCAGCTCACAAGATATTTTCTCTTTTTCGGACCATTTTCTGTAAACCCTAGATGATTGTGTGAGATAGTAGTGCATGAAAATCACAGCACAGGTGGATCTACTGTAATAAAGAGGTGGGTGAGTGTATATTGTTAATGATGAGTACTTTTAAATGGGATTTGTGCCAACTAAAACGCACAACACGTCTGGAAAAAATGAGCAAACATATACATTGATAAATGAGAAACACTTCTAAATAAAAAAATAAAATACTACTACTACTACTACTACTACCAATAATAATAATAATAATAATAATAATAATAATAATAATAATAATAATACAGTCAGTTAAATAGCAAATTCATGATTCTGCATGGTATGCAAAATGATTAATAATTATTTGTTTGTTTGTTTTTTGATTCATACAATAATGTCATAAACCAAAAAGCATTTACAATATTCACTGTTCCACTGTTCCATGCAGACAGTCAAGCAGGGACAGCATTAATAAAATGTAGTTTAACGTGTGTCATTTGTGAACTGTGTGAATACAGTAGGCTCTTTTTTTAACCTACTCAATATAATCATGGTCAAAAATACTACAAAACTTAAACAGTTAGTTTTGTAAAAAAAAAAAAGCATTTGGGCTGAGATTCTTAAAAAAAAAGTAACACCTTTTTTCAACCAATTAATTAACCAACAAACCAAGCAAGCAACCAGATATCAAATGAATAAATGTGAATTATATGTAAGTCTTAAGTACTTCTGAGTGCACCATCATCATAATTTCACAAGCTATAAGAAATCCAAGCTACAAAACATGGTTCCACTTACTTTAAAGCCATGTTTGTGCTGCACCTCTTTATAATGTCACTTCTTGTATTTCCCCATTTATGTTAAAAAAGAAAATACAATTTATATTGTGTAGCAAAGGAGGCTGCTGTATACAGTCATAAACAGAAATGCCAATGACAAACACTAATTTCACAAAGCAATTAAATTTATTCACATGGTTCCACCTTGACATGCAAGAAAGTCAACAAGGGACAAAAATAAATACAAATGTACAATTTATTTATCAGTCCCAATCCAATTAATTCAGCATTCAGCAGTTCTCATCCTAACCCTAATTTATAAAACAATCCCAACAGGCTCAGTAAAGCTATCGTTTCATATGTAAATGTTTGTGCGAATTCCCAAAAGTACATTTACTAAATCCTATTTCAGCAAAGACTGCCTCCAGAGAGCCAAACAATGCGCATGTACAAGCAAGATGATATTGAAGCTGTATCTTTGAGGTGAAGAAATGGAGAAGACTAATTGCTATGCATTCCCAAGTTAGTCCTTCATGTAGCGTAAATATGGTATAGCGCTGCTACAAAATGATACAAAAGGCCATTCAGCTGACGGGTATACAAACAACTATCAAACTAATTGCTTCCCATTAGTTTCTCTGATGCACTGGAACAAATAAGCACCAGAATAGAGAAGCTAAATGCAAAGTGGCGCTCACAAGTTCATCCAAAAATAATGAACTCTTTTGGTAACACTTGATTTTAATGGTCCTCTTCAGACATTCTGTTGACTAAAAACTTTCCAACTTTGTTTGGAATTGTTGTTTCTTTGGGGTAACAGACAAAGGGACTAAACCTTTGATCTGAAATATAAGGGCTTCATCATGAAGTGAATATTTTTGAACTCTCTAGATGTGTTATATCATACTGTAGATTATAAATATTGTACAACTGACACTTATTGTTAATTAGTTTACAAGTACTTGCCAATTTATTCTAAAAACGGGAACTCCACTGAAACTTTATTTATAGTAAAGAATGTCAAAAGATGACCAAAATTATGTTTAAACTTTTTTTTTAAATAGTAAAAAAGGTTGATTTTTTAACCCCACTGACTTTCTTTGTATTATTAACCTTTGTTCACTGTTCAAATCTCCTACCTGTTTGTTGTGTTAGGAATGAAAACATCTGCTGAATTAAACTGCTGTAAAAAGCATCAGATAAATATATATATATATATATATATATATATATATATATATATATATATATATATATATATATATATATTTTATCGAATTATTTTGCATAAATCTGTTAATCAACCTCAGTCCTGATCAAAACTACTACATTTGTTTTTAGAAAATTACAGAATTTTAACTCTTTAATTCACAAATGATGTCACTGGTTTGATGTATTTTCCATATAAAAAGTAATTGTGGATTGGATTTTTTCAACCTTTGATAATATACCTGTAGTGGATGTTTTCATCCCTAACATAACAAAAGGGTAGTAAATTTGCCCAGAGTGTATCTTTGAGATGAAAACAGAAAGAAAGACCTTGAAATTGGCAGAAATGTACACAGCAGCCAGGTGGATTAACAATAATGACACATATGAGAAAACATGATGCAGTAAAGTATTTGAGCTTGTCAAAAATGTTCGAGGCAGCCTCTTGTGGATTTGTAAAAAACAAAAACTGCAAGAAGATAAAGTACCGGGCACATATTTTAAGGTAACAAATTAAAGTAAAATTACGAATTCTTTAACCACAGTCACTGACGTATTTCCCAAAAGTTTCAAAAACAAAACATGCATTCAAGATTTAATCAAGATAAACCCAGTAAATCTGATCAAAACAATACAGTTGTTTACAAATGTTTATACAATGCTACATTTTAACAAGTATCACAAATAGAGTAGTTGATCTATATCTATCTATCTATCTATCTATCTATCTATCTATCTATCTATCTATCTATCTATCTATCTATCTATCTATCTATCTATCTATCTATCTATCTATCTATCTATCTATCTATCTATCTATCTATCTATCTATCTATCTATCTATCTATCTATCTATCCATCTATCATGTCTGTCTTTCTTTCGGTCTGCCGTTTCTTCAAAAGTGTTCCGTTAGCTTGAGGATTTTGACTTTTTTTTATACCTTGTACAGACAGCCAATCTGTCAATTATCCACCTGGGATGAAGAACATTCTTTGAGAGAGTCTATTGTTTCAAAGATGGATGATGCGTCTGGCTGAGGTGCATATGAGCTTGTAAACAGAGAGAGAGTATATTGAATATTTTGCCTTTGCACATGATTGTTCTTCCTATAGAGGCTTGATTTATGTACACAAACCGCATGTGTTTACATATTTTAAATACTTTATTTTGGTCAATGAATCTATAGCTGTATGGCACACAAAAACAGAAGGTCGATGAACTCTGATGAATAAACATGCTGATGAATATAGGCAGCAAAAAATGAAATGTTAAACCGTTCAGTCAATCTTAGACCAAGATGTCCAAGATGCTGTCATCATTTCCAATGTTCCCCTTCCCTTAGCGTGGAGTAATTGATACAGTGTTGTATCAGATTATGACCACAGGGAAGAGCTGACAGTCAAATAAAATATCTGACAGCTTGTCTCATTTCATTTTTCTTTTTGTTCCAGTTGGTGTAATGAGAATCCCAAAATTCAGTTATAAGTAATCAGTTTCCTGCCACTGGTGGATGATGGCACTACATGGCTATATTTCACCAAAAACATGGCTAGTAAAAAAAAAATGAAATATCAATATTCATATTAATATTAATATTAATAAAAGAAACAATTAAGCATAACAAATTGCTGCTGTGACATATATTATGTTCAGATGTTTGTCGATTGTGTTCTTAAATAAACCTTTTGTATTTGTTTTTTCAGTGCTTCTGCATTGCGTCATGAATACTGTTGGTTCTTTGCTTTGTTTAGTGTGTTCAGAGTATTTTTATAGTATTGTTTCTCTTTTGTTTGCTAATCATTTTGCCTTCTTGAGAATGAATGTTTTTGTCTGATATCATTTGGTCTGAGATATGAAATAACGTTTCACTTGGGTCCTAACCAAAGTCTTATATTGTGACACCGTCATATCAGAATCATTATTTTTCCTTTATGTGTGAACACAAGTATTCTTGTCACTTGATAATACTTTAATTGAACTCCTGAAGGAATATGTTTTGAGGTTTTCGTTTTTTTCCCCTGGACTCTGAATGAGCCAGAACCATTTGTGTCAAAAGACAATTAAGATTTAATATAAAATGTCTTATATTTGTGTTCCGCAAATGATCAAAGGTCTCAGGGATTGCAAATTAATAACAATATTTAGTTTTTAGTTAATTTAAAATTACATTGTTTAATTCTTGCATTGTTTGTTGATTTTTTTTCACGCATTTAACTATTTAGAAATTAGAAAATATTAATTTAGAAAATATTAATTATATAAAGTTTAGTCAATTTTGAATCATCAGAAATATATAAAGCAAACATACTTTCTATATTCAACAAAAATAAATAAAAAGTTAGTCACAAAGCTAAAAGGAGTATGCAAATTGTAAAAAATAACACAACAGAATTTGCACATTGAAGTGGGTGCAAGCATTGGATCATGTTGAAGTCGTGCATTGCACGAGTTCATTTTCAGTGCATTTTAATTAGCAGATGTAAGGGCAGTTTTTCAGCGGAAGGTGAAGCTGATGAAGAGGACAGCCAGCAGACACAGTTACAACACACACAGTATCTGGCCACACTTTGAATCCAGAAGGACACTGAGAAAAAAAGACCAACTCACAGGTTGATCATTTACTGCAGCTATATATGATATGAATTGCTGGAAGAAGCACTGGTGAATAGAATTGTAGGCTACAATGTATAGAATAGAGTTATGCCAAAGTAACTGATTTAACTGATTTAATTGTAATTTCTTCTTTAAAAACAATGGATAGCATCCCTTTTGCTTTAGTTTCTTATCACATTATTGCATAGAATTGTAAAAAAAAAAAAAAAAAAAAAAAGGTGTTGTATTTGTTCTGACACCACCACACTTGAACGCATGAGTTATTTCCTCAAGGGTTAGTGAAATGGTAGTTCTGCCATTTTTTTTTAATGGAATAAAGAAAACAGTCTCACAATAGTCCACGGTCAAGGGAAGAAAAATCATATAGCCATTATGTTTGACATACAGTACAGCTATGTATGGAAGAAAAAAAGAGACCACTCAAAGTTTCTCTAGACTATTAGGTATATGGTTAAGTAATTAATGTGTTTTATTAAAATAATAATAATAATAATAATAATAATAATAATAATAATAATAATAATAATAATAATGATAAGTTTTCACATTTCAAATAAATATATATATATATATATATATATATATATATATATATATATATATATATATATATATATATATATATATATATATATATATATATATATATTTTTTTTTTTTTTTTTCTTTTAGATAATAACAGTTGGTTATAATAACAAAGTTTGGGTTATTCTACCAAATATAGATTTCCTTTTAAATACTTGAAAGTAATTGTATTTTTTTGTATTGTCTTGAATGAATGTAACTACAGCTAAAACATGGTATCTATCACGGTTGGCTCTCTCATAAAAGCATGGATCACAAAAATTCTTAAAAAATGTATAAATATTTACAAAAAAACACTCACAGGCCAGTAATAGGAACACACAAAGGTTGGCATATAATACCGGACAAAGAACTAATGAAACTCATGGGTATAATTTACATGACATGAATGAATACAGAGGTGTGTCACAGGTGAAACATGTTGGGCAAACTGAACAAAGGAATCACATGACTATAACAAAAACAGCCGATTCAAATGTTTTCACTCGGTTGAATGGCTATTATCAGCCGATAGATATTGGCCAGTAGGGGCATTCTGCACCTACTCGTAGGCTTAGAAGACTTTTATCATTCATTCATGATTAATAAGCTAAAGATCACATATGGCTGTGGCCAGAAGTTAACAAGAATTCTTTATATTATTTTTTAATTTTTCCATTAATTGTATTTTATTAACTCCTACCCCTACCTTAACCCTAAACCCAACAAACCGTCTTCTCTATTACTATTGCTGATTAACCATGTGAATGGATGACAACCTTTAGAGCCTACTAGTAGGCGCAGCAGGCCCCTACTGGCTCACATCATTCAGCTGATAACCACTGATAATGCCCATTTAATCGAGCGATAACATTTGAAACGTGAGACAAAAAGTACATGGACCACATGAGAGGTAAAGAACAGGATTGTGACAGCATCTCTAATTTCTTACTATTAAATGCAATAATAAATGATCTAACTAACATATTTTACGTATTTGAGTAAAACACAATTTTTGTTTTATTTTTGTTATTTAAAGATTAATTACAAAAAGTGTCATCTTTATATTTATTTTAGAGAACACAAAACCAATGTTTTAATTTCAAAATCATTAAGAAATAAATATTTGGAGGAATAGCACTGATCCCAATCACAACAAATGAAAACATTTGCAATTCTGACCAACTGTCATTTTCTGGATGGAAAAGAAGCCTTTAAATGACTTTAATTTCAAATGAATGACAAGTCCTAAAAAAAACAGACCATTCTATATGGAGGCCATATAGACCACATACACCAGGGATTGCCAATCTTTTCAGCATGCGACCCCCAAAATAACAATGCCAGTAACTTGTGACCACCACAATCCTCAGAAATGGTTAAAAATATAAAAATGTTGCACACAAAACAATAGGCCTATATAAACACAAGCATATTGACAACACAAAAAAGTGAAACAGTCTAACAACCATAGACTATAATTCAAATAGTCATTTATTAATTTAATAATTTTAATGTCAGAGATCATCATCAATGTTCAGTTGTGCACTGTTAGACATTTCTGTAAATTACACAGTTATTTACTGTATTTCACCCAGTATAATACTGCAAATTCCTTTTACAGTAAATAACTGTATTTACCGTTGCATTATGGGAATTCAGTGTGACGTCGAACAACATATACAGCGATGTACTGTATTTGTAAAAATTTGTGTATTATACTGTATTTTCCACAACTGCTTCGACGCCACCTTGCGGCAATTCGACTACTCTGCACCACATTTTGCCTGAGGAACCTGGAGCAATTCTGGAGGAAAATTTATTAGCGTGCCTGACGAACATGCTGGATTTAACAAACTTTACTCTGGTAAGCTGAGGCAGTGTTTCATTTTACAGAATGTTTGGTGGACGAGAATAGATCAAAGTAATGTATAAAGTTGGCTAATATTATTTTCTCTGGCTTGGAGTTATTTTGCCCATTTGAGAAATATATCATCTATTAAGATTTTTTTCCTTCATTTAGTTTATTACATTAACACTACTATTACTTTAAATAAGACTGTTTATGACTATTCGCTAGTGTTCTCGTCATATCTTTTTATTTATTTACATAGGAACTGGTGTTGCAGCGGGTTTTGGTTTAGGAGGGAACCAGAGGTATGCAGACAGTTTTGGAGGACACTTAGCACGAGACAACGGTCCGGCAGAGAGTATTTTCCCCCAGAAGAATATGAATGAAAGACCAACAAATAATCCAGGTAAAAGCGCGTCTGTCTGTGCTGACAACACTCGACATTGATTTGAGCACCTCTATAACTTGGTTAGCATTTGTTTGCCCGGCGACATTGAATGAAGCGATCCTAAAATGGTAACGTTAGCTAAACTGGGCTAAGTTTACACCGAATTGGACTCAAACTCATTTTAACGTGCAACGTTTAACTTATATTGATTTATACTATATATATATATTAGCTGTTGTGAACTTATTTTTCTCTGGTTTAGAGTAACTTATATCGTTAGTTTGAGAAAATAACTTTGCGACGTAACCTATAATAACGTTAACGTAAATCTATACAATATGCATAGAGGTAAAGTTGGTTTTATATTCGCACATTCGTTCATTTAGAAGTCTCTATACTGTTTACCATGTTACTTTAAATATTCGATCAGAATTAGCATGCCAGTATGACTTGAAATCAACATTAACATTGTTTATTTGACCTTGAGCATGTTGTACTTTGATAGTCATTGGCTGCTAATATGATTTCGCTATTTAGAGTTTGCAAATAATACTTATATAAAATTATATTATTAAGGGGGAAGTCTGAATCTGCTAATATAAAACCAACTTTACCTCTATACATTATGCTAATAACCACCTTTTGGCTTTTTATTGTTTGCTATTTTTTTTTATTTTTTTATCACAACTCTTGACATTTGGTTTAACATAATTGTAACCATTATATTTTTTTCTGTTTAGATATGGCACTGACACAGCAGCAGGTTTTGGCTGAAGAAGAAAACAGCATTTCGGAGGAACATCTTGATCAGCACAGCCTTATGCTAAAAAATAAGCAAGACCAGTAAGCAACCAAGGTAAACTAATAAAAAAAAAAGTTGTGTGGAGGTTGTGGATTGTAGCATGGTATTCTTATCTGTATTTATCTGCTTTTTTATGGTTTCAATATAGAACACTGGGAGCTTGCCTGTGCAAACTGGACCCCATACAACAGTAAGTACTGTACATCTATTTGTTTCTCAATATAGTAATGTTACTTTTAATACAAAATGTGTCACATGTTTAGTTGCTAGCTAAATAAAATATTTGTTTCCCTTTTTAATAAACCATTTAGTAGGTTTTTTTTTCATCTTTGTGTCAGGGTTCTGCCACTTTGGTCTTGTAAATTCTTGTTTTGGTGGCAGAGCTCTGACACTACTCAATGTCTGGTCCTGTTTCTGTCTCTGTGTGCGCGTGCGCCGTCGTGGGTGTACGCAGAGTGTGCGCGCTGCCACATGATGTGGCCGCGCACGCTCTGCGTCCCTCAGACGCGCGCGCTCTTGTACTAGTGTTTGTGTTTGTTCTGTCAGCAGCGCGCTGCTTTATTCTCGGCGCCTCCGTCTAGTTGGTTTCAGTTTTGGTTGGCGCTGAGATGAAGCATGCGCGTTGCTTATGTGTGAGCGCACGGTAAGGTGTTTATCTATCGTGTGCTCGTGTCTTGCGTCTTTTGTCAAAGCACGTGGCTCGGTGTTTACATTGTGGTCACGTGCTTTTGTCGTGTGCTTCAGTGTTGTGTTATGTGAGCGCATGGCTTGTATTGTCTCTCTGTGTCATGCGCTTTCCCGTCTATTGTCTAGTCCCACCCTCCTTGTCAACCCATTATTAGTTAATTGTGTTCACCTGTGTGTCAATTTACTTTTTTGCTTTATAATCCCCCTCATGGTTTTCAGTCCTTTGCCAGTTCGTTGTCTACACTCCCCGTGTTCCTGGTCCAGTCTTGCCTTGTTCTTGTTGAGCCAAGTTTGTGTGTTTTGTTAATGTTTTCCCCCTCGGGGTAGTTTTGTTTTGCTTTTTATTTTTATTTTATTATTAATAAATACCCATTGTTTCTTTGCACTTGAGTCCTCGCTCCTTTTCCCCACCGCAACCGTGACACTTTGTTTATAATATTTTTGAGCAGATTGAGGTCTGTCATGGGTCAGACATTTCGTAATATAATAATTATTATTGGGATACATGCATTTGTCTATGTATTAAAAGTATTTTTCCCCATTTCATGTTGCCTAATTTTTTTTTTTTTTTTGTATAAATAATTCCAGAGGATGAAACAAAATGCACAGCAACAACCAGAGTGAGCCAGAAGAAGGCAGGAGAAGTAATGAAGAGAATGACAACCATGAACAACAGTGTGTTATCCTTCTTTCACCAGCTAACTGAGAACTTGGATTAGGTAAGACACTCTCAATAGTTGTATCAGTATTCAGTCTGTTTTAGTTTATTAGGAATACATAAAACAAATTGTCTAATCTGTCCTGCAGTTAATCAACCCATCACAAATGCTACAATGTTTTTGTAAAACCTTGTTGGGGAAAAAAATTAACAGGACATTCTGGTTAGTTATCTTTTAAACATGGTAGTGAGCAGGTTTTGAGCAGGAGCCAGTTGCTCAGTACCAGCTGAAAACTAGCCCAACCCAGCTGCCATGCTTCAAAATAATTAACCAGTATATGATTTATTTTTTTTAAACAAGCTTCTTCTATGCTCATGTTAGTCTGTTTCTCCTTATCCAGAGTTCTTCATAATCCTGGACTGGGCCAAATCCTGACCAGATGCTGTGGTGGTCACGGAGGAGTGATTCCTAAAAGACACATGTGATCAATGAGTTTCCGCATTGATCCAATGGGCCAGCCTGACCACCCGCTGGTGACCTTTCAAGCCTCCGGTGCCTATACTGCGGCCTTGCACAAGTTTGGCTAGAGGAGAACTGGTCTTGCCCAACTGAGCCTGGTTTCACTCAAGGGCTTTTATTCTACACTTTTGTCAGTTGGTGAAGTTTGTTCCATGCCACTGTCGCCACTCGTTCACTTGGCTTCGATTGGTGGATCGGTAGATTTGCTCTTCAGTGTTTGGAGTTTCAGCAGTAACATTTACTGCTTCAATTCTGAAAACTGGACTGAAGCAGCTTCAATTTACAAGAACTTCTATGTTAAGCTGCTTTGACATCATTGATCTACAGTGTAAAAGTGCAATAGAACTAAAGATGAATTGCATTTGAACATGTGAATTCAGACCTTGTTGAGCATTTGACACCGGAATTTGTAATATTTTAAAGTTGGGTTGTTTCTGAGTCGGCTAATAGTTACAAATATTTATTTTTCCAAAAATATGCAATTCAGACGTTTAAATTATTAATGTACATGTATGTTCTAGTGCTTTGTGTAATTTATTTATTTTTAATCTGTTGATTTTAATGCTTAATGTAATTTTCACACATTTTCCTTAAATGCTTTAAGCATTATTAATGTTTTAAAGAATGGAATATTTTGTAATTGTGTCTGGTTTAATGTCAGTAGTACTTGGTACAATTGGCTTTTTTTTTTCTCTCAACAATATGCAGGTCAGACACCTAAATTAATTTTGTACATGTATGTTCATGTGCTTTGTCGTTTTCAATGTTTTTTTTTCTTAAAATAAAATATTTTGAATGATTGAGATGTAATGTTTTTTACACATTTTTCTTAAATGTTTTAAGCATCTCCAATGTTTTAAATAAAGTGTTTATTTTGTTAATATTTTGTAATTGTGTTTTTTTTATGTCAATAGTATTAAAATAATATTAATACAATTATATTATAAAATATTTAAGACAAAATTAAAAGGTTTACAGTAGCTAACTGTTTACTTAGGTTTTTACAGTAGTTAACCATTTTCAGACACTACGGTAACATGCTGTAAATGGATTTACGGTTGTATACTGTAAATCTCAAATACAGTAACTTACTGGCAACAGTGTTGCCAGTAAGTTACTGTAAAAACCCTTTGAAATGTCTAACAGTGTGGCCTGTATTTTTTGTATTTTTTTATGTATTTAATTGCAATAAAGTTTAACTTGGTGCTACAATTTCAATATGCTGCAGCTGATGCTATTGCTGTGTTGTTAATCTAACATAAACACACAATACTATGAAAACAAAATGAAAGTCTGATGGCTATTTATTTGCATGTTTTCGCTTTTTATGTAACTACTAGCTACTTTTTTTATCTTCTGTGGGTTATGGATAAAATATGGTAATTCTAGTAGTTTAATAAAATTCCTGACCCTCACTTTGGGAACCACTGATAAAATCCATATAGACAATTATAGACAGTTGAAGTCAGAATTATTAGCCCCCCCCCCTGAATTGTTAGCACCCCTGTTTATTTTTTTCCCCCAATTTCTGTTTAATGGAGAGAAGATTTTGTCAACACATTTCTAAACATAATAGTTTTAATAACTTCTCTAATAACAGATTTCTTTTATCTTTTCCATGATGACAGTAAATAGTATGTTACTAGATATTTTTCAAGAGACTTCTATTCAGCTTAAAGTGACATTTAAAGGCTTAACTAAGTTAATTAGGGTAACTATGCAGGTTAGGGTAATTAGGCAAGTCATTGTATAATGATGGTTTGTTCTGTAAACTATCAGGAAAAAAATAGCTTAAAGGGGCTAGTAATTTTGTCCTTAAAATGGCTTTTAAAAACTTTAAAACTGCTTTTATTGTAACTGAAATAAAACAAGTAATATTTTTTTCCAGAAGAAAAAAATATTATCAGACATACTGTGAAAATTTCCTTGCTCTGTTAGACATCATTTGGGAAATATTTAAAAAAGAAATTAAAAATTAACGGGGGGCCAATAATTTTTACTTCAACTGTATGTATTGCCATAATTTATGTTGATTATTTTTCTAAAGGAAGGCCATTCAGTTTAGACAACATCTGCTTGTTTTGCTTGAGGTCTAAATATTCATGCACTCAGTTTTTAGTTTGAAATGTAAGACCACTCAGTGCTGCATTTTGGAAATCAGGGCATTGTGCATATTTCCATCTCTTTATGCAATGAAAAAAAAAAATGTGGATGAAGCAAAGTGATATTTGCCTCTGCGGGAATCCCAGGAGATCCGTTCCTGGTTGTAATGCCTGTAAAACATTCCCTTCAAGAGCACCAGCTCCCAAGAGGCATAAAACATAAACTCTGTCTGCTTTTGGAAACTTCCTTCTGTTCCAGTAAATGTTTCCTTTTGGTTTGCTGAATATATTTATATCTCTTTGTATCAAGTGGTTTGGTAAGCTCGCTATAGATTTACTATTAACTTTTCATCCTGATACACTTCACATAAAGAGACACACAGATATTCTGGATCTGTTTCAAAGGTAAAATAATAACTTTTTGATGTAAACAGGAGCTTTTCTCTCTAACTACAAGTCAATTTACATACACCGTATGAAGATAAATGAATCCGTTTTACCGTGTCACAGCCATTCCTGACCTTTACAGGTAATCTGACAACCGCAGTGACTGAAATTCCCTGCCATTTCACAGTTTTGTCAGTGACATGAATACAATTATGTGATGCTAATTTTGGGGGTGTTTTTGGAGATCTTGTTGCACAGATGGTGACACTGAATCTAAAGAAACAAAATAACCAATCAGAAATTTCCAAATTACCTTAGATGAGAGTAATGCCTGATCCTTTTATTCATTGTTATAGTACAATAATACAGTAATGTATTACCCTTCCCACCTCCCCCAAAATATTTGAATGATGTGTTTTACCATGATTTACAGCAGACTCCCATTTAAATATTACTCAGTGTAACAATAATGTAAATAGCTAAAATATACTGTTAATCATACTTACAGCAATAATCATTTGGATGACATATTATCATTATCATTGAAAATAAATTGAATGATCACAGCCCATTCCCAAATATTATAATAATGTAATTTTAAATATTTGCATTTATTTATTTATTTTTTTAAGTTACTTTCTATATTGTCCACAAAAAAAAAAAAAAAAAAATCTTTGGTTTTACCACACAAACCACATCAGCGTTCACATTACACATATCACAAAAAATAATAGTAATAAAAATAAAAAAACAGGCAACATAAAAACATTCAATGTCATTGCATAAATCACATTAAACACTTAATTAAACCCTATTCATACTTAAAACCTAGTATTTAAAATTCTAATGGCAGTCGGCACAAAGGACATTTGATACACATTTTTGTTTACTTAAGGTTGCCTAAAATTAGTTTTTGATAGCAAGAGCTGAAATTTTATATTTAAGGGTTGGGAACTATTTACAATGACAACACATGCTTTCTGTTTAATTCTCATTAAATAAATTTCATTAGGTTCTTTTTGTGGTTTACCTACAATTGGACTGGTAATTTTTACTACTGTACATAGTTTTTGCTTTTCCTTGAAGGGCCATGAATCCCCCTCGTCTCTCCAAGGTGTTTTCACACCTCTAGTTTGAAAAAAAGTCAGGAAGGAATCCAGCTTTGTTTCGGTGGAAGTGTTGAGTGGCAAAAGAATGAAGGGTTTTCATGAAAACCGGAGTTTCAGACACAGGGGAGATAGAGAGTGACTGAATAAGACAATAGTATAATTAAGGTATTTACATGAGTTGCTTTTTGAATGTTTCTTTCATGGTCCTGTTTTACATGTTATAGCACATAATAATCGATTAACGTCATCGCATAACCACGCTATCCACATTTAAAGTTTCATGTAATTTTGGTGTCATTTCTGCTTTAACTGCAGTTTGGCACTTTCACTTTCATTCAGGAACATCTCATACATGACCCCCCATGACAAATGAGATATTGGATGTAAGGAACTGCTGGAAGGGTGTAGTTTTATTGAAATTTGATACCACATGTCATTTGGGGAAAAAACATTCACATTTCCCAGTAGATGCAGAGACTTGGTAGGTGCTGAGAATAGTGTCAAACAGCCATGTTTGTATAGACTATCCTGTCACAAAATGCCGCAAAAAGTCATAAATAGTCGAAAATCCTACACGACGGTAGAAGTTTGACTAAGGTGTTTACATTCAGAGAGCAGCATTTGCAGAGGATATTTCAGTCCATAATATTGTAGCGATATTAACGTATTGTAAACTGTGACTAAGCTATGTCTTTAAAAATTGAAAGAGTACTGCTGACGATACTAACATTGCCATTTGAATAAACATAAACAAGACATTGATGGAAAATCTGTAGAGATAGGACAATCAACACAAACTGGAACCGTGCTTTTTTTTAAAAAAGGAGATAAGCTGCATATCCCAATGTCACCATTTTCAGATTTGAAAATCTCTAAGGTAAAAAAAAAGGATCCTTACAAACATATTTTAGTCGTGTGTTAGCAGACCACTGTAATCCACAAATGTGGGTCCTCTCTCATCGCGGGGAAGTGGAAACAAAACCTTTGTTTCTTCACATTTAAAAATGCAACACTGACGACCCATGTCTCCGAACAATTCCTTTTCTTCCACTTGTTTTAGTTGCATCTCATTCACAATAGAGCATGCTGATTGGTTTGAACCAAGTCTTTCTCACGAATTAATACTGAAAACTCAAACACGTCAAATTGTACTCATATTCAATCACAACACTGGAATTTACACAATGATTATATGGCTGGGGGTAGCTTAATTTTTTATTTTTTTTTCAAACTGGAACAACAAACTTGCTCTATATAACCCAAAAACAAACAATTTTCACTTTTTAGTAAAATGCATGTGTCCTATTAGTGTTTTTAGCAACATAGAGCATATATATGACTGTCAATATCTCAAAAAAATGTGCTTTGGTGTTTCATGAACCTTTAATTGGCAACAGTCCATACCATGCATTCATGTTAAAACTCAACACTTTCAACCAAATTTTTATATACCATCTAAAGACTTAACTCTTGATTTGCTTTAAAAAATGCACTCTACATTGAGCAAATGTCAATCCATTTGTATTACTTACTTTTTATTTATACAAGTACAGCTGAGAATAGGTATTTTCTTGAATTTGCATATGTTTCAGTTATGCAGACTGATATGTTTTACATATATTTTGATATCGTAATGTTATTTAATATTGTATTCTATATTTAATTGAACGCAGACAACAAATTAGGAAGTCTGATTGATCAAGCTTAAAGCATTCATTAATTTTCTTTTCAGCTTAGTGCCTTTATTACTCCGGGGTCACCACAGCAGAATGAATTAACAACTTATCCAGCACATGTTTTATGCAGCGGATGCCCTTCCAGCTGCAACCCATCTCTGGGAAACATCCATACACACTCATTCACTACAAACATCTTAGGCTATCCAATTTACCCATAAATAAATGATTATATTTATTAATCATTGACTATAGACTACATTCATTTGGCATAACACAGCCATCGAGAGGAGAATTTTTGTTAAATAATAAGGGTCATTTGTTAAATAAATAAATAATAAATAAATAAATAAATAAATAAATAAATAAATAAATAAATAAATAAATAAATAAATAAAAAGTAAGTAAAAATTGGGAGTGAGACTATCTCTTGGCTGAACATTGAAAGATGAGGAGTGTTGAGGAAACCAGACAGATTTTTTTTCTTTCAAATCAATTTAATAAGGCTAATGGTGCAGAAATTTCATCTTCAGCTTTAAATCTTTTCTCATATCACCCCTCTCTCTCTCTTTCCAACACGTGTACATTTTTTTTCTCTCCTCTACAAGGTGCCAATCAATCATTTCACCATTATACCAATCTATCTCAGGGTTGTCAATATTCCAGCAGAGCATGCAGGAGCAGCCAAGTCGCTGTCGCTCTGGCTCGTGTCCTCATGTGTCTGCACATGCCTTGAGTGCTCTGATACAAGGGCAAAACCTTGCTTCAAACATTGGAAGAAAAAAAAAAAAAGATTTGAGACTAAAAGCTAGTTCACAGCAAGGGCAACTACTACAATATAGATGTAGCTCTAAAAATCACTGTTCATACAAGAGAATTGTAAACAAATAATAATTCTAAATACAAAAGAACTCCCCACAGTACCGCTTGTCAATAATGACTCAGAAAATATGGGAGAATAAATGTGGGTTAACTCATATATGTGTGATAGTTCAGCCTGATCTCACGAGAAAACTTAAGTATTTTACGTTTTGCCAGTTTAGTGGCTAATTCATACGAATTCGTACGAGTTCAGTCGTACGAAATGGCACGATTTTAAAAAGGAGGCGTGGCACCTGACCCCACCCCTAACCCCAACCGTCATTGGGGGATAAGTAAATCGTACTAAATTGTACGAATTAGATCGTATGAATTCATACGAATTAGCCACTAAATGAAAAAGTTACGAATTGCTGTGAGATTGTGTTGGATAGTTATCTATGATCACTTAAAGGTGCAGTACTGCATGTAAGTTTGACACACAGTGGTTGAACTAGGTATTGCACCCCTGGTTTAAAACACACAAAGGAGGAGGTTGCCAGATTGATGACACCAAAAAAGGTTGATTTAAATAAAATAAAAACAATGGCATGCGATAGAATTAATAATTCAAATGTGATATTGATTTTTAAATAATTCAATATACAAGTTGTTATTGAGTGAGTACAATTTTTTATGCAAATTTGTCTTTTTTTCTTTTTTGCCAACAAATATATTTCCAAGCAAAGCTAGAGCTGAACCTTTGTGCCAGTAGAATAAATAGGGTTTTAAACTATATCGACAGTTACATAAAAAAATGCTAATAAGTTCTCACATCTGTAACTGAAGATGCTGTACAATGAGGTTGAGGATCCACGAGTTCTTTAATAATAAGGGTAGTCAGGCAGGCAATGGTCATTCACAGGTGCAAACAGGTACATACAAGGTAATTCGGAAGCTTTGTGGGGAAACATGCTGATGGACAATGCAGGTGGCAGACAACATAAATAATAGAACAAGGCAACGATAATACCCGGAGAGACCAGAAAACACTTAGTAAAGTTACAGGGTTAATATTATCAGGACTCAGCAATGCCTGCCAGTGTGTCTGCTGTTCATATGCTCCATGTAATCAGTCTTGAATAGATCCCAGCTGTCTTTGTGTATAATCAATGGAAAACCGGAACAGGTGTGTGCGCGTGGTGCCTGAAGGGAGTTGTAGTTCATATGGTGGTAGAACTGTAGTCCGAGAGAAAGTAAATGTTCTCTAGTGTCTCCATTAGGTTCATTTATCTTTTCACAGCAGGTAGAAAAAACACACTGCAAAGCACTCTTTAATTACTGGTCATATGACAAAAACATTAACAGCTAATTAAAATCCATCCTGCTTTAAAGAAGATGAAAAAACTGCAGAGTATGCTTGAAATAAACAGAACACTATAGTATTTGTCAATACATTTATAATTATCATCATTACAATATTAGTAATGCATTTAAACATGCGTATACGGGCAATCATAAATGCATGTATCTATTCTCAGACCAGGTAAACAAAATTATTTTTTTATCAGAATTGTTGACTTATTTTCTCCTGCATAAAGTGTTTGGGTAGTAGTCATGAAGATATTTATCAAAAGCTTTAAATTAGCTGTCCTTTTAATTGCAGTCTTTAAAATGAATGCCCTTACAGGCTGCTGAGAGATACGTGCACCTAAATGAAGAAGCTCCACTGCAAATATTTGGTCTCAGAGCTATTTATCACGGCTGTGCATCTCCAGCCTGGTCGAACTCCTTACCCCCCTCACAAGATCAATGTTTGTTTTAATTTACGCATGAACCCTTGAATACCTGATGAACCTGAGATTAATTTCCGCAGCATGTGTTGCTTGTATACTTAGTTGTTTATGACATACGCCAATGGCAAATCACCCCTGTTGGCTGCAGTACTTATCCACAGGCCTCCCAGCGCTGTGACTCTTTCAGCAGAATTAAAGGAACTTTATGTCCACAAAACAAATGGTGGCTTCACACGGTGACTCCCATGAAAGATGGCAGTTCCAAAGGCATATTTCTTCCAGACTGAATGTGGTGGATGATGAATGTTAGGCGACGGCAGCTTCTTTTCTCGACCGTAGAGATTTTCGGCTGATACTCATCTCAGCCAACGGGGCGCTACGACCGTCCGCGCAGGATGAAGATTTTCACCCTTATGTCACCTTTATGTGTCGCCTCCAGGTTTGCCGTAATCCATAGACAAAGACGGCGTGCCGCAACCAGCATCTTGGAATGTGTTGTGCAAATAGAGCAGGATATCAAAACGTGACACGAGCCGAGCCTTTTCATCTTCAATATATTTTCAGATGACCTTTTCCTTGTTATGTGACTGGATCGGCGGCAAATTATGAAAATCAAAACTGACAGCAGACATTTAAACCGTACCACGATTCATTCTCAATTCTCATATCTTTTTTTTTAATTAACTACCTGGTTATAATTGTGGTGTTCAGCAAGAAAAGCGTGTCGTCACAGACACATTTTGACATTTAAGACACATGTATTTTTTAATCCTTTCTAAGTTTGCTGTCTTTTGCAGTTCAGAAGGACTTCGGGAGAGACAGAAAAACCTTTGTGAGCAGAAAAGCATATAATTTGATTTGTTTTTGGGTCAATGATGTAAGAGTGCCTATGAAAAAGAAAGGGTCTGTAGAGGTCCCTTCACCAATATTACTTTCCCTCCCTACTTTTTCTTTCTGTCAGTTAGTAGTGTACACTGGTTGGAACATATGTCTTGAAAATATAAGCAAACTATGCTGTAATCCAAAAATACATTTTAAAATGCCTGATGTTGAAATGCAAGATGCTAATGCTTTATATTAAGCATTCGATTTAATGCATGCATTTTATATAACAAAGACAGATAAATAATTGTTTTCTAACATCTAAATTAAAATGTTATTTATTGTGAAGTAATGATTCTTGAATGCAGAAACTAATAATAAATTAGTGCAGTTATGAAACCCTCTAGTTTTTTTTGCTATTCCGTGATCGATGAATCCTAGCAAAATCAACAAAAAGTTGCAAGTCTTTGCGATCGTGCAAAATTTTTTATTTAAATGCAAAATAATCTAAAAAAAAGTAATAATCTCATAAAACATCCAATTCCAAATCATGTAATCAAATTAGATTTATTTTAGTTTGCAAGTAATTGTTTTACATGACTTAAAGACATTGCATATGCAGCGCACATGATGTATTTGAGTGTTTCTAAAAAAAATGACGTCTCAGCTGCGCCCTCACAATCCTAACATTACATGAGATTGGGGGGATGGGAGAATTGTTTTGCAGCCTGTGTGGTAAGCAGATGAGGATGAAGCACAAATCATTACAGGTGAAGTCAATTCAATGATTGGATTAGACATCCTGTGTCATGAACTGGCCATTTTGTGCGTTTAACGTGCTTCAGACTGCGAACGAAAGTTGGAGCAAACAACTAACAAACGAAGCAATGGAGCAGACAGAAATAAAGCTACTTACAATGATGGAGATTGATTCAAGGATGATGGCTTCCGCACTTGATCAAGTTGGAGGACATTATTTGTGCTTTATATGTATGGCTGGTATTATAGTGTGCGTAAAATCAATAAATACCTCTTCTCCTGCAGTTAATTAGAGAAAACACTTCCCTGCCATTGACGAGTTTTACAATCCGTGTTTTAGGTGTATTTAGATGCTACGTGGAGTAAAATCTGAGATAGAGTAAAAGTTTTAGATAGTCTTGACAAGTGACCAAAATAAAGAAACTTTACTTTTATGATTTGAGTCATTGTGTCAGATTGCACACCTAACGTAGTAGGGTACCTAATATGGTAAATATATATATATGTATATATATATATATATATATATATATATATATATATATATATATATATATATATATATATATATATATATATAACCCCCCCCACACACACACGCACACAATCAATTGAAGTCAGCCCCTTTGAATTATTAGCCACCCTGTTTATTTTTTCCTAATTTCTGTTTAACAGAGAGAACTAATTTCTAAACATAATAGTTTTAATATCTCATTTCTCATAACTGATTTATTTAATCTTTGCCATGATGACAGTAAATAATATTTATATTTATGATATTTTTCAAGACACTTCTATACAGCTTAAACTGACATTTAAAGGCTTAACTAGGTTCATTAGGTTAACTAGGCATGTTAGGGAAACTAGGCAAGTAATTGTATAATGATGTTTTGTTCTATAGACTATCAAAAATATAGCTTAAATGTGCTAATAATTTTGACCATAAAATAGATTTTAAAAAATAAAAAAACTGCTTTTATTCTAGTCGAAATAAAACAAATAAGACATTCTCCAGAAGACAAAATATTATCAGACATACCATGAAAATGTCCTTGCTCTGTTAAACATTATTTGGGAAATATTTAAAAAAGAAAAAGAATTCAAAGGGGGGCTAATAATTCTGACTTACCTTTAACTATATACACACACACACACACACACACACACACACACACACACACACACACACACACACACACATACACACACACACACACACACACACACACACACACACACACACACACACACACACACACACACACACGAATGCATGCTGAAAATGCATCCTGAGTTCAACATGAATAATTTGAAACAATCAATTAAACTTCATCCACAGTACTGGATGACACAAAAAGATAGTTTAAAATGATTCATCTTTCATTAGAAGTCACAGTACTGCTTATTCTCCTAAAGCATGTTTGATTTATTGTACCTCTAAATGTTTACTAAAAGGACAGTTCACCCAAACGTTTAGCTGCCTTTTACTTGTTCCAAACTCTTTAAGATTCTCCTGTAAAACACCAACAATATATTCTAAAGAGTTCTGGAAACCATTAGCCAGTCATTTGTATTTTTACCACCCCTTCTATGGATGTCAGTGGATACCTTTTTTGGGTTTCTGCAAATTTATGCATATCAGAAAAATTATAATTTGTGATTATTGTAAGTCAATGACTAAATAAAACTTATTTGACATAAAATAATAATAAGCAAACAAAAAGATCAGTGACACCTTGGGGTTGACCAAAAAAAAAAAAAAAAAAAAAACATTCAGTGATTTTTTAAACACATACAAACATTAAGGTAATATGCATAAAACCATATGGCTCATAGTAAAGTTTAGTTCTTCACTGGTTCATTATTAGAGTTCTGCCTTCGCTAACCATTTTAAAAGGGTCCATACTAGATCTATATATTTTCTTTTCAAAGAAAAGTGTCAAAATAATACTTTCAAGAATCTGTTGAACAAAGATTCAATCAAATAGCCTTGGTGTTCAGGTCTGTAGATAAATAAATTGTATGTTGGCAGCAAAAACCGGTGAACCTTTATGCTGAGTTCATTCCAATGGGAACTGCAGGCAATGACGTGGAAGCTCAGACGTCAATAGGAGAATGCCAGAGTGTTAGACTAGTGAATGCAACAAAAATACATTCAAGATCTTCAAGTAGTGATAAATGTATGTTCACAATAAACATTGGCCTGATATTACGATTTGTCCAATGACAAACTCAAAACTGGGCAAACACAGATAATAGAAAATGGTTTGGTTCCATTTAAAAATATTAAAAGCTCCATCTTTTCTATTACTTACAAAATGTTGTTGGTTACAGATTACAAATTACATAAAAAATACAATAATACCAATCTAATAAATTACAAATTTTAGCTAATGTATTTACAATTACTTGTACACATAATGGTTCGAGAGCTGTCACTGGGGTGGTACCTTTTCAAAAGGTTTACATTTGTACTTACTTGTACTTACTGTCTATATTGGTACCTAAAAAGCATATATTAGTACCTAAAACCTTTAAGAGGTACATTTTTGTAATTTTTAGGTACTAATATCTATCCCTGAGGTATTAATATGGACCTTTTAGGTACACGTGTAACTTTTAGAAAATTATAACATCAGTTGACTTCCAGTAGCTCAGTGGGTAAGTGATTCACCTCTCACACCAGAGACCCAGGTTCTCTCCCAGACCCTAACAGGAATGTAATGTGTATATATGTATAGAGTGTATGTATCTGTATATGTGTCATCTGTGCATATGTATAAAGTGTACCATGTGTATATGTATAGACTGTATCGTGTGTATTTGTATAGAGTTTATGTCTGTATATGTGTAAAGTGTATCATGTGTGCAAATGTATGAAGTATATGTCTGTATCAACTTCCAGTAACTCAGTGTATAAGTGATTCACCTCTCACACCAGAGATCCAGGTTCTATCCCAGAGCCTGACAGGAATGAATCCTATGTGTGTATGTGTATAAGTACAGAATATATGGTGATGCAGTAGGTAGTGCTGTCGCCTCACAGCAAGAAGGTCGCTGGTTCGAGCCTCGGCTCAGTTGGCGTTTTTTTGTGGAGTTTGCATGTTCTCCCTGCCTTCGTGTGGGTTTCCCTTGGGTGCTCCGGTTTCCCCCACAGTCCAAAGACATGCGGTACAGGTGAATTGGGTAGGCTAAATTGTCCATAGTGTGTGTGAATGTGTGTGTGGATGTTTCCCCAGAGATGGGTTGGATGGGCTGGAAGGACATCCGCTGTGTAAAAACTTGCTGGATAAGTTGGCGGTTCATTCCGCTGTGGCTACCCTGGATTAATAAAGGGACTAAGCCGACAAAAAAATGAATAAATGAATGACACCAGTGACAGCTCTCGTACCTTTTTATTTTGAGAGTGTAGATATCAAAAGTGACAGGAAACTATATAAACACTTTATAGTACATGGTAACTATTTTTTTATATAACTAAATTGCACATTTAGCATCTATCATAACACACAAAAAATTTACATTTATCTGTAAATGTTTTTTGCAAATAATAAATTTAATTCATGTTTATTAATATAGCAATTTTACAATGTAGATTGTGTCAAAGCAGCTTAACATAGAAGTTCTTGTAAATTGGAAACGTGTTATGCACATAGACTGTAAAACATATGGACGTATTATCCGTGACGTCACCCACAGGTTTCTGAAGAACATAAAAGAAGCTACCAGTAGGCGTGGCTAACCGTCACCATTTTGTTTGCGCGTCATCGCACCAACTGGGGGATACCAAGGATACCAGTGAGTGGCTCTGCAGATTCCTAAGCCTTGCTTAGACAGGCTTTCCTTTGAGAGAATGCTTAATACATCATTACCTGCAACCCGTTTGTGTTCTGAGCACATGCGCTTGGTTGTATACTATATCCATAAAGTGTTTAGACTTTTAAAAACACTGTTATAATACAATGAGCCAGTAATGACGTTTTTTTACAGGAGGACTACGTGAATAACTTCCAATCACTTTAAATATAGTCTGTGATAGTAAATGCAAGGCTATTTAGGAAATCCAGCTATACCACTGTGTGACAACATTTCAGATGAATGTTCGTTTGCCTACAACTAATCAATCTGTCAGATTCTGGAGTGCATTACAGGCCTAAAGAAAAATATAAATATAAAACAAATACATTTATAGAAACAGTATAACTATATAATTTTACTCAATAGAAATTTGCTCTATTATGGAGCCAGGAGAAGTGTAATTTTGATGAATTGCAACCGAATTTGCAGGAATTAGCAGGAGGTTGCCCATTGGTCATGTATAATAAAATAATAATAATAATGAAAATAACTATGCATCAACTTCTGAATTACAGTGGGCAAAAGCCTCATGACAAGTCTTACATTAAACAAGTCAAACTTATTTAGCATTTCAGCAGTAAGCGATGCACAAAAATGTTCCTCATAAAATTTTGACCAGCTTACAATATATTTTCCCCTGTTTTGTTCTCCCTGTAACACGTGCATTGTAGCACATCTCTCATGCAGGGATCAGGTCAAGTGCTGAATGCACCTACATATTCAAACGCCTGTCTCCCGTGTTAGAGACAAACACCAGGGACACACTTCCAGATGGTGGGTTTCACGGTAAACTGGGTTATCCCTTGTTCTTTCCACAACACATTAGTCAAGTTACTACATGCTGAGGCAATGACAGACCGGTTATGTATGTATGCATTTTTATTCTGTCTCTTCTGAGTCCAAAATTCTGCGCTCGGAAAAAACTTCATTATAGACTCATCTTTGAACAACTCCACATAAATCAAACATAGTTGGAAAGAAGGCCGGAGCACAAACAGCGCGTCTGGGGAAAGCTTTGGCTTTTAAATTTGGCGACAACGAGAGAAAACATATCCACGGGTCAAGCTCTTGAAGTCTTTTGGGACAATCAGGAAAGCAAAAACCTGCCATTGAGCAGACGATTTGATCAGCCAGCCCCAGCCTCGCTCCCTATTACCGACTGGAAATGGGCCGTTCCCGAGAGGACCAAGGCTCATTGAGCAGCAGAGGTGGATGCAGTAATTATATCTCAGGCTAACCCCCAAATCACTCCTCATTAGTCTGGGCTAGACCTGTGCCTCAAACTCTCGATATGTCACTGTGCGCTTGGAGAGGCCTTAATCCACCTCCTCTTAGTTTTGTGAAGCCTTATATTGTCTCTGGCTAATCCATTAATTGCATGTTTTGGTATTGGCTGGCGTTCGGATGAACGTCAACCTGTCTATTTTCAGATATGGAAGGGTCTTTAGGGATTTGCTTTCATTTTGCATTTCAAGTCATTAGCATGGCACGTCACTGGCAGACTCATTATATACAGTCATCTGGTATGACAGGACACCAAACCAAAAACCACCCACCAACAGAGCTTTGATTAAAAACAAAAGCTGTTCACAGCTCACCAGCATCACACTTACAAAGAGAAAACACACACAAAGTGCTGCTATTACCAGATTTTTCAAGTTCCTAAATTGGTGTAAGAGGTTTTTTATAATAGATCTTAATTGCAAAGTTTTTTTTTTTTTGTGATATTTTATAAATATCAATAAAACTATTGAGAAATTATGGGTCCACATGGAACCTGAATGATGGGATTTTAGTTATCCAGTACTATATAGAACACTTTTCCTTCCTCTCATGAAAATAATGACGATGGATATAGAATTGTGTAAAGCAGTCAACTAAATAGCCTTTTTTTTAATCAAATATAGGCTTGTTATGCAAGCAGATAAACTATGATTTGAAAGTTCACAATTTTGAATGTCACAATTAAAGAAAACTGCAAACCTGTGAGTATTGACTTACACAGTATTTGTTTTTGTTAATATAGAAGTGGTACATTCCATGTATGTTTTGTGTTTGTTTTCTGTTTCACTTTCTCTTCGCTTTCCCATTGTATTCTGTCCTGCCCAGGTGTGCAAGTGATAGTAAAAGGATTAAGATTAGGACATACTGGTTTAAAATCCACCCTTGCTTTAGGCCCAATCCCAATTCTACATCCTTAGCCCTTCTCCTTACCCCTATCCCTCGTGTTGCACGTTCCTGTGAAGGGGTAGGGGTGTCCCAATTCTAAATAGTCCTTCGAACAAAGACTTTTCAGGACCACACCTGAAACCAAGGGGTAGGAAAATTTCCCAGAATACACCAGCCACAACAGCAGTATTGCTGAACCCGGAAGTAAGGACATCCACAAATTTGTATTTTTGGTCATTATAATAATTTTTTACAATAAACAAGCACATGTTTTAATATATTCATAACCGTGTTTTACTGTCATGCTTAAAAAAACACAAAAAAAAACGCAGAAATAAAAAAAGCTAAATTTAACCATCCATAATCATAATTCCAGTAAAGCAGTCCGACAACATTCTGACACTCGATGACACTCGAATATCCTGTCAGAAAAGTCTAGTGGCTGAGAATGACCTTTTTACAGTGTCTGCTATAATGTTAGTGTTGTTTTCGTGTGTTTACATGATGAATATGTCCACTGTGTAAATGGGCAGTATAGCTACAATCTTATTGTCATATTAGATCGTTAAGATAACATGATATACGCCTTCTGTGATTTCCTGAAGATAAATACCAAACAAATAAAGCAACTGGCATAACTACAGCAATCGCGATCCTCTGATCTCATATGAAGCAAGAGATCGCGATGACATATGATGATGTGTGCAGGTGTTGTAGTGGTGTCCCATTTCTTAGGGGTAAAATTTGAAGCCCTTCCCCTTCACATTTATTGTGTCTGCTTAAATGAACACATTACTATATTTTGTTTGTATGCTTAACTATTTATTTAATGCCACAATAGTAATATAGATAAATATATACAACAATCAATATAGACAACTTCAATATTTTAGTAAGAGATGATAGGAAAGGAAAGGAAAGGATAGGAAAGGAAAGGAAAGGAAAGGAAAGGAAAGGAAAGGAAAGGAAAGGAAAGGAAAAGGCATGTGAATACGTATAACTGTATGTTACTGCCACATGTAAACCAATTTGGCAGATAACAAAATATGACCCTATAGAATATAACAAAGAGCAGAAAGGTAACAAACAGTTTAAGCAAAATAAAATAAAAATGAAAATAGCCCAATTCAATTAAATAACCATTTCGGAAGTATCCCATTGTCATCTAAAAAAAATTTGCAGATGAATTGACCACCAACTGACCTGTACCCCAGAAAAAGTCTTTGAGATATACTAGAAACATATTAATAACTGCAATAAAGATCCAATCATAGACTCTTAAGTACTTTCTTGCTTGAATCCTAACAGCAACCAAACCAAAAAACAGCCACCAACTGAGCTTTAATTGAAAAATACAAATCTTTTTAGAGCTCACAAGCACCACACCACCCAAAGTTAGATGTAATTATTTGATGAATGCAGTTTAATAGCCATCCCAATTGCCCTGGCAAAGAGGAAACGGATAGGGATCCAACATAAATGAGGTTAGAACTGGGTCACATGAACAGGAGAGGATGGAAGGGTCAGGTGCTTTCTTACATGTAGCGCTGTGGTGCCGACGTAGCACAGACCTTTTAATCACATCTGTGCTGTGAATGCTAAAAAAATACACCTGCAGGCCTGTGCATTGAAGGCATGAGCTGAACAGGGAAAAGAAAAGGGCATAAAACATGCTAACTAGAAACTTCAGACACAAGCCAACCCAGAGCACCCTGGTCTTTGCCGTATGTCGAGATGTTTTACAATGAAATCTTGTGATAATGTTAGCTAAGTAATAAAATTAAATAAAACAAAATAAGTAATAAAATAAAATTTTAATTTTAAAACTAAAATAATAAAAACAAATAAAAAAATGTATAAACTATAAAATGATGTATATATTCACACACACACACACACACACACACACACACACACACACACACACACACACACACACACACACACACACACACACACACACACACACACACACACACACACACACACACACACACATTTACATTTAAATAATTCAAATTGAGTTAAAATTATATTTCTAATAAAAAATAAATATATATGAAATAAAGTGAAATAAAAAAAGCTAAATTAAATAAAATATTAAATAAAATATAAAAAATATAAAAAACAATTTTACAATTTTAAATTTATTAATTTTCTTTTCGGCTTAGTCCCTTTATTAATCCGGGGTCGCCACAGTGATATGAACCGCCAACTTATCCAGCACGTTTTTTACGCAGCGGATATGTCCACTGTGCAACCTGTGCAACCCAAGCCGCAACCCATCTCTGGGAAACATCCATACACACACTCACACACTACGTACAATTTAGCCTACCCAATTCACTTGTACTGCATGTTTTTGGAAACTGGAGCACCTGGAGGAAACCCACGCGAACACAGGGAGAACATGCAGACACCACACAGAAACGCCAACTGACCCAGTCGACAGCACAACCTGCTGCATCACTTTGTTGCCACAAATTTTAAATAAAAAACCAAATGTAAATATATGAAATCAGTCGGCGCCAATAGCCTAGTGGTTAAGTGAACTGACATATAGCACCATGGTGCCCTTGGCGACCCAAATTATACTAGTTTTGTTACTTTTTTTTCAATTACCTTTTTAAAATTACCGCTAAATAGTAAAAGACAAAAAAATGTGTGTATATACACTAGGGGTTTAACGGTTCACAAAAATCACGGTTCGGTTCGATACGACACGACAGTGGTGTCACGGTTCGGTATGTTTTCGATACAGCACAAAAAGAGAAAAGCCAGAGGATTTCTCAGATTTTTTTTTTATGTATTAAAACTAACTTAATAAAAGTATGATGTTGTTGTTTTTTTTGTTTTTTTTTACTTTAAACAGTAAAAGAGCTATACTTCCGGGCAAATTAAACAAATCCTTCTTTATACTCAAAACCAAAAAGCTTCCTCTAAAAAAAAATCTATGTAATATTGTAGTAGTTAAACAATTAATAATAGAAAAACTATTTAGTTTTTAGATGGAATTTCAATCTATTTTTAAGTTTTTTTTTTTTCAGAAAGATGAGTGTCCATCTTTTCCTAAGACAGCACAGATCTGCTTGATTTTACTTTCACCTGCCATTTTAGTGCATTTGAAAGAAGGAATTATCTGACTGAAATGGGCTTATGAAGGAAAAATGTAACGGGGCTGTATTACATTTAACATTTTCTTAAAACCCGAAATTTCCACTAACGATTAAAATCTTACAGGGATCAAAATTAACCTTTTTTCTTGGTAGCACAGGTGCTCCTAACTTCAAAAATGTAGAGGCACCAGACAAAATTTAGTCGCACCCACCAAAAATGATGAGCACCGTTACTACACGTTTTATTTTAACAGATTATATTATATATTAAGAATCTAATCACATTTAACAATTCAACAAAACTCTGCATGCACTCCCGGTCCTGCATGCACTGCTTGAAGTGAATGAGATGAACTGAATTAACAATAATCACTGTGCTGTTCTCACGGGTGCTGTCTGATATTGCACAGATGATGATATAACTTATTATTTGCATATATCATCTTAAAAGCAGTAATGGTCTTTTTGTGAGCTGCAATATCAGTTTCATCTCAGTGAATGCATGCCATGGTGAACGCGGTATCAGTCGCACAACTGACAGCACCGTGATGATTAAAGGAAGGATTAAATAACGTTAAAACATCTCGTGCTTAAAATGTGTAGATAAGACAAACACTGTTACCTGAAAACTTTGTCTCACCGACTTTACGGTGAATGCTTTAGTCATAGCGGACTTTTACCACTGGAAGTCTTTTATCCATTCTTCTAAAAGTGTAAATGCTGGATTGACATTCAGCACATGATCACTAATCAGATGTGTCATTAATATTAACTCTAGCTGGTTTCTAAAACTAAATCTGTTAGTGTTGTTTTCATTCTCTCGTATCCAGACCTTTACATTTTCACGGCTGTGGCACCCTGTCATCGGAATTGAGTGATTTACAGCTGATATGAACCAATGGATTTTCAATCTGTTCTAGCGCAGTGAGCCAATAAGAAGAGCCTGAAGGCGAGGGAAACATTGCGGGCTTTTTTGTACTTATTCTTTTTTATCTTTTTAGATATTAGCCTAATTCGTTCAGTTTGCAATACGTACCGAACCGAAAGTCTCGTACCAAACTGTTCAATACGAATATGCGTATCGTTACACCCTTAATATATACGTCAAATTTTAAGGGCCCAATGTACATTTGCTTTTTGCAAACTCTAAAAATGATCTCAAACAATTTCATTTACTTTTAAGTGCTTTTGGTTTACGCTTAACTCATTTGGTTGCATCTGAATATATATCCAGATAACTTTGTCTCTGCAGCAGATACAGATTACATATGCAGCGCTCTGCATCAGAATATTCTATGCCATGAATATTCATCGGTACAGTATGTATGTCATGCTGTCTGGGTGGCATTGTGACAGTAAAAAAGTCAGTTTAAAACAAACTCTTCTCTCTCTGTTATAGCGGATGGATGCACATCTTAGACCGATGGGTGGTACACTGAGGAAGCAGTTGTCACACTGTAATGATGAAAATCGGGAGAGTACCGACAACATATCAAAAAATAAAGAGCTTTCCACCCCATCCAGCATACTACAACAGTCCAAAATAATCAGTTGAGAACTTCCCTCCATGACAAACTCCTACTGTGAGAAAGCATAAGTTTGACATATGCAGTCTTTTATTTTGAAAAGGTGAGATGTGCAAGACGTCAAAATAATAATTCTCTTAACCCAGTTTACCGTTAAGATGTCATTTTTTAATGTACTGTACCTCCACCGAGATTGTAAACAGTAAGTCTCCACTATTAAGGGCATCATTAAAACACTAGGAGCACAATGCTCAAACCTGTCAATCACATTCTAGCTCAACCAATAGAGATGGCTTGGGGCGTGGCTGCTAAAAGGGTGTTTAGCCAGTAAAGTAACATCATGAGAATCATCAGTATAGCTCAAAAACGTTGCAAGTCAAAATTTAAACTCTTGAAATATGAAGAAAGACATTGGTGTAAAACATTCTAAATATCAATTTAGATTTTTTATTTTTTTTATTTTATGTGAACATAATATAGAATACATCACCTTAAACGTTTTATGACAATGCATCAGTTTTTTTTTTCACATGACACACTGCAGTTCAGATTTTTTATCTTTCTGTAAATATTGACAATCTTCCTAATTACATTGTAATATTTTTTTGATTCTCAAATATGTTTAAAACATGTATTTTGCCATTTAAACGGCTTAATAGTCATCATATTAAATCTATGCTGGGTGATGGGTGCCAACATGTTAGTCTGTGCTGCAGTAGAGAGATTAATAAACTATTAAAAAAATTAATGAAAGTGGCTGCTAATCTTGGCTATTATTTCACAACATAAACGGCCTTCCTTCAGTTTGTCCAAATATCCTGATTCAGATATATGGAGATGATACAGTCATTCATCGCATGGTAAAAACAACTCGAGTAGCAGATAAACTTACACAACCTATGACTCATGTCTCAGAATGGTTAAACCAGTCCTGTTTAAAACTCAACGAAACAAATTAGTTGCTATGTACTTTTCTAAAACAAACATTGGAAATAATCAAATGGATGTCTATGTGGCTGGGGACAAAATACAAGTTCATCTCGGGGTCCTAATCGACTCAAAATTAACTTTCAAATTTCAAATCAAAAAGGTCTGTAACTGTATCAAATTTAATATGTCTAATTTCAGGTTTATAAGATCATACTCATCACTGCAGGCAGCTAAAATATTCATGCACTCGATTATTTTTCGCACATAACCTACTGTCTAACAACCTTGTCACTGGCAAACAAAACAACGCTAAAACCCAGCGTCACTAAACAAACAGACAATTAAAATACTGGATAAAAAGTCTCTAAGACAGGGGTCTCAAACTCAATTTGACGGGGGGCCATAATGACTAAACAATTCATAGGAGGGCCGTTGTAACATTCAAGCGCAAGAAAAAAAATGGAAATCTAATGTAATTGATGCCCTCAGACATTCTTATTTCAAAATACTAGTGGTGTAAAACTGATTATAACCAAATGACCTTTGAATTAGGGTTGGGCCGATAGACAATGCCATCGTCCATTGCCAATGGCCAATAGACAACACCATGCTAAGCCGGCATGGCCGATGCTCCGACCCGCCCCCGTTGCAAACCCCCTCGCGAAACATACACACTCAGTCTCCGTTTACACTAATACGTCTTAGTGTTGAAATGGCATTTTAGAACGAAAATGATCCACATCCACACTGTTTAACCTAGCATTTCTGAACAGCCCTCCGTCCGCAGAAAACTCACATCATGTGACCACACACACACACACACACACACACAAACACAGAGAGAGACAGCCACAAACATACACATACACACATTGTCATGTGCCTGTCTGACCTTCAGAGAGCAGTGCATGTCGGACAGTTTATCAAGGATGTGCCACTGGATCGCATCTCACTATAGTTGTTAAACATGATATTCAGACATCCCAAGTCTCCCGGGAGTTCCGGGAGTCTCTATGCATTTGCGGGACTCATAATACCCGCAAACGGGTGATATCTCCCGGAAGTCTCTCCTCAAATAAGTCTCGCACACTTATTACCCTCTTCTTGCTATATTTTGACATCAGTTGCGCTGCAAAGTTTGAGACCTCTAAGACATAATATCATTTAACAAAAACATAAAATGTTAAATTAGCAAAATGTCATTAAGTATTCAAACATTTGTCCGATGTATAAATTCATTCATGGCCTGTCATCTCTACCTCTCAGTCAGTTTGTAAACATAAGGAACAGCACAAAGAGAGGGGCAGCCCGAGAAGACTGTACTATCCCACTCCAGAAAAGGGCCTTTAGTCAGGGTGCCTTTTCAGTTATAGCTGCACAGGAGTGGAACTCTGTCCTTGGGAGTATCAGAGAAATAACCTCTTACAATATGTTCAAAAAACATGAAAAAAATCTGGTTTATAGAACATCAGACGTGTAATCATTTGTATTAGCATGTAGTTATGTTATCACTTGTGCCTGCCATCTAAATGATTTGTTGTTTGAACATGTTTTAACTACTCTTATCTGCATTACATAATATGGTGTTTTTAGTTTAATTTGTTCATACACATTTCATTTAATTAAAATCTACTTAACTTTGTCTATTTTAGTTCTTCCTTGTTTTGCAAGATTGATTGTATAGTATTTGCATTATGTTTTAGGGTGACAATTTTAACATCTGTCCAGGGCCAACGGATGAAAAATAACCTTCTGGCTGATTCTGGTGCATGAGCAGCAATGCTAATCAATGTAAACTGTCATTGCCAAATAAACAAAATAAATAAACCTGAAAGAAGAAAAAATGTTCTAATATCATAAACTCAGTGCTGATGTAAATAACACACATTGTGCATTTTTTTAAATAATAATTATATTATTTTATTAACTATTATAATGAAAATCATTAAGTATTTCATTCATTAATTTATTTTCCTTCGGCTCCAACTTATCCAGCATACGTTTTACACAGCTAATGTCCTTCCAGCTTCAACCCAGTATTGGGAAAAACCCATACACTTTATCTTTTACATACTCACTCATACACTATGGCCAATTTAGTTTACCCAATTTTTTTACAGTATAGTGCATGTCTTTGGGCTGTGGGGGAAACCGGAGCACCCAAAGAAAACCCACGTGAACATGGAGAGAACATGCAAACTCCATACAGAAATGCAAAATGGGCTTCAAAACAGTGACCTTCTTGCTGTGAGGTGAAAGTGCTAATCACTAATCACACTATGTCTCCCATCATTTATTTTACAAATCATAAATATTATAATTTGATAGTGAGTATGCATATTTAAATGTCTGAAATCTAAAATAACTACTATTTGTTCAAAAACATTGACAAATGATTACAAATGCATAAAGTACTACAAGTCTTTCTCTGCCTCATAACAAGAAAGCAGGTTTGATTTTAGCAGCTGATCACGACGCACTTAATATTCTAATCCACTTGTTAAATATGACATCACAAAGCAGCTTCCAGGGCCAAGCGCTCTGTCAAACTGTATGGGGAGGCTCAACAAATGCTAATAATAAATGTTTACAATGCAATGTAATACTTTCAAAAATCATGATCGCAATATATAGTCATGCCTAATTTTCGATGACCAGAAAGTGATTAATTTTTTATAAATTATTAAAATATTAATGCATATTGTCTGTGCTGCAGCAAATCCAGAGATCTTTAACCTGGAAACAGTATTCCATACATCACAACTTAACAGGCAGATCACATTGGTTTTGATCATACACTTCAAAGGGTGAAAAACATTACTAAATTCTGTCTGTCATCTTAAATTCTTTGCTCGCTTTCATAATATTTGCTTTTCTTGTGCTCAGACTCCATAAACGGAACATCCAATCAGAGATCTCCACCAACTCACACCAATATGTGGAACACACTCCAAAAACTAAGCAGACAGACACTCACCAACAGCCCAGCAGCTTAGTGTGTTACATCTCTGAGGGGGAAACAAAGACGCACGTCAATTTGAGGGACTCATTTACACAAAAGTTTATTTGAGGCTTTTGAAACGTCAACGCTTAACGTCAAATGCTCTCCTGAGAGCATGTTTCCCCTGACTTAACACATTTCAAATGTCTATTTGGGTCTGCATGCGAGAAAAGATCAAGTCAAGGTCATGCATTGGTTTGCCTTTCATTCTTTTCCAAGCACAAATAAATCATACATGGCCTATGGGTTTGCCCTGCTCTCTGAGCTGCGTCAGTCCAGAAGATGAGGACCTGATTAATTGATTCAGCAGCTCAGATCAATACAAAGCAAGTCCTGTTCTTCAGCAACGCAGTGGGAATCGTCCCTCAGAGATTATTCCGAGATGTAGAATGCCTCGTACTCCTGCACTTCATCTTCCTCTCTGCCCGTCTATCTTTTTTTCCTTTGTGGAGCTTTGTGGAGGATAAACCACTTTCTTGCCCCAAACTGCAATTAGTGCAGACATGTGTCTGGGCAGCTGTGGAGAGCAGTCAGGGCCCCAGCTGTGCTGATGGGACAGCAGGTGTCCTCCTGGCCTGACTGAATTATTCAGAGCTCCAGCACAGTCAGGGCAACCCTACACACCGTCTCTACGGGCCGCAGTTTTTCAAAGGAAGTGATAATATTGAGCTGCGGTACAGGAGGACGTACTGTACTCTCTTGTGGAGAAATGAGGCGATCTCCATTTCCGAGCAGATGAACATGGGAAATCTATTGGACAAAAATGCTATTGATGTTTTATTCATGGCAGAACAGTCTGGTGTCACTTGCTAATCTCAGTCCAAGCGTAATGAAGTAGCCGGAATGTGGGAATTGTGATGAGCAGATGGCAGGCAGAGGCAGCACTAGCTCTGTTTTTGGGAAAATATACAAGCGGACTAACAATGGCAGAAATGAATCGTCACGCAGAAGGTTTGAACACGTTACAACAGGGGTCACCAATCTCGGTCCTTGAGGGCCGGTGTCCCTTCAGGGTTTAGTTCCAACTTCCCTCAACACACCTGCCTGGGTGTTTCAAGTATACCTAGTAAGACCTTGATTAGCTTGTTCAGGTTTGTTGGATTAGGGTTGGAGGTAAAATCTGCTGGGCACCGGTCCTCCAGGAACAAGTTTGGTGACCCCTGCGTTACAATGTTGTTTAATATTCTTTAAAGAGCAGGGCATCACGGTGGCACAGTGGGTAACACGATCGCCTCACAGCAAGAAGGTCTCTAGTTTAAGCCTCAGCTGTGTCAGTTGTATAGGCGGAGAGGGAAAAAACTCCAGGGTAAGGCTGACATATGTGCTGCCCTTTAATGAATCTAAAAAGATTTGCGACCATCCAAGAAGAGGTTTCAACAAAAGCACCACCTATCAACAAACGTCTATTTTATTCAACACGCACATACAATTATTAGATTAAACTATCCCACTATATAATAATCTATATAATAATAATAAATATAATGCATTGTATATATTATATTCATTCATTCATTTTCTTTTCAGCTTCGCCTTATCCAGCATATGTTTTACGCAGGGAATGCCCTTCTAGCCGCAACCCATCACTGGGAAAGTATATATTATATTATATTATATTATATTATATTATATTATATTATATTATATTATATTATATTATATTATATTATATTATATTATATTATAGATTAATGGTCTAAAAAATAAGTTTATGTCTAAGAACTGCAAATAAGCAGTGTTCTAAAGAAGCCTAAAGCTACTCTTAAAAAAACACATATAAATAAATAAATAGCACATACTTTCACATTACTTTCCTTAAAAAGTAGCCAAGTAACACATTTAGCTATTTTTAAGTTACTAGATTGTAATGTAGGCCTATTTCCCATAACACTGCATATATTTCATTTAATGCTGAAAACAAGTTCAACCAGAATAATACATTATTATACCTCTCTTGTGATACTCATCTTAAATTTTATTACTTATGTCCTTGACCAGCAAATCAGAAAAGTACGTTGGCCAGCACTTTTGATTTCGTTTCAGATCTGCTGCAGTCAAAAACAGTGCTCATCAATGCAAAGTGCGGAGTTGGTCATTTCAATTTCTGTGTGGAAGGGGACTTTAAATTAGATTAACAGAACACATTAGTTATTGTAAGTTTGTCAATCATCAACATTAAATAACATTCATATTCCGCCCTACACCCATTACATGTTTTTAATGCAGTGTTTTTCTGCTATCTCTGTGGTCTCTGGCCAGGGGGAGGCTAAGCCTACCCCAGCCTTACACACGCTCCGCCTATGATCAGTTGGCATTTCCATGTAGAGTTTGCATGTTCTCCCCGTGTTTGTGTAGATGTCCTCTCAGTGCTCAGATTTATAAGTCCAAAAGACATACACTACAGGTGATTGAGTAAGCTAACGTAGTGTATGTATTTAAATGAGTATGTATGGATGTTTTCCAGTGATAGGTTGCAGAAGGAAGGGCATCCGCTGTGAAAAACATGCTGGATAAGTTGGCGGTTCATTCTGCTAAGGCGATCTCAGATTAATAAAAGGACTAAGCCAAAAAAAATGAATGAATAAATGAATGAATGAATGAATGAATGAATGAATGAATGAATAAATGAATGAATGAATGTTCAAAGTGCATGTGTCATTATGTCATACTTGTAATTAGGTAAACAAACAGTTTTAAGTTGACAAACCACTTAAAAATAAAACAAGATGTCTTTTAAAATAGTATGGTTTGTTACTATGAGCCATCTTCTATTTTAGTCTCTGAGATGATAAATGGCAAGGTGATATCAGGGCAAAGTGTTACGGTCTGTAAAGACAAAATGAAGAGCTGCACAGTTCTCTCAGAGGGATTAAAGCAGCCAACTCAAGTCTGAAGCAGAGATTTAAGGCTAATTTTACTTTTAACACTGGCAATTTTTTATTGCTGATGTCACTGCAGCATGTTAATTTCACTCAAGTGCTTTTTTCACTATGTAACTACTCAAAAGTTTGAGATCGCTATGATATTTTTTTGTATATGATTAAAAAAGTAGTAATGAGCATACTGTACATGTACAAGAAATTTCCATTTACTTGATCAAAAATACTGTAAAAATCCTATCATGGTGAGCTGAATTTTGAAGATTGGCTTTTTTAATGACTCTTACTGCAAGTTGCATCATTAACCCTGCATGTGGTGACAAGTGACTCAATATAAGAAAGTCTTCAAATCATTAATTCAAATGATTAATTTAAAAGCACTAATTAATTCACTGATAAAAACAAGCTACCGCCTTTATGAGTGAGTCAATGAATCCTTCATTCAATGTCATTGAACTAAATAAAATAAAACTAATGACGCAAAGGAATGCTGTGTTGATATTATTGGGGTAAAGGGATATACTTTTCATTATTCTTTTCCTTTTCATTAATAATTTGGATTGCTTAAGGTGATATATTAACCAAACTTCTATGTGATATGCTTGAAGTCTAATTAGCATTTTACAGAAGTAGATGCAGCTTACTAGAAAGATAGTGCAACATCGATATTTAAAAATAACTTTAACTTTCCTGTAAAATGAGATGTGCTTAAAGGTGTGAAGACAGAATGTTGCAGAGCATGTCTTATCTGAAAATAAATGTCAGCTTGTGTGCAAAGAGAATTTGTAGAAAAAGAGTAAGTATGCTTGGGTTCAGCCACCGGAGGACTGCAGATTGATTGACCAGTGACGAATTCCACTAAACTCACCCTGTTGATATCAGCTATATATAAATACTTGAGTCAGGAAATGTAGGGTTGTTGCGCAACTATCGAATGTAATTCTTGCATTGTACTGGGAAAACCCAGAATTCTGTTTATCGAATCATTAATTTGTACCAAATAAATTACTAATATTTTGACATTGAAGAAAATCCTCTCCTGACCTTTTTATTGAACACACATTAGATTAGTTAGATATTCCACAATCTATGATGTGATCTTCATATCTAATCAATATCAATATCTTTATATCACAACTGGTGATACTGGTTTAAAATAAAGATAGAAAATATATGTGCAATAAAAAAAATAACTAGCAATCTCAACGATTCAATTTGATGCAAAGCTCACAAGCTCCATTGAGATTGGATATAAATGAAAGAGTTCATTTTCTTTTTGCCCTTCATTTTGAGTGGCAAGAATGAATGATTTTGTGCTGAGGTCAGGTGCTCACAGAGATTTCCTTTTAAGACGACTTTGTGTGTTGCTTTATTTCTGCATAATGGGAATTCAATTGAAGGGTCAATGACACTGTTCATTATTTATAAACCTGAAAATTAAATGCAGTACCACAAGTTTATAGGCTCTGTGTTACTATGGTAACACAGGGTCTTACCATCTAGTATGAAGGTGGGTGAATGAATGATAGACACAAAATTACAGTTAATTGTATTTTTTACATAAATGTATGGTGTATTTTTAAGACCTGAGTTTACTTGTCTGAAAATTGAACTGCTGGGTATTATTTGCTTTTACACTCTCAAAGTGCTGATAATCATCGTCTTATTTTTTAAGAAATCACCACACAGCAGGCACACAATGTCATAAGACATTAATATTAGGTTAGATTTAGCTCGTGATGTCAGGTGACCAAAATTCAATGTCTAGTCAGTGTCTATTAATGCTATTTTGACATCCAATAACAACGTTAAATGACATTGATATTTGGTTGAAAGTTGTGTTGGAAAGTGATCAAAAATCAAACGTTGAGCCAGCAGATTAAACCGTCATATTGATGTCAAATACTGACATTTATTCGTCAGGTACAGTATGGCAACCAAAATCCAACATGTGATAGACGTCATAGTGATAACGTCCACACAATGTCAAGCTGTAACATCATTATATGTTGATATTTGGTTGATTTTAGGTTGGACACTGGACATCAACGTCAGCCTGATTTTCATTTTCAAGCAACGTCATTCTGACGTCATGTTGACAGCCTGTGCCTGATGGTCAATGACCACCGTTTCAGCTGAATACATGCTTTAATTTACTACCGAAAAAAAAACAAAAAAAAAAACAGGGTTATCTACGTTCATGAAATGTTGGAGGTTAACATTCCTCTTAAAGTATATGGAAGTCCTACTACTGGTGGAAGTCCTACTAAAGCCTAAAACCACTTTATGATTATTTAATGCACTTCAGCCTCTTTTAATTTCTTCTATTTACAATAAATCAATAATGCATATGATAATATTGCCAATAATTATTAACAAAACAGAGGTATTTTTGATTTAGAGGTTATAAAGTAGACTTTTATAACCTATAAAATAAGTTATAAAATAGACTTTTACAAAAAAAATGGTCAAGCAAGGCATTTCATAGCATTTAGTTTTTAGAAGCAGAGCACGTTTGCAGGTGCAGATGGTTTAATTTCTGTTACGCTTGGCAAACTTTAAGCAGATTTTTAACTATCAGGTCAGAGGGAAAGGTTCTGTAGTACAAGGAATCTTAAGTGCAAACTGACCATCACCTGAACCCCACAGATATTAAAAATAATCTTTGAAAGAACAGTTTTATGGAGTTGCTCCAAATAGAAAATGCTTAAAAAATGCACAGTAATAAATTAATTATTGAAAGTTCTCTGTATAGGCATCATTTATGAATTTTGAAATCACTTTGAATTCTGAATTCCTCAACTTTATGTGTGCCAAAGACTGGTTGGTAAAACCAGTTGGTTTGAAGGAAAGAAAATAAATAAATCAATATTAATCAATATGTGGAGAGGTAAGTATGATCAAACACCCAATAAGGGAGGAGAGTGACTACACACAAACGCACACACACCTAAAGTGTTGTCGTGTGTTAAAAATAAAAGCCATTATCTTTTCTGATTCGCCTATCCTGTCTTCTTCTTCCCACAGTAATAACGAATGTTACTACAAAATATTTTAATCCTGTTTTGTAATCTTTAAATAAATGTCACTAAATGTGCTTTAATATCTTAAATGATTAATGAACAAAAGAACAAACAAATCAATACATGAAGCAAACAAGAAAACTAATAAATAAAAATAAACTAAATACATATATTGAAGTTAAACGGTAAATGAATAAATGCATTTAGTTTCCCAGCACGGTGCTTGGTTGTGACTGGAAGGGCCTCTGCTGCATAAAACATTTGCCAAAGTAGTGGGGGGTTCACCCCACTGTGGAAACCACTGATAAATCAGGGAATAAGCCGAAGGAAAATGAATGAATGAATGAATGAATTAATTAATTAATTAATTGAAAAATATGTTTCACTTATATTGTTTTGAAGATTAAATGCCCGCTTTGTCTTTGAACCAAAAACAGCTATGCTTTTAAGAATCAAACAAATCGACATTTGCCACGATTTCCCACCTAGCCAGCTTTATCACTCCAAATATCTTGTTTTACCCACTTCCAGAAGTATTTTGTTAGTCTAAATCAAGATCATGACTACATTAATTTATATATATAACAATCAGCACTTCTTCAATCGAAGAGCAATGATGAAAGAAGACATTGCTTTATTAGTATTACCTTTTTTGTTTATTTTGCTGCATAAACAGACACTAATAAAATGTGAAAGGTAATTTATCTTGAGGCAGGACTTAATCATGTTTGTTGCCAGATTATTGCAAATAAAACTATAAAACCTATGCTGCTCTTGGGGGATATGGAACTAAATAAATTAATGAAACAATACAGCTATGCATCCAAAAATGTGTGAGTGTAAATATTGTATAAGACAGAAATTATATTTAAAAATTGCTTATTATTTAGCTCATTACTTCACTTATTATTTAAATTAGCTCATTTATTACTTAATTTGAAACATCTTCAGATTTGTTTGTTGCACTTTCATGGCTGTTGTCATTAATGCAAGACAGTGCACTCATTTATGTGAGTGAGAAGTGAAGACATCTTCCTTATATATAAATTTATTCATTCATTCATTCATTCCTTTTTCTTCAGGCTTAGCATCTGATTTATTAGGGGTCACCATGCACGGCAGAACGAACCACCTATATAAAATTAGTGTATTGTAATACAATTTGTTGTGCTTTAAAATAGCTATATGGACATTGGCAATACAGATGATACTAAGAAAATTAAAGAATGTATCTCACAGAATCACTGTATGCAAACAGTCCTAAACCTCATTCATTCCACTGCTTGTGAAAACATAGTCTATGTACATTTATCACTGTCTGCTATTGTTACAGAACATTTTGGAGAGAAAAATGTAATCATTTTTCACACCACTATCAACAATACATATTTCTGAGTGACACAGGGGTAGTAGAGGTGCCCAATGTGACAAGTGACATAGGAAAGTTCAAAAAGGTGGCTGACTTGTAATCGTAACCTGTGATGTTGTGTCCTTTCTGTTAGTCCAGCTAGTCAAAGGTTGGACATGATTTATTTGGTTGTAGGGAGACAAAAATCACCCTGCATAACTGTCACTGTCTCTCGGAGAATAAACGCCTGCAGAACAACCCGACTTTTGACGGACTCTTCAGTCTGGGTTCACCAGTCGCCTAGTCAGCGTACAAAGCCTTGAGCCTTGCTGTTACAACTTCTGGTTTTGACAAAGTGGAGAATGACAAGAAGTGGTAAGGATGCTGATCAAATGCTTCAGGCTCGGGTTTGAGCCCCTTTGAGGGTGGAAAAAGAAGAGGAAAATACATCTGTTTGACTTTGATTGACTGCTTGTTTATGAGCTGCAAATATATATGAAACTTATGTTTGCCCTTTCATTCTGTAAATAGGTTGTGTGTTTTCATCCAGACTTCATATCCCCTCCATATTCAAAACAGTATTTTGATTTATTAGGTAAGGGACGATGAGCCAATTCTTATTGTAGAATAAACCCTGACAAGCTGATATGAAGCAAACAGAGCTGAATCATCCTGAAGGGGCTTATATATATATTGTCAACTTATAAGATTTATCATACATTTTTGTCAAATTGAGTTATTGACATTCTTATTAAATGACAACTTATTTACATTATGGGATGTTTTTTTATAAGTAGTTTATATTTGAGGACTTTTTATTTAAAAAAAAAAACAATTGTTACACACATACTGTCTGCTATGGAATCAAAAACTTTGACACTAAATACCTCAAAATCATTCAGAATGCAGATAGAACCTGCATATTTTTTTATATATATCACAGGTAACATCACAGGTTACTTTCACAGGTTACGTCACAGGTTATGATTACAAGTCAGCCACCTTTTTGAACTTTCTTATGTCGCTTGTCAGATTAGGTACCTCTACTACCCCTGTGTCACTTAGAAATATGTACTGTTGATAGTGGTGTGAAAAATGATTAAATTTTTCTCTCCAAAATGTTCTATAACAATAGCAGACAGTTATAAAAGTAGAGAGACTATGTTTTCACAAGCAGTGGAATGAATGAGGTTTAGGATTGTTTGCATACAGTGATTCTGTGAGATACATTCTTTAATTTTCTTAGTTTCATTTGTATTGCCAATGCCCATAGTAGCTATTTTGAAGCACAACACGTTTGTTCCACCGTGCATGGCGACCCCTAATAAATCAGATGCTAAGCCTGAAGGAAAATGAATGAATGAATGAATTAATAATTTTCTATACAAGGAAGATATATATATATATATATACACACACACACACACACACCAACATACACACTTACCGGCCACTTTATTAGGTACACATGTCCAACGGCACGTTTACGCAAATTTCTTATCAGTAAATCACATAGCAGCAGCTTAATGCATTTAGGCATGTAGACATGGTAAAGACAATCTTTTGCAGTTTAAACCAACCATCTAAAGCCTGGTTTATACTTCTGCGTCGAGTGATCAGCGTGACTCACGGCACATGCCTTGCAAGTTGTCGAGCATATATATTTCTGCGCACTGTTTGTGTCACTCTGCAATAGCACTTCCGAAATGTTAACTGGCAGTGAGGTTTTTGTTCCCCTTCGGTTGGGGAACTTCAGTGCCATGAATGGGAGGATTCGGATCAGAAGCCGCTTATCTGGAGAGTATTGAACGGGCCAATGAATGAAATTAATTGGCAGCGTAAGCTTGCGCAGGTGTGCGACATCTGCAATCATCTCAGCATATAAGCACACCTGAAGCCAGCAGACGCCATCCTTTTCGCTTCAGATCCTTTCTGAGTGAGTCGATGAGGGTTCCTCTTGCTGATCAGCACTTCAGAGCGAACGAGTGTGTCTCCCGGTCCAGAGTGGGTCTTCGCGGTGGCAGACGGTCGAGCTGGGTTACTCCCTTGCCTGCGGTTCTTTGGGTCCGGTCCTCCAGAGCGGTGCGTATAGTTGCAACTTTCCTAAAAGAGCAACACAGTCGTGCAGCACGTCCTTTTCAGGATGGCGCTCCGACTGTGCGTTTCTGGATGCGGGGGTTTCCTGTCTCCGGATGATGGACACGATCACTGCATTGCATGTTTGGGGGTCCAGCATGTTAATGCGGTGCTCGCGGGCGGTTCATGTCGTCATTGCGATGCCATGACCGTTGCACAGCTAAGATCGCGGCTAACTTTCGCAAGAGAGCGAGCCACCCCAGTTGCCTCCTGTTCTAAAAAAGCAGCGGGCGCTCGGGCAGATCTGAGGGTTTCAGCGGGAGCTAATCCGCCGCCCACGGGCTCGCGGACCTCTCGCTCCTCACGGCGCTCCATCCAAGCTTCGGGTGGTGAGAGTGATCCGTCTAACCAGATGGTAGCTCTCACACTCGCTGACACCGGAGATCAGATGTCCTCCGCGGCATCGGAGGGTGGGCTTTCACTGTCTGACGAAGATCCGGACCCGCTCGCCCCCTCCGGGCAGGTGAGCGCTGTCAAATCGGATCCTGAAGCGGACATGTTAGCCGTGCTTTCCCGGGCTGCTTCGGCCGTGGGGTTGGAGATGGTTTATCCCCCAGCTCCGCGGCCGGACCGACTAGATGGGTGCTACGTAGAGGACCAGAAGGCGAAGCCTTCGAAGCCTCTCGTCCCCTTCTTCCCGGAAGTGCACAGTAAGCTCACGCAGTCCTGGAGGGCACCTTTCTCTGCCCGTGCTGCGAGTGCCTCCGCCCTCACCGCCCTTGACGGCGGAGCTGCCAGGGGGTATGAGGCGATCCCGTCAGTGGAGCGCGCTATCGCGGTCAATCTTTGTCCGCGCGGCGCCTCTACGTGGCGGGGTTTGCCCCGCCTCCCGTCCAAAGCCTGTAGGTTGTCTGCCTCCCTCGGAGCCAGAGCTTATAAGGCTGCGGGCCAGGCTGCTTCTGCTTTGCACGCGATGGCCACCTACCAGCGCTACCAAGCGCAGGCGCTGGCCGAGCTGCACGAGGGCGGGTCCAACCCAAGCTTATTACATGAGCTGCGCACCGCGACCGACTATGCTCTTCGGACTACTAAGTCCGCCGCGTGTGCGCTGGGGAGGACGATGTCCACACTTGTGGTTCAGGAACGCCACCTCTGGCTAAACCTGGCCGATATGCGCGACGTTGACAAAGTTCGCTTTCTTGATTCGCCCATATCCCAGGCTGGCCTGTTCGGCGACACCGTCGGTGAATTCACCCAGGAATTCAAGGCGGTGAAAGAGCAGTCGGATGCGATGGGCAATGTCATCTATCGGCGTGGCCGTAAGCCCGCTCCGCCCGCCGAGCCATCCACCTCCGCTGTTCCTCGCCGAGGGCGCCCGCCAACGAGTGCTGCCCCGCCCCCGCCTGCGCCTCCGGCCAAGCGGGCGCGGCGTTCACCTCGAAAGCAGGCAGCCCCTCCTGCCCAGGGCGCCGTTAAGTCCGGTAAACGGACCGCGAAGCGTCCCTGAGACAGGCCATCCGGAGAAGAGGAAACTTGCTCTTTCCCCGCTGGAGGGCGGGGCCCCGATAACAACGGTACTTTTCAGTGCCACCAAAACATCAGTAAAAGAGCACTTTTTCCCTTCCCCGGATGTGACTGCACGAGTTCTGCCAGTCCGGGACGCGCTGCCTTCCGGCTCGCAGACTCTACGTGCTTCGCCAGTGGCTCACGAGCGCTGGGGGGACGGCCTCCCTTCCCTCAGCCCTCCAGCCCCCTCTCCGGAGTCAGGGTGCGGAGCCAGAGCGAATCGCTCTCCTCCAGCTTTTCCGCGGGACCCTCGTGCTTCCCGGATCAGCACACCCACTCCGCGCTGCCCCACCGCTGGTACGTCAGCGATTGTAGCGATGACTCCATTAGCGAGGGCTCTGCCTGCCTGGTTAGCGCGGGCCAGCCCCTCGCGGTGGCTCATACGCACAATCAGACTCGGTTACGCGATTCAGTTCGCGAAACGGCCCCCCAAGTTTACGGGCGTGTATTTCTCCAGGGTCAACCCCCTGTCCGCCCCTGTCTTGCGAGAGGAGATTGCTGCCCTCCTGGCGAAGGGTGCAATCGAGCCGGTTCCTCCAGCCGAGATGGAGAGTGGGTTTTACAGCCCATACTTCATCGTACCCAAAAAGAGCGGTGGGTCACGGCCAATCCTAGATCTGCGCGTTTTGAACCGCTGTCTGCACAAGCTGCCGTTCAGAATGCTCACGCAGAGGCGCATTCTCTAATGCGTTCGTCCTCGGGATTGGTTTGCAGCCATAGACCTGAAGGACGCGTATTTCCATGTCTCCATTCTTCCACGCCACCGCCAATTTCTGCGGTTTGCGTTCGAGGGTCGAGCGTGGCAGTACAAGGTCCTCCCCTTCGGGCTCTCTCTGTCTCCGCGGGTCTTCACCAAACTCGCGGAGGGTGCCCTAGCGCCCCTTCGGCTCGCGGGCATTCGCATACTCAGTTATCTCGACGACTGGCTGATTTTAGCCCACTCGCGGGAGCAATTGATTATGCACAGGGACGAGGTGCTTCGGCATCTCCGCCTACTGGGGCTTCAGGTCAACCGAGAAAAGAGCAAACTCGCCCCCGTGCAGAGGATTTCTTTTCTCGGGATGGAGCTGGACTCGATCACCATGGTAGCGCACCTCTCCGAGGAACGCGCTCGCCTGTTGCTGAACTGTCTGAGGGAGCTCGACAGCAAACTAGTGGTCCCACTGAAGTTCTTTCAGAGGCTCCTGGGGCATATGGCATCCGCAGCCGCCGTCACGCCGCTCGGGTTGCTCCATATGAGACCACTTCAGCACTGGCTTCACGATCGGGTCCCCAGACGCGCATGGCACGCGGGCACACACCGGGTCTCGGTTACTGCGCTGTGTCGCCGCGCCCTCAGCCCTTGGAACGACCCCTCGTTCCTACAGGCCGGTGTGCCTCTAGGACAGGCGTCCAGCCATGTTGTTGTTTCAACAGACGCTTCCAACACGGGTTGGGGGGCCGTGTGTCGCGGGCATGCGGCTGCGGGCCTCTGGAAGGGTGCCCAGCTGCATTGGCATATCAATCGCCTAGAGCTGTTGGCAGTGTTCCTCGCTCTCCACCGCTTTTTACCGGTGCTGGAGCGGCAACACGTGCTGGTCAGGACGGACAGTACGGCGGCGGCGGCGTATATCAACCGCATGGGGGGTATGCGCTCTCGCCGCATGTCTCAGCTCGCCCGCCGTCTGCTCCTCTGGAGTCACCCGCGGCTGAAATCGCTGCGCGCCATTCACGTCCCAGGCACGCTCAATCGTGCAGCCGATGCGCTCTCACGACAGCTGTTACGCCCTGGAGAATGGAGACTCCACCCCGAGTCTGTTCAGCTGATATGGGCGCGATTCGGAGAGGCCCAGATCGATCTGTTTGCTTCCCCCGAGAACGCTCACTGCCAGTTGTTTTTTTCCCTGACCGAGGGCTCTCTCGGCACGGATGCACTGGCCCACAGCTGGCCTCGGGGCATGCGCAAGTATGCGTTTCCCCCAGTGAGCCTGCTCGCGCAGTTTCTGTGCAAGGTCAGGGAGGACGAGGAACAGGTTCTGCTAGTTGCGCCCCTTTGGCCCAACCGGACCTGGATATCAGAGCTCTCACTCCTCGCGACGGCCCTCCCCTGGCGGATCCCTTTGAGAGAGGACCTACTCTCTCAGGGACAGGGCACCATCTGGCACCCTCGCCCCGATCTTTGGAACCTCCACGTGTGGTCCCTAGACGCGAGGAAGACTTAGGTAACCTACCGACTGCGGTGGTTAATACCATCACTCAGGCTAGAGCCCCCTCCACGAGGCGCGCCTACGCCCTGAAGTGGAGTCTATTCACTGAATGGTGCGTCTCTCGCAGAGAAGACCCCCGAAATTGCCAGATTAGTGTTGTGCTCTCTTTCCTTCAAGAGAAGTTGGACAGCAGGCTGTCGCCCTCCACTCTCAAGGTTTACGTGGCCGCCATCTCCGCTTATCATAGCGCGGTAGCTGGCGGCACCGTGGGAAAGCATAACCTGGTCATCCAGTTCCTTAGGGGTGCTAGGCGAATTAATCCATCTCGCCCCCCTCTCATGCCCTCTTGGGATCTCGCCCTCGTTCTCACGAGTCTGCGATCCGATCCCTTTGAGCCACTCGAATCAGTATCTCTAAGATTTCTGTCCCTGAAGACAGCTCTGCTGGTTGCGTTGGCCTCCATCAAGAGGGTCGGGGACCTGGAGGCATTTTCGGTCAGTGACTCGTGCCTGGAATTCGGGCCGGATTACTCTCACGTTATCCTGAGACCCCGCCCCGGTTATGTGCCCAAGGTTCCTACCACCCCCTTTAGAGATCAGGTAGTGAACCTGCAAGCGCTGCCCCCGGAGGAGGCAGACCCAGCCCTTTCTTTACTTTGTCCAGTTCGCGCTCTGCGCATTTATGTGGACCGTACTCAGAATTTTAGATCATCTGAGCAGCTCTTTGTCTGTTATGGCGGTCGGCAGCAGGGAAGTGCCGTATCGAAACAAAGATTATCCCACTGGATTGTGGATGCCATTTCACTCGCTTATTCGAGTCGAGGTCAGCCGTGTCCCCCGGGAGTACGTGCACACTCCACTCGGAGCGTTGCATCCTCTTGGGCGCGTGCACGCGGCGCCTCTCTAACAGACATCTGTAGAGCTGCGGGCTGGGCGACACCCAACACATTTGCAAGGTTTTACAATCTGCGAGTGGAGCCGGTTTCCTCAAGGGTATTAGGTAACCCTTTGGTGATTGAGGAGACAACTCGGTAGGGTGTTGAAACACGCTTGCTGCGCCATTCTCCCTAACACGGAGGTACGTGCGCCTTTTTTATCTGTCAGTAAAGTTCCCCGTCAGGTGAGCCCTGCAGATTCCTCCGTGGCCCCCAGCACTGACTCAGCGGAGGAGTCACTTGCTGGTCCACTACGTTGTAGGTCTGCCCGCTGGTCAGCCCGCGTTTTGGGTATAGGTGCCTGCTATGCGTGATCCCCACTAGGCGATCCCATATGCTTATTCCGCCACGGTTAAGTCCCCCCCCTGGGCGGACCCGTGTCTTCCCTCTCCGCTAACCACTCTTTGCTATGCGTACTCCCCCTTTTTAGGGCTAGTCCATAGGTAATTCTGCCATCTATCCCCCCCTTGGGTAACGGATGGCCTCCGCAGCGTCCTCCCTATCGGGATTGCACGCTTCCCAACGTACTGTCGTATTTCCTAGAATTATCTAGATGCTCACGACTTCCCAAAAAATATATCTAAATCCGTAAAACTTCTGTTGAAGTAGGATAAATTAGGGCCAGGGACACGTTGGAGGACCGCGCCCCCCATGATGTGGGTGCGTCACGCTTGCTTGACTATCTCCTCATCGGGGGTGTTGGTAAGGTGCAGTCATTATGGCGCTTTCCATATTCTCCCATTCATGGCACTGAAGTTCCCCAACCGAAGGGGAACGTTCGAGGTTACAGAAGTAACCCTTCGTTCCCCGAGGAGGGGAACGGAAGTGCCATATTCCGTCGCCATAATGACTGTTCCTTAGCTGTTTGAAAGTCTCTTCAGCTTAAAAGGATGGCGTCTGCTGGCTTCAGGTGTGCTTATATGCTGAGATGATTGCAGATGTCGCACACCTGCGCAAGCTTACGCTGCCAATTAATTTCATTCATTGGCCCGTTCAATACTCTCCAGATAAGCGGCTTCTGATCCGAATCCTCCCATTCATGGCACTTCCGTTCCCCTCCTCGGGGAACGAAGGGTTACTTCTGTAACCTCGAACGTTCCTCTGTGTCGAGTTTCTTAGCTTGTGTTTTGTTTTTTCTGAACGCTCCCTCAATGTAGAAGTAGCTCAAACTCGGTCATTTTGAGCAGGAACCAGCGGACGTGCAACAACTTTAATTATAAGGTAAACATAAAACAAAAGTTTTCATCTGGACCTCCTTCACTGGACACCACACCTGTAAACACTCGCTCCAACGGGTTCACGCGGCTCCTGCACACACTCGTCAGTGCTACCAAGCCGATCAATCACAGAGCTTGCGATACGCTACGTTGCAGCAAGTAGTTTTTGAGAGGTGCACGTCAGCAGCGGCGATGACCATGGCAAGGGCTATGCAACAACTGTGCCAGAGCAAATGCGTGCACATCATGCAGAATTATAAATCAGCCTTAATGGGGAAGAAAGGTGACTTAAGTGACTTTGAACGTGGAATGGTCTTTTGTGCCAGATGGGCCAGCCTGAGTATTTCAGAAATTATAATCTACTGGGATTTTCACGCACAACTATCTCTAGGGTTTACAGAGAATGGTGCAAAAAAGAGAAAGTATCCAGTGATCATCAGTTATGTAGGCGCAAATGCCCTGTTGATGCCAGAGGACAGAGGAGAATGGCCAGACTGGTTTGAGCTGATAGAAATGCAACTCCTGTCAGCTAAGAATAAGAAACTGAGGCTACAATTTGCACAGGTTCACCAAATTGGGCAATAGAGGATTGAAAAACATTGCCTGGTGTGATGATTCTCGATTTCTGCTGCGACATTCGGATGGTAGGGTCAGAATTTGGAGTCAACAACATGAAAGCATGGATCTATCCTGCCTTGTATCAACGGTTCAGGCTGCTGGTGGTGGTGTAATGGTGTGGGGGATATGTAGGCACACTCTGGGCCCGTTAGTACCAATTGAGCATCGTGTCATTGCAATAGCCTACCTAATTATTGTTGCTGATCATGTTTACCCCTTTATGACTTTTAGCAGGATAACGCGCCATGTCATAGAGCGTGAATCATCTCAGACTGGTTTCTTGAACATGACGAGTTCACTGTACTCAAATGGCCTCCACAGTAACCAGATCTCAATAGAGCACCTTTGGAAAGTGGTTTAACGGGGATTCGCATCATGGATGTGCAGCTGACAAATCTGCAGCAACCGCGTGATGCTATCATGTCAATATGGACTAAAATCTCATAGGAAAATTTCCAGTACCTTGTTGAATCTATGGATTATCTCACATGATTGTATTGGATGACAGGATAAAGGCAGTTCTGAAAGCAAAAGGGGGTCCAACCCAGTACTAGTAAGGTGTAATAAAGTGGTTGCATACTGTATAATTAGCTGACTGAACAATTCATTATGTGAAAAAATATTGTAGCTAAGAAGTGGCAAGTTTTAACAACATAAAATTACACAGAAAAGATGTAACGGGAAACAAAACAGGCAGTCTATTTAGAACAATAGCCAACAAAGGCAGCCTGCTGCACATAGGACGTCGGTCTGTGTGCAGCGGGGATCAATGTCAAGATCTGCTTAAAGACTGCTTCGCAAATCATTGCGAGGATCATTGTACTGGGCAGTGCTACAGAAGAGAAAGATGCCAACACAGATGACCCCATTATTCTCTCTTAAAGAACTTTTTAAATGTGTTTATTGAGAAGTTTAATTCAAATTAAAGTACTCAATGAAAATGTCTGGCAATGCTTTTAATTTAGAAACAGTTGCAATGCATCACATATTTTATTTCACATTTTGAAGTTTGCTGCAAGATAAGTAAAAAAGACAACTAGAAATGTTGGATTAAAAAATCATTCTAAAAATTGTTATACAGTATATTTAAATGTATGACTTAAGTAAATTTTACAAAGTCAATAAAATACTTAAACTTAACATTTCTAATTAAATGTACTAATAATTTTGGTTAATCCTTTACTTTGCAAAGCTTTGAAGATTTCTAGTCTTTTCTAAAAACATGTAAAAGCTTTTTTTTTTTTTAAGTAAACCCTACTCCTAATTTGTACAGCATACTAAAAATGAGCACACTGATAATTATTGATTATTCAAGTGATGCTGATCTCCACTTAAATAGGTTTTTTGAAAGCAGTGAATCATTTGACTCACTATGAATAAATAATTTGAATCAGTGAGTTAGTGAGTTGGTGAGAAAAAAAGTAAATAAACATTAGCCTTTAAATTATGAATCTCCATCACCCCCACCCCCACTCATAAACAAATAAAAAATAAAATAAAAACAAGAGAGAGCTAGAGCAGTAGTAGTAGTGAAAATTAACTGGCAAAGAAACTATGACAACCACTGAAGAAACAAAAGAAACAAGATGAAACACTATGAAATTATTCTGTGACTACTGGAAACTAACTTGTGAGGGGAACTGTGAACAATGAAATGCAGGACAAAATAAAGAAGACCAGGGGGAAAATTAGATATAAATAAATAAATAAATAATTTGATAAATAAATAATTTGATAAATAAATAAATAAATAAACAATTTCAAAATGACAAAATACTATGCATGTAACTGCATAATAAATCACAAAACTGATGCTGGATCACATCAGGAAGAAGTCAATTAGTAACTGACAAGTAACTATAATTAATACTAATAATAATCCTTTTATTATTTTATTACAAAGAAAATCCTGGGTTTTTAAATCACAAAGTCAGGACCTCGGTTTAACATCACATCCAAAAAATGGCGCTCACTGACAGTATAGTGTCCACTTTACTATAGTGGGGCGTTAGGACTGACACGGCTAGGACCACAACCGGCAGCAACCTAGCTTTCCCATGTGGTCTCCCATGCAGGTACTGGCCGGGCGCAGCCCTGCTTAGCTTTAGTGGGCAACCATGTGAGAGTTGCAGAGAGCTAGCTGCCGACAATTAGAATCTGCCTCATTTCTTTTGAGATTCATTTGACTTTTGCGACTTTTATTTTATTTTTGTTTTTATTTTTACTATTTTGACAACCTCTAAACTTATTTCCAGAGGAGCTTATGTAGCGTTATGTATGATCTACAAGTATTGGTTTCATATTTCATCTGAAATTTTATGCTGTAATAAATTTACAGTCTGAAAATGTACAACTTATTACTTCATTAAAAACATGAAAATTAAAAAAAAAAATGTGGTAGATAGTTTACTTGCATTTTTGCATAAAAATCATTTTGCACTTCATATGCTGTGGATGTTAATCTTAGGAAGAGGGATACAAAGAATGGAGCGATTGTGATACAAATAAGAGTAAGATTTTGACTCATGCCAATTTACTTGGAATACCAGAACATGACGTTATCCAAACATAGATATTATCACTGGCTCTGATGGTTTGCAAATCTACACTAATTTGCACCATAGCCTATTCTTGATAAAACTGCATTGGCCATTATGAAAAGAAACAGCCGTTTCATTTGCAAATTTTCAATAGAAACACAAGCACTGTCCACTCCTATATCTTGGTATTGCAGTGCCTCAGTGATTTACCCTTTTGTTAATCTGGTTTATTTGTTGAATTTTTGCAATTGATCCAGTGCTATTTTCCTGAACACAATTCTCTTGAACTATGCATCCGAAGAAATGTGTAGGAAGTAGATTTTAGAGGGTTATAATTATAAAAATCTTCCTTCTTAACAAGTCCATTTTAAAAATGTTCTGCATATGAACGTCTAACCACCATGTAAAACTTGATTCTGAGTCAGCACTTCTCTGGAAGAGCTTTAACAGCAATCAGATGTTTCTCAAATGGAGTTTAGGGGTTTGCGAACATCTACTACATTCAAACTGCATGATGGGAGGTTTTCAAGAGGCGGGTCAATGGTTTACCATGCTAAATGTCAAGCATGACTGCTCCTCCAGCGCGGCCTCCATTTTCAGTCAGCAGTCGGCTTTGGGCAGAAAATTAATTCTTGGCCAGCCTTTTTCCGGGGATGAAAGAGGATCTATCTGAGACTGCCAAGTCAGGCTGACTGCAGTCTTCCGCTCAACACAATAAGTGTTTAAGCTGACATAAGCCATTACTTCTCTCAACCACTCAACTGTGCACTAGGCCATGAGGGATTGTGTCATGCGCTGTTCTGACAGCTGGCACCAGAACCGCTCTGTTTCCTAATGATACTTTATGTCGCCCATTGGATCACTGCAGCCTTGGCTCTGTCGTGTCATCAAAACGAATGTTTACAGTAAGCCTGTGGGATTTCACCACTTCTTGAAGTGAGACTCATTAAGCGCATGACTCAGCTAAAAAGGATGCGTTTATTATCCGCCTGTTTCTCCATCAGCTGCTCAAAAAGGCAAAATGGCTCTTGACTCCTGCTATGACCCTCTTATACTAATAGCTCTGTGTGCTGCTGCTTTCAGTTAGCATCTGGAACTGTTAGCGGACGAGTTATCAAATCACTTGCTTTCACGCCGATCATGGAGAAACGCATCGATCCGCAGCTGGGAAAGACTCGATAGTTTCCTCTCATCATGACCTCTGAAAAAGCCCTGAAGTCATTATCAGATTGAGAAGTTAGTCGAGATAAAAAGTGCTATATTGGTGGGAGCCTGCTGCGTATTGATTTTTCAGTGTATAGTGTACAGCTAAAGTATAGGACTGTAAAGCGATAGCAAATGTAAACGGTGTGTAAAATAACTAGATAAAATGTGCTTTTGACCTTTCCAAGTATAACATACCAGGTTGAAAATAAGATTTCTTTTTTCATGCCTCATATCAATTACTCCCAAGCGAAACATTTTGAGAGGAGAGTTTCTCCAAATTCCAAAGGTCACTGATGCATTTTACCTTCTGGTATACTGTATCATTTCACTTTCTTTGACATCATCTAGGCTGGTTTAGACCTAGCATTAAAGCCTTTTCACACTGAACACAATCATGTTGTGAATGTTCAGCACAATGACAGTCTGTCTTGAATCAAAACAATTGATCTCTATGGAGCCATTCACACTAGGTGCGCTCAATCGTTGCACAACAAAGTAAGGATTTTTTATTTTTAACCAGTGCGTAGTTTTTTTCACACTTACACCCTGCAATAAAATAGGCCACCCAATTTGATCTAAGCTTTAAATTGTGCACCTGGAGCTGCTGCATTTGCAGAAAAGGACGAGACTGGTAAAGCTATATCAAAAATAATGAAAAAAGTATGTGCTGAAAACTAGACGCTGAAGAAGAGTGAAAAATGGTAGCTAATTGCAGTTGGTTGTTGATATTGTGTAATTAATAAACAAAAAACAAAACAAAATGAAAGTTGTTAAAAGGAACTGATAAAATGGAAGAAAATGGGATTCAATGGTATGTTTAATATTCTATTTAAGTCCTAAGCATGATTTGAGTTTCCAGTTCAGAACCAAAATTCAGTTCAGTTCAGAACCAATTTACAATATTGTGGAGTAAACAAGATTGAAAATAAATCAATAAATAAAATGTATTTATTTTTAATACATACATACATACATACATACATACATACATACATACATACAAATAAATAAATAAATAAATAAATAAATAAATAAATAAATAAATAAATAAATAAATAAATAAATAAATAAATAAATAAAGCATGTAAAAAAACAGCATTTTGCATTTGTAGTGAAAGCACAACTTGAAGGCGATTCGCCTAGCTTTACTGGTGTATGACATGACCTTTAACATGCATTTTTCAATCTCATTATGAGTGATACACTAAAATGTTTTAAGCATATCTAAACTACCAGACAAAGTCTTGTCCTCGATCCCAATTGTAAGAGTAACAAATAATAACTTGACCTTTAGTTGAACAATTGGAAAAGTGGCAAAATGTAGATTTATCTGATTAATCACCTGTTGAACTGCATCCCAATCATCACAAATACTTGGAACCCGCATGGACCCAAGATTCACACTAAAATCTGTCAAGTTTGGTAAAGGAAAAATCATGGTTTGGGGTTACATTCAGTATGGGGGCAAGTGAAAGATATGCAGAGTGGATGGCATACTTCAGCCTCCACATCAAAGTTCCTGAAGTAAAGAAGGTTAAGGTGCTCCATGATTGGCAAGTCCAGTCACCAGACATGGACAATATTGAGCATGTGTAGTTTAAGGATGAAGGAGGAGGCATTGAAGATCTTGATAAACTCTGGGAGAATGCTTTCTTTGCAATTCCAGATGATTTATTAATATGGGTTATTTGAGTCATTGCAGAGATGTGGATGTATGGATAACTGAATTTGATCTCTTAAACATTATGAAACATTGTTAAAGAGTGCTCGCCAGATAAGATTTCAACTTACAAGTCTGAAACTAAGTTGGTGAAAAAATCTAAAATCTCTTTACAACACTGGTTGTAACAAAACAAAAGCATTAGTTTTGTTGTGTAGCAGAACAATGTTCCCTTGTCTTCTTTCACTTTCTTAAATAAATGTCACAATATTAAACTGAAAGATCAAAATAGCCCATTCAAAAGACCTTTATATAGACCCTCCCTTAGGATAATGGTCTAAAGTGGACAAAGAAGATGCATTAAAACACCAGGTAATATATCTCCCTTTTTATTTCTGATCAGAGCAACCTAAATATATCTTAGCATGTATAAAAGGACCTCATTCTTCCTTGGTCCTTCTAAAGTCCTCCATGACATGTTCATAAGAGAAAGAATCTGCTACGCTCATAAACTCTTGTGGGGTTATTGTTAATATGTTGTCCTCTAGGGCAAGTTTTATGATTATGAAAAGCTTCAGCCCTTCTACCCTTGCGGTCTCGCCACTGTTCAATTTATGCAAATTCTCCCCAAACTAAAATCCAATGGACTATGTCAGTGAGGTAAATCAAGCGGCAGTTTTTATCTCGTTGTCATTACAGATGTGGCAGATGTATAACGAGCCATTAGAATGATAAATTTGATACGATGTCTCAACACCATTACACAAGCATTATCTGACTGGGGAGATGGTGCTGGTGCAGAAAGCTTTTTCAAAACAATGAAACTGTGGGCGACAGCAAGGAACCGGGGGTGTGATAAAGAATAGATGGCACCGTGTCAAAAGAAAAGAAGACACATTTGATGTTATGATATCTTTCTCTCTTCGCTATCACGCTTATATTTAAAATGCATAATACTCAAGATTGATTCTAAAGTGCTTTGTGGTGATGATTTCTAAATTACTGAATGTTATTTAGTAGTGTCAATAATGTATTTAATGTAAATAGTGTATACATTTTTGTCTGTTATCAGGTGATTTGTGAGTGAAACTTCATTAGACAATGTTCAGTAATCACCTGAAGCAGTCTCATCTTTTAAATTCATTGGAAATGTAAAGATTAAATGTCATTTTGCCACATTTTTTAATAGGCATGACTGATTATTCATGTAATCGTATAATTGACATTTCAACTGTGAAAAGATGTTAGTATAAGTACAAGTAAGAGTCTTGAAAACAACAATTACCTTAAGTCATTTGACATTTGAGAAAAGCATTTCGAAAAATGTTTGCACAGTATTAGTCTATATGCATGTGTTACATGGCATACTTTAAATGCAAAAATGTTCACTAGCCATTGTTACATATATTGGGTCTTCAGTGACCCGGACATACAGTTGAAGTCAGAATTATTAGCCCCCCCTTTTATTTATTTATTTATTTATTTATTTTAAAATATTTCCTAAATGATGTTTAACTGTGCAAGGACATTTTCACAGTATGTCTGATAATATTTTTTGTCTTTTGGAGAAAGTCTTATTTGTTTTATTTCGGCTAGAATAAAAGCAGTTTAAAATTTTTTAAACCATTTTAAGGTCAAAATTATTAGCCTCTTTAAGCTATATATTTTTTTTCGATATTCTACAGAACAAACCATTGTTATACAATAACTTGCCTAATTACTCTAGCCTGCTTAGTTAACCTAATTAACCTAATTAAGCCTTTTAATGTCACTTTAAGCTGTACAGAAGTATCTTGAAAATATCTAGTAAAATATAAAATAAATCAGTTATTAGAAATGAGTTATTAATGCTATTATGTTTAAAAATTGTGTTGAAAAAACTCTCTCAGTTAATCAACAACTGAGGAAAAAAAAACTAAACAGGGGGCTAATAATAATAAGGCTAATAATTCTGACTTCAAGTGTATACAGTGGGTGACACTTCAAAATGACCAATACCGCCACATGGAGTGTCACCGCTTTACTAAGAAATGAAGAAAATGTTATTAGGTGTAACAGAGCACACCTAAAAAGCTGAGCACAAAGAAACTATGCGAATGGTCAGACATTTAGATACCTGCTACTTGTAAATGAAGATGAAATATCATGGATGATATCTGACTACAACAATAGCATGACACTCTCCTGATATCTAAAGAATAATTACAAAAGAATAAATGCATATCTAATTTGCTTTTGGTTCATTTGAGCAATGAATGAGGGGAGAATAGTTGTTGTGGGTCGATGTTTTTCCCCCTGTTTTGAACAAAGGATCAGTAAAGTATATACTGAACCTTAATTTGGAGTAAATGTGGCACCCCTTAGAAATAAGAAAAATTGAATAACTTTTACAGCTTTTAGCAGTTGTAATCTACACATACATAGAGTTGCTTAATAAAGATGCATAACAATGAGTAAAACTTCATATCTGGATGTGTACATCTGCCTTGAATGCCTCACTGAATCTTATATAAAATGTAGTTTTGTGTCACTTTGTGAGGGATTTTCCAATCTGCATTGCAGATATAATCATACATTTTCTTTAATAAGCTTAGTGTCAACGAATTCTGGCTGTACACTGCATGCTAAATATGCAGAATACATAAAATGTGCTAAAGTAAATTACATCCATTAATCACACAACCAAAGGACATTCGGTTATTTGGGATTTTCAAAGACAGAGAGAAAAGCTCTTTAGAATCAAAGCCACTTCAAGTCATGAGTAAGTCTCTACTGGCAATATTTGTTGCTTTCATGTATAAATTGCACTTATACTTTAAGATTTCCAGTCTAATCTCAGATTAGGCCTGGGTGATTTGTGTCACAGATAAATCACATTATCAGATGCTAAAAATATTAAGTTCCTCTGATTCATTCTTACAGGGTCATTTCTGGCACCTTCGGAGATATTTTTGTTATAGTGACATTGATTAGAAGCAGTAGCCAAAAGAACAAAACAAAAAAATGTCAAAGGCAACACAACCATGTCAATAAGTGTGCCATAATATTATAATAAGGCTCTTTTTAACATCATAAAATAATGTATTGGATAGCATTTATGAGGTTTATTGGTTTAAAATTTTTGACAGCAGAGAGGATCATCTTAATTGAACAAAACAAATCGTTAAATTAAAAGTGAAGCAAAAATATAAATGTGCAACATCCAACCCTTTGCACCCACAGCTTTTCAGAGAAACACGTTTTGACATTTCATTGAACTGATGGAATTCTGTTAATTACTATTCAACAATTAAACTCCAAAAATTACTTTCAGATACTTTCAAAGGACTAATTAGCAAACAGTGTGTTCAGAACACACTGGCAACAGATGGGCCACCCATGTCAGCCAATTTTAGGAACCAGGAACTGCACATTCATTAGCATTCATGTTTTTAAAAACCTCCACCCATCAAAATCCAACTGAGGCATATTTTGTATTCACGCAACTGGGTTTGGTATCGAAAGATGGTCAAGTGCTTATTTGTAATTTCAAGCTATATCCCTTAGGGCAACCAATAAAAAAAAAAAAAAAAGAAGAAGGAAGAAAGAAACAGCGTTGCAAAAGCAAACATAAATAGCTTTTTTTTTTACGTAATCAAACCATAAATATTAGTAACATCCTCTGTGTGCCTCGGGGTTGTAGTTACATGTTGTCAGCTCAAGTTTTAATAAAAACCTTGCTCCCTCAGTCACCAGTGATCTTCAATACTAAACACATTTGCCTTTGAGCAATATGTGTGCATCTTCAGTAAATGTCATCAGTTCACAAATGTATCCGTCATCAAACAATTCATTTCAGCACTGAAATATATCTCATATCTCTTTAGGGCATAGGGGGATCGGATTTAGGAATTGTCATTATTTCAGTCTGCAAAATATGTATTTTTATGGTGGTGCCTCAGTATACAAGCCAAAGCATGATGTGATGTTTTTATTTTATTTTATACTGAACAAAAACTGCATCTGAGCATAACTGTCAGTCACTGCAATCAATATTAAAACCATCCTATATTCAGAAAGATAGCATTGTAATTAAACAGCAACAATAAAAAAAAAACACTTAATTACCATGTACTTTGTACAATCGACTTAAGTATGTTTTGACATTGCACACTTTAAAATTGTTCTGCAAGCAATTACACCTCTAATTAGTTTCTGTAATTATATTCATAAATATATCTGTCCGAAATTGCATATTTCCATACTATATAGTACGCTAAAACAGTATGCGAGTTGAGTAGTATGTCCAAATCCATAGAATTCGAAAAACATGCAAGTACCTGGATGACCTACAACTTCCGACAAGATTCTGAAATGCGCCTCCGATGTACGCAACAATATTCCAGTGATGCACCGCAGGAAAGTTTATGAATGGAAATGAAGTGACGCAACTGATGCGGATAGGTCACATGAGGATGACAAAATGGCGAATGCAGTACATCAGAGTTCCATTCAAACTGCTCACATTCATACTTTATAGAACATACTTTTCCAACGGCCGAGTAGTACATTTAAATTCAAAGTAGGCCCCACTGAGTAAAAAGCAGAAAGCTTCCATTATCCAGATACAGTTTCAGAAGAAATTTATGAACTCACAGAGCTGGGTGCATCTCTGAATGGACTTAGTGGACTCAGACACGGCTCCAAACAAATCTACGCGGTCTTTCAGCCTTCCTAAACCACATAAACACAGATATTCATTCATTCATTTTCTTGTCGGCTTAGTTCCTTTATTCATCTGGCGTCGCAACCCATCTCTGGGAAACATCCACACACACACACACACACACACTCATACACTACGGAGAATTTAGCCTACCCAATTTACCAGTACTGCATGTCTTTGGACCGTGGGGGAAACCGAAGCACCCGGAGGAAACCCAAGCGAATGCTGGGAGAACATGCAAACTCTGCACAGAAACGGCAACTGAGCCGAGGTTCAAACCAGCGACCCAGCGACCTTCTTGCTGTTTGGCAACAGCACTACCTACTGCGTCACTGCATTGCCTGTGAACACAGATATTCTCTCAATAAAATCCATGTTAGCCATAGAGCAATGAAGCTAGAGTCACCGGGCAGAAAGAAGCGCTGCCCATAACACAAATCCGCGTCTATTATGAGGTGAATTTCATGCGCAAATGAAATTTGATGTGCAAATGAAGTGAGTAAACTCAAAATGTTCACACACCTATTTGCGCGCAATTAGGGTGCCACGTCTGGTGTAAACAGCATTAAACACAACTAACCACCGAAATAACTACATTAAACTTATTATTATTATTATTATTATTATTATTATTTGTTTTTTATGCAAGTACCTACAGTAGATAGGATTACTTAATATAAGGTGGGACCAAACTTCATTGTTAAAACACTATAAATGTATTTTACAATGTCTTCTGCAGACTAATCCCATTTAAATTTTAGAAACCAGAAATCATCCATTAACACTGAATTAACAGAACTCCAAGTTAAAATAGTCACAGACAATCTGCAATTGAACACTTAAATGTAGTGTTACACTTTGTAAAGTTGGATCAGACTGCATGCTGGGTGGGTCTACAGTAGTAATACAATAAATAATCAGTAGAAACTAGTTGGAAAACTCACATATATTTGCTTTATTATAACATCTGAGTTAGAACATGCAATCTACTCTGAGTAAGACATCAGTAGATGATTGTATTGAACACTTTCAGAGATCACTACACTTTTCAGCTTGCTGTTACATCTCATTCTTTCACAAAATTGTAAAGCAACTGGAATTTATGATATGTGTTGATTGCTCATTCTTTATTTTGTGAGGATGGGTATGTCCTCTTAAAAACAAATGGCTGTGTTAAAGACGATTACAACACAGTAATATGGCAATTTTGTAAAACACATACAGTAATACAACCCCTGGCAAAAAGTATGTAATCACCACTCTTGGAAGATGCTCATTCAAATGTTTAAATGTGTAGGGGAAAAGAGCAAGCACATAGATGCCACATAACTATTTTCATTAAACATTCCAAACTTCTGGCTGTAAAAAACACTGTTTTTATTATTATTTTTCCCCCCCCAAAAAATTAGCCAATTACAACTGTTTAACAGATCAAACAGAGGAAAAAATAAAATGGAATTACACAAATCTGAGAAATTATATGGAATCATCATGTACTTTGCAATTCTAAAACAAACACCTGTATCTGATTAAAATAGCTAATTAAAAAAAGAGTGCTTGCACATCTAAGTGAGGTGTTGAACCAAGCTGATTGACATGACACACAGCTTCAACACGAGAGATGTCAGTTGAAACAAAGAAGAGAATTATAAAACTTCTCAAAGAAGTTAAATCTTCATGAAATGTTGCAAACATATGTTGTTTGTTCCCAGTGAGCTGTGTCTAAACTCTAGACCAAGCACAAATCAAATGAGGGGACTGTAGAATTAAAGCGTACTGATAGACCAAGGAAGACATCAAACCATTAAGACAGAAAACTTAAAGCAATATGCCTTCAAAACAGAAAATGCACAACAACACAAATGAGGAACAACTGGGCAGAAAGTGGAGTCAATATCTGTAACAATACTGTATGAAATCACCAGAAAAAAATAGGATTTGCATACAGAAAAGCCAAGCGAAAACCATTATTAACGTGTAAACAGAAAAGAACAATGTTTCAGTGGGCTAATGAAAGACAGTGCCTGACTTTGGATGACTAGATAAGACAGATTTTTAGTGATGAATCACAAATCTGCATTGGGCAGGGTGATGATTTTGTTTGGTGTCATTCCAATGAAATTTATGAAGGCAACTGCCTGAAGAAAGCAAGCAAGCTTCCCCAATCATTAATGATATGGGGTTGCATGTCAGGTAAAGATATGGGAGAAATGATAGCCATTAAATCCTCAATCATGCAATAAAAACGTTTATATTAAGATTTTGGACACTTTTTTCATAAAGGATGCTTGGTGTGAAATGAAAGAAAATGGTCCACAACAGGGCACCAATCTGCAAAGCTGATCTGGCAACTGCAATAAGACAAGTTAGAGACAGATTGATTGTCAATAGTGTTACGAACCGTACACTGTTTTGTGTGGATGTTCTTTCTGTCTCTCTCTTTCTCCCGGACCTGTCATTTTCACATTTAGGTACCGCCTACATTCAGAACATATTGGCGGACAGGACTGCCAATCATAATCAACCCTGTGACGATTCGTATTCTCTCTGTCAATCACGATCGGTGCAGAGACCTTTAAATCTGAAGCGGCAACGAGAAGATATCAGCTAATGTTTGATATTTGGCGTTTTTTTGTTTAGTGGTTTCAGTATGCTTTTAGCTGAGACTAATACTGACTTTGAGTATATTAGTTGGAACTGTCTGTTGTTAAAGTTCTGTCATTTTGTAATATCTGAATTCATAACAGATGTTGTGTGTTTTGCATATTTTAGCCAGCTAATGCTCCATTTAAAACTTGTGATGACTTGCAGACAAGGGAGACCCTGGATTATTAAGACCCAGCATATTAAGTCACGTGAAATACATACCTTGCCCGCAGAATAATTGATGTTAGACAAACTAGTGACAAAGTGCCCTAATTTGTATTTTTGTTTTGTAATTAGTGTAAGTTCAGGGCACATCTGCGCTAAAGACTTTTTCTTTTCATTATGTTATTTCCTTGGAAAGGATCGGGAGGAGATTATGAGAATATTTTTTTTCCTTTGATTTTCTAGAGCAACTTTCAGTTCCCTCTCCCGTTTGTCTTGGTTTTTCAAATGTATTATTCTGTTGTTGTTATTATTTGTATATATTGTAAATATTTGGTTTGTGGGAGAAATAAATCTTTTGCAGTGCTAACTTGTTTTGTGTTTCTCTTGCCACCTTTACCAGTAGTTTATTTTTGGTCATCTCAATGATGTGCTTTTTTCATTTCCAAGACATATTTCCATCAAAGGTCTTAACAATAGTTAATAATACTGTTTGTCTATTTAAACAATAATACTGTTAAAACAATAATACTGATTGTCAATAGTTAAATCCATGCCTTATGCCCATGCCTGAGAATTCAATCTGTTATAAAAGCCATAGGTGTGGCAAAAGAGTACTAACACTGGTTTTATTTGGTGATCCATAAGATTTGGTGATTCCAAGTTTTTTTTTTTTTTTTTTGTAATAGACGACAGTGTTCTTTTTTTTTGTTTTTGTTTTTTTTTTTTTTTTTTTTTTGTAAGTGTTTCATGCAGCCAAAAGGTTAGATTGTTCAATGAAAATAGTTTTGTGGCATGTATTTGCTTGGTTTTTTTTTCTTGGTTTTTTTCTACACAATTAAACATTTGAATGAATATCTTCCAAAGGTGGTAATTCAATACTTTTTGACAGGGGTTATTAAAAAAAATTACTTTTCCGGAGTTTTGTTAGCCTTACATTACCGCATGTCTATTTAAAGTTGACATCAGAAACAGAGGCTAGAGTAAACTAGAGTTCATGTTCACTGACAGCATGTGAACTCAATCTCAGCATGCTACTTTACTTTAAAGTTCAGTGCACTAAAAGCATGTTTTCGGTCATTGATATCGGTGCCTTTCCACATAATGAATCACCTAACCACTGAATTTGCTTTTTGTCTATGACATTCCGACTTCTACACAACCCCCATCCATCAATATCAGAGCTCTCTGAATGTATTTTCAGAGAAGTGCTCCTACTTCACCGTGATTCCAGCTGAACAACTACGTGCTTCATTTGCAGTTCAGAGATTTGTGATAGACATTCAGTAAAATCGATGGGAAGACACATAAGCAGCCAATTTAAAATTATCTTGAGCAGTTACTCTTCAGCTATAAAGCTTGATCCCAATTCATATCCAACCACATCAAATTTCAATTTCCTCATGTTACAACTGACCACAGTGTTCCCGGTTTGCAGGACAACCTTGAGGTAAACTGTAGACTTTCTGAACGCAGCACCACCGCAAGGGCAATTACTTCCTTTGACCTTGTTTTCTTCTCCCACCACGTCTCCATAATACGTAGCCACAGAGACGGCGTGTAGGCGATAGGCACCTGCAGACATGTGAAAGCCTACGTCTTTTCATGTGCGCAGTAGCGTGCAGAGGAAAGACATGAGTGCTGGATAGGATCAAAGGCAGCTGAGTGATTGGCAGAGTTTCCACGGGGCAGCAACTGATTGAGTCTGCCGTACAGTCTGCCAGCATGGCACACAACCCCAGCTGGAACCTAGGTAAAATAAGCAATCAACAGTACGGGCCCCTTGAGAGCCTCGGGGCTCTGCGCAAGAGAGGTTTTTATGTGTGTGTGCAGTGAAGAAAGGATTGATTTGGTGTTACTCTCCTAATGAGGAGACACACCAACCAACGTCCGTCGTGTCCTTGTCTTTAACCTTTACTCTAAATAGATTATCTGCAGCGTGACAGCGTGGAGCCGAGTGTGAGGTCCCCACCTGGATGTTCACTCATGTCGAAAGCTCAAGAGTTTGGGTGTGCTGTGAGAACAGCGGGTCCGGCAGGTGCTCAGCAGTGCATTCGAAAAATGGACCTTGATGAATAAATAGAAAACCTGCGGACAGCTTGTCGTTTCACTATTAGAGAGTACTATTGGTATGGGAGGTACACAGTTCATTACTATGCTGTAGTTTACACAAGGCCTTCGGATATGCATGGAGTGCCACCTTTTGGCTGTATGTTTTCAAACAGCAGGACCACCAAAGTTCTGTCATTGCACAAAGATTGGAAGCACACAAACCGAACTAAATAAAGACCGTCTGAATTATTTTGATCTTCTACTGAATTCCGAATGCGACTTCCCGCTAAGCCTTTCATTCCAAAGAAATCGTCATGCTGCATGCTGATGAAGTACGTACCCCTGGTAGGGAGTTAAAAGTGATGCCGTTCCTTCATGGTACAGTATATCCTAATGTCTCTAGTGAGGAGGAGATATTAAACCGCTCATTTCAGCATGCCGCACCACACGGGACACTTCAGTGCACTAATGCCTGCGGGATCCATTCATTCAACCAATGAGAGATTCTGTCATCCCGCTCTCATTTGAATAATATTAGAGGATAAATTACTACTATTATGAGGCGAAAACCTTAATAACGTTCTACAATCCAATCACAACTTTGCAGAAGTCGTGCTGGCCGAAGGATGGAAGGCTCATTAAGAGGTTTAAGTTGGGAGTGTTTCCAAGACGCACGGTAACCTCCTAAGCCGGCCTTCCATGTAAATCCCTAAACAAATGGAATGAGGACAGACTGCACCAATTAGAGATGTCAAAATGCTGTAGCTTTCTCTCCTTCCAATACCCTTAAGGGTTCACCAAACTTCATCAAAGTGCATAAATACACAACTGTGTGCACAGATGGTGCTAAAAATGCTGATGATGCGCCAGCTAAATTTCACACTTGTGCTTTTGAAGGAGAGGGGTTAAAGGAGAACTTAACATAGTTTAGCAAAGTCGAGAAAACAGACATCATGGCATTAAGTATCTGATGAATTAAGTGAATTTGAAAAGGCATTATAGAGGTTTTAAAAGAATGTCATTCAGAAGTGTCAAGGTGATGCAACGTATCGTAATGGAAAAAAGGCCAGATTAAAAACAACACAGACATGCCATTAAAGGTGTTAGGGACATAAATTAACGCTTTTCACCTAATGTCTACATCATATGCAACAATGGTGCACAAAATCAGTATTATACTGCACAAGTATAATTGTAAGAGAAGCCAAAAGTACCCTGCATAGGTCAAAACTAACAATTAGAATTTTTGGCAAAAAATCATTGAAATATTTAGGAAAGCTTGTGTTTTACGAAGGAAATAGTGATTATATCATTCCATAAGTGTATTGAAACTTGGTGAGGTGGAGTAGAAGATTAATTCCCTTTTCGAGTCTTCTATTTTGTTTGAGTCCTTTGTTCAGCACATGAAAGACAGGAGCCAATCATATGCAGTCAGAGCCGGAAAAATATTTGATCCGTTTATTTATTGTGTCCTCAGTTTGAGTTGCTCATTCAGCACATGAAAGACAAAAGCCAATCATATGCATTTAAAGCCAGAAAAATATTTGATCTGTTAATTTTTTGAGTCCCCGAGATTAGATCATCTCTCTTTACATGCTGTTACATGATGAACAAATGGCTGACACTGCATGCTTTGGTTAAGCTTATTTGGGACTGTCAGTGTGACGTAAATGAACCACTCAAATTTTAAAAACTGTCAGAAGAGGTAAGTTGACATAATCATAGACAGACTAGGTAAACATAAATTATTATTTTCTCTTTCTTATAGCATTCTAGCTATGACTTGTTTGTATTGTGATCAACGTTTGGGCTTGTTGTAGATTACTTTGAAAGCAACTCTTAACATTTTATTAATATTTTGGCAAATTAAACTAAATGAACGAAATGACTCGGAAAAAAAAATGTTCATCTTAATGAACGAGACTCAAAGGTCAGAATCAGTAAAATGATCCCAACTTCCCATCACTAGTACTAACGTATGATTAATATATCACTGACTGACAAACCACTTTTGTTTTTAGGAAGCAAAAAAAATTATAAATCTTGCAATCCTCAATGGCTCATTTAATAGTTTCAAGAATAAGATTTCCCCAAAATATTTTCAAATCAAAAGCCATGGCCTCTCTTCAAGTGTTCTGCAGGACACAGTAATGCTCACTTTTATGTGGAGATCGACCATAGATTTGTGTAATGTGTATTATACAAACAGGTGGTACAGTTACTGTTGTTCATCCATTCATGGAGAAGCCCATCCCTACTGAGATTTGCAATGTTGGCCTTGCAAGTGCTGTCAAATTGCCTGGATATGAAGAGGATATAAAATACAACTGCCAAATATTTCAACTATGTTAGGTAAATTCTAGATGACATTAAAAACTTCTACCTGCTTCTTTTAGCACACCATTGTTTTTTAATTCTCCTTGACGCCGCGGACAAGTAAAACTGAAGAAAAGACCTCATTAAAACTGTTCCTTTCACGCCAAGCAGAGCAAGGCAATGATTCCCTGGCATTTAAAAGTAAATAAGACGAGGGAGGAGGAGGCATCAGGCAGGAACGCATGCCCTGCTGGAAATTGGTGTCAGTTCCCCAAATTAGCGCCTATGCCGTGAATCTGAATGGAGTCATTTGAGCTTGATCATTCGTGCCACATGATTTTGTCCTTGCATAATTTTCCCTATTCTGAGCATACGGTATAGAGAAGTAATTTGACATTTCTGGGTCAAAGCCTAGTGCCAAAGCAAGATTTTTTCGTTTTTCTTTTTTCCCCCTCTTCCTTCTCCCTCAGATTGGTACAAGAGGGCAGCATGGCTTCTGGCGCAGAGTGATTTTTTTCGTAGTCTGCACATGTGTACGTACAAGCATAGATAAAATAGAAGAACGGATGCCTCTGTGACTTACTGTGGTGTCTTCAAATGGTCTAAGTGGATTTCATCCACTAAATCTGGCCGTAACCCAGGATTCACAGAAAAGCCCACTCAGGGCTGAAAGCCCAGTCTGACCCCAGGAGACTCCCAGAACTGTGTTTCTGCTGCTCTGAGAGTTGAGGAGGGGCTTCCAGTTGCATCTACAGAGGCAGCATGACTAGTTCATAACTGTCAAAGGAGGCTGGGAAGTGAGGAGAGCAGAAAAGAAACAAACAAACAAAGAAAATAAACAATTAAGTTATTTCCAGTAATGACTTTCAGAAATGCTTAAAATCAGAGACATTCTTTTACATTTGCACATTCTGTAACAGAATACTAAGAATAGCATACCAAAATTAATTACTACAGGTGTATTTGTAGACAACAGGGAGTTTGTTGTAATGCTGGGTTCAAACCAAATGCAAATGTAACCATTTGCATGAGTAGATTACATACAAAAATAAATAAATCCTAGTAAATAGAGGTGAATTTCCACCAGAAGGCACGGATGAACAAACTGAATATGATATAGTGTCCTGATAAACACAGCAAAGTTATTTTTCATTCTTTAATTAGAAGAAAACAGCAGTTGGAAACATCTTTGCAATTATATACTGCTATAGCAAACATCCAGAATCCATCAATAATGTTGAAATATTTAGATGAACAGAAATAAGTGCTGTCCAATGTCCTCCTAATAAAATAAACATGAAATAAAAATGACAGCAGTGAGAAAACACCAGATAAGAAAGCATCTGATCATATTAATGAAAATATGTTGGCACAAACTCTGCATTTTACTGGCATAATGTCAATAAATAAGGTAAACAAAGTTATGATTATGAAGAATTCTGTACTGGACTATTGATCTCACTATAAGACAATGGTTCGAACTATTCTATTTCTTTGCATGAAACATTAAAAGTACTGTATAGAATGGTTCTTTCAGGATTACCCAGGGCTAAATAATAAAATAAAATGAAAAGACAAAACTTTTCAAAACACTGTATCCTTATACAACATTAAGTTACAATATATAATATATTCATATATACTGTGTATTCCAAACACTTAAAGTAGTAAATACAACTGGTGGTGGTGTGGAGAGACAAACCCTCCTCATGATTGTGAAGCGCTTTGGGTGTATGGCCATACACAATGAATGTGCTATATAAATACACACATCATATTACATTTTTTATTGTACTGTATTATATTATACAAAGCTAAAATAGAAAAATAGTTTTTCAATTGCTACGCTACATAATGTCATGATACGGACCCTGATTCTAACCCTATACAAAAATGTAGGTTGTTTTATGGTTTTATTTTGAAAGTTCCAAATAATTAGTTAGTTTGATCATGCACAATCTATTTCGTTAATATATTTCAAAGTTTCAGAATAGTTTCTGAATAGTTTTTTTTTTTTTTTTTTTTTTTAGGATGAACTAAATTGTAATTAGAATGTATGATTAGAATGACAATGACAATCTATTTTTGGTAAATTATTAAAAGTATTATACAGTATAACCTACTGTAACGATGAGCTTCTGATAATAATTAGGCGAAGAAAGGGGAAAAAAAGTGTTCAAATCTCCATTACAGTAAACTGTAACCTCACATCTGTTCAACTGACCTTGCCTTCGCTGTGATTTTTCAGAGTCGTGCTGCAAAGGCTTTGCCCCAGCCCATCCTTAGGCCTCTGATTCAATAGCAAATAAAAGACCGTCCCAAGCCATTCTAAACCTGTCACTAGCAATCACTTTATCAGTGGATGCAGACTGCACCTTTCTCTTCATACAAAGAAGATGAAGGCATTAAGCACTTCCACAGAACTTACTACCTTCTCTATCTACGTCAGATCTATAAAAAGTATCTCTTGACAAAATTCAGGTTTTTCTTATCAGAAAATTGAGGCTGCATTGCTGGGAGCAGATGCAGTTGAAGGAAAAGTGGCACGTTAAAAAAGACTGATGATACAATGCAATGCACAACTAGTAAAGACAGTCAACGTATGTGCATGAGGCTTGAATGACAGACTGGCACCTATCTCAATAAAATAGATATGGGGAAATGGGGCAAAGGGCTGCAATTCTTAGCAAACCCATTTTCTAGCTTGTACAAAGCAACTCAATGCTATCAATTTGGGAGCAAACCCAAATAGTGTGGACTTAAAAATAATCTGACTTCAATTTTATCATTAGTGACTGGAATCAGGCAATTCAGAGGTCAGACTACGATTTTGGAATTACAAATAAACTCAGATTTTAGTTGCAAGACTTAAAGCAAAGGTGCAATGTTTAATGCTTCACCATTCCACCATGTAACAGAAACATGAAGGGCGGAAATGCTGCACATTTGCTGTTCTCCCCAGGAGTGTCCTTTGCAGTGTAGTGTCCCTCCAGTGATCAGTGCAAGGTGATTTTGTAGAATCTGCAAGTTACAAAACCCACTGAGTCACAGTCAGGGGTCTGCTGACATCTCTTGAATGCACATGCGTGTTTGCATCTGTCATCTTATTTACAAGTCATTTTTATACATGAAATGTTAGAATTAAAAATATATATTGTTTTATATTATTATACTATATACATTAAAAAAAAACTTAGATTTTTCTTTCTTTTTTAAATTTCCCCCAAAAATGTTTAACAGAGCAAGGACATTTTCACAGTATGTCTGATGATATATTTTTTTTTTTCTGGAGAAAGTCTTATTTATTTATTTTTGGCTATACAAATAAAGCAGTTTTTAATTGTTTTTAAAATTATTTTAAGGTCAAAATTATTGAGCTTTGAGCAATGTATATTTTCGATACAGTCTACATATCAAACCATCGTTATACAATAACTTGCCTAATTACCCTAACCTGTCTAGTTATCCTAATTAACCTAGTTAAGCCTTTAAATGTCACTTTGGGCTGTATAGAAGTGTCCTGAAAAATATCTAGTAAAATATTATTTACTGTCATCATGAATGATGGGATGAGTGTTTAATAAATCTCTCCGTTAAACGGAAATAATAATAATATTATTTATTATTTAATATTATAATAATAGGACTAATAATTCTAATAATAGGGCTTATATATATATATATATATATATATATATATATATATATATATATATATATATATATATATATATATATATATATATATATATATATATATATATATATATATATATATATAAAATTTTCCCGTTTATTGTAATATATTATATTGTCATTTACACATCCTTGAGTCATTCCTTGCAGAAAAAAAAAAAAAAAATATATATATATATATATATATATATATATATATATATATATATATATATATATATATATATATATATATATATATATATATATATATAAACTTAACTTAATACTTCCTAATACACACTACAAAAAACAATCTCAGTTTTTGGATTTTTGGACACATTATTTTCTAAAGGAAGACAAATATAAATAGTAATAAAAGCCAAAATATTAAATGTCATGGAAGCATATTTACTGAGGAACGGACTGTTTTTGTTAAACTGACATTTACAGTCAAATTAGATGGGGGTAGAAATGATTTTAGAAAAATGAAAACATAAACATGTTATTTTTACAAAGAGATTGATGTAATGGATAGTAAAAATCTGCTGCTGGCTTCATCAGTTCTTAATGCATTACAGGGGGCTATTCCAGAAAGCAGGTTATGTGACATACACGGGTAAGTTTGAGAGTAAGTAGGTGGATAACCTCAACTTTGGTTCCAAAATCGGAGGTAACTTCTGGGTATGTTAAGTAGCCATAGCAACTTACTCTGTGAAGATAACCTGCTCCGGAGCAGGTTATGTTCAGAGAGTATGTTCCAGAGTTTGTTTGTTTCAGAGAGTTTACTGAGCATTGCGTGCTCTTTTGATGAGAATATTTATGGATGTGGACACACAGATACAAGTTTTTTCATTGTGAGAGGGTTATAAGTGCATAGTTTTTTTCATAACCAAATTTATAATGTTAATGTATTTAACAAACCTTTTTGAAATCAAATGTGACAAACCGCGGGTCTGCGCTTACCATAAAAAACATTCAGTGCAGCTCTTTGTATTTGCGTCAGGGCATTTTAGGCAACTGTACAATGTGGCAGCATGACCACCTGTACAGTATGCCTGGCACTGAACTGTTTTTTTACACTTTTGTACAGTTCCTTGGTCATACATTACTGCGTATCATTACACAGATAATTTAGAGCACGGGAATAGCGTAGTGGATAGTGCGTCTATAAAGAACAACGGAGCGCACAGCAGAGCGAGTTCGAATCTCACTTATAGATCTTGTGTTTTTTCTTTTCTTCTGCACCCTCACATTTTTCTGTATAATAAGTGGCAGCTTTGTCTTTTGTAGGAAAATATATCTTTAATTTAAGATGTAGGACGTCGTTCTTATATATACATTCACGCACACACACCTACATTTTTTAATATAATATTTTTTTCAGGGTTTCTAAATGCTATTGTGTGCATTAATTGCAGCCGATTTTAAAGCTCCATCAGTCACTAAAGGACACTGATAATATAAAATTTGTCCAAAGTATAAGTGTGCAGGTACAACTTAATTTTCTATCCTTAATCTTGGTGTGAACTTATTGCTGCTTCCACCTACCAGCTCATATGTGATGACCCCACCTCATCACTATGTTGAGGCTAAATGGCTGATTTTCAGGAAGTAATGATTCAAGTGTATAACACAAATATAGTAAAAAAAACTATAAAGCAAATGTTGCTTTACACAATGTTTATTTTTATTATATTTGTATTATAAAATAGAATCATTACTGGGCACAACATTGTTACTTGCTGGAGGACAAAAGATACCCTTTTCTGCCTTATACGATGACACGTACCTGCAGCCTGACCCAGAGGAAATCTCAGTGACCCAAGCAGACAAAACAGATGGAAGAGTGCTAAAAATATATAATTAGTCAAAAAAACATGTTTAATCAAATATTTTGGTCTGTTCATTTCTTCATTTCCTGAAATAAAATGAATGATTTTGTACACTGCTTTATACACACCTTTCAACGTGTAACATATTTTTCATATACATTTCTCACCTTAAGTTGATGCTCATGTGACTTTATCTTTGAAGATGGACCTTATACAGCTACTTTAGAATTTAAATATGTAGATAAAAGATTTTGTGATCCAAGAGTAATATTCAAATATGGAAAAGTGCAGAAAATTCTTACACTGCTTGTTAGTTGAGGCAGAAGGAACTTCGTTTGCATGCAAAATAAAAAGAACCTAAAGCTATCTGACAACAATCACTTACAACAGTGACAGAGTGTGTGGTTTAAGTCAAAAACTCAACCACTGAAAAGCCTTTATTATAGGACACAGCAGTTAGACTAGCCTCTTTCTATTAGCTGCATGTCAGAAAGAATATTCTAGAGTGTTAAATAAAGAGCTCCAGTAATTAAATATTACCTTTTATGATAATGTTTCTGTGTTTAATGACTTTGGACAGAGTTCTAGCTCCAGAAAGATTACAATTTCTATAAGCCTTATTAGTCAATACACATATTGTGGCCTTAAGAAATTAATGGCAAGAAAAATAAATGCATGAATGGTTACACAACATACTCAAAAAGGATGTTAAAGAGTATTTTAATTTATCATTACAATAAAATGGAGGGTGGCATGTGTAATTTAATGAACTAACAAACTTTCTTATTATTTATTTTTTCTTTTCTTATCTATTTCTTATTCTATATGTCTTTCCTTCGTTGAAGCAGATGTGTAATCTCTGTGTTTAAAACCTCCAGCTTCACCTCTGTAAAGTGCGTTGCCCTTTTTTTTCTCACCGTGACTTTCTATGGTGACTCGTGAATTCGGCGATCTACTGAAAATGCCTTCAGGTGTGTGCCGTGCACGCGCATTAACCCGCGGTTATCTTCAGGAGGTTGATTTAACTAACTCTTGTCACCTGTTTTGGAACCAACATACTCGCGGTAAGCAGGTTTTGGGTAAATCAACCGAGAGTTTAGGTTTTAGCAGATGGTAAGTTAACCCAGCTTTCTGGAATACCCCCCAGGTCAATGGGGAACATATTTTGTTTTTGTTGGGTTTTTTTCCCAAAAATTTTTGCATGTTCCTCATACCGTTCCTCAGTATATAATTAAATAGAACTATTAAACATAATTTTAGAATTTGACTGTAAACAAACTTTTTGGTATATATATTTTAAAGTCCCTGTCTTGGAGGGAAAATAAAAATCACACACAAATACAAATTAAATGACACGTTTATGGAGCGGTGGGTAAACAGCTTGCACTAATTTACTGTCACTACTAATGCAAGCAAATACAAAATGAAAAAAAATTGTAAATTCAAAGTTTAAAGTAGAACAAAACTTCCTTCCAGTTACTATTTTTATTATGACTTTGAGAAGCACCTCAAGAATAATCTGTCCAGTAAAGATTGGTCTGTGGCCTGTATGCAAAGCTATCTGTTGCACCCTTGGCTAACTGCGATAAGGCCTCACATGCGCCAGTTCTATCTCATGTGTCTTTTATTCACAGTGGACAGCAGCACCTGCAGTAGATACGGCCCGAATCACAAGCTCCATCTCTCCTCAATTGGACTGTGCTAGCCAGAGCATAACCTCCATTAAAAATAACAAGAGCAGAATAGTAATAGAGCAGAGCGAGTTTGGCCAGAAATGCAGGAAAACAAATCTTTGCATGATGGCTCAGACTGTTCTTACCTCAACCAACCAAATCATTTATTTTCAGGATTCAGTTCCACAGCGTTTGATGGAATCACAACAACAACTCTGATTGCAGAAATGAGATAAGGTTTTAAAAAACACATATTTGGTAAAAGATCCTCTCAGGCTGTCTACAGTACATCAAACACAGCTAGCTCAGATATTTTACTTCTGTCCTCATCTGTGCTGCTGTAGGAGCAATTAAATATAAATAAATCTAGCTGTCTAGGCATCTAAAAATCAATAGTGAAATGCTCACTAGTGAGTAAAGCGGCATAAAAAACAAGCAATAAATACTGAATAGCAAACAAAAACACCAGACTTGTTATAAAAGGTCAGATTATTGAATTTTCTTTGTAATTCTTTTTTTGCTGAAAAACTTAGAAAGCGGGTGTCGTTTTATTTGAGGCATTGTTTATCAGGTTGCACCTATACAGTAAACCTCCTCCCATCCCTTTTCTACGCTCATAAAATTAGTATCTTTGATCTAACAAAACTTAATTTTTTTGATCTAAAAATACACTTACCGGCCACTTTATTAGGTACACCTTACCAGTACCGGGTTGGACGCTCTTTTTGCGCTCTGATTTGTGAGCTGCAAATTCATGATGCAAATCTCCCGTTCCATCACATCCCAAAGTTGCTCTATTGGTGACGGTGGAGGACATTTGAGTACAGTGAACTCATTATCATGTTCAAGAAACCAGTCTGACATGATTCACGCTTTATATGGTGCGCTATTCTGCTGGGAGTAGCCACCAAGATGGATACACTGTAGTCATAAAGGGATGGACAAGGTCAGCAACAATACTAAGGTAGGCTGTGGCATTGACTTGATGCTCAATTGGTACTAACGGGCCTAAAGTGTGCCAAGAAAATATCCCCCACACCATTACACTACCACCACAAGCCTGAACTGCTAATATAAGGATCCATGCTTTCATCTTGTTGATGCCAAATTCTGACCCTATCCAAATGTCACAGCAGCAATTGAGACACATCAGACCAGCCAAAGTTTTTTCAGTCTTCTATTGTCCAATTTTGGTGAGCCTGTGCGAATTGTAGCCTCAGTTTCCTGTTCTTGCCAATTTCAAAGTCACTTAAGTCACTTTTCTTCCCCATTCTAATGCTCGCAGATCATCTTGACCATGTCTACATGCCTAAATGCATTGAATTGCTGCCATGTGATTGGCTGATAAGAAATTTGTGTTAAAAAGCAGTTAGACAATAACCCAATACCTAGTATCTAATAAAGTGGCCGGTGTGTGTGTTGGTGTTATAGCTTGTAGTTTTTATGTTGATAATCATACATCACTTACTATAAAAAAACAACTATCCATTAAATCAACAGTTTTTGCTTTTTTTCATATTTTGTGATTGGGTTCTGTTTATTTACATTTTTAATTGCATTATAAGACCTTGATCTGTGCTTGTGATATTTAATAACATATTTAGTAGTTTTAACTGATACAGCAAATCATCTGGGTTGGTTTAAATCAGGGACAGAAGACAAGTTACAAATGCTGCTTTTTTTTTACTAAAACTGCTAATTTTTACTAAAACTGTTAATAAAAGTCACTTTGATAAACTGCAGAAAACATCAGAAGTTGTCGGAGCAGAGACCAAGGTCCCAAAATGAAATTAGAAAGTTTAAATAAACAGAAACAAACTGAATCATCAGTTACAATCTGTTAATAGAATGATGTTTTTTTTTTTTTAACTGCAACTGACACACTGTTTCTATTAATTGAACATTTTACACTAGGAACTCATATTCATAGTTAATACAGTAAACTACAGCTGACATGCTGCAGATGTACAAAAATGTATGACAATTTTCCAAATATGTCCGAATATACTCTTGGGGACACTATATGACACTGTTACTTTGTGATATAGGAAGCTTTTGGTTGTGACAAACATATTCATAATATCAAAATATTGCAAATATATTGGACAGAATTTCAAAGAGCAGCCTTGGGATGGAGGGGGTCCAGTTCAGGGACCACAGGATCTCATCTCTTTTATTCACAGACGGTGTTGTTCTGTTGGCTTCATCGAACATTGACCTTCAGCATGCACTGGGGTAGTTTGCTGCCGAGTATCACGCAGCTGGGATGAGAAATACGCACCAACAAGTCCAAGGCAACGGTGTTCCGTCGGAAAAAGGTGGTTTGCCATTTTGGATGGAACATGAGATTGACAGGCCAATTGGTGCAGTGGCAGCAGTAATGTGGTCGATGTACCGTTCCGTTGTGGTAAAGAAGTAGCTGAGCCAAAAGGCAAACTCTCAATTTACTGGTGAATCTATGCCCCTACTTTCACCTATGGTCATGAGCTTTGGGTCATGACCAAAAGGACAAGATCTTGGATACAAGAGAGAAAAGTCAGCTGAGGTGGATCAGGCATCTGTTATGGATGCCTCCTGGGTGCCTACCTAGGGAGGTGTTCCAGGCATGTTCACCGGGAGGAGGCACTCGGGGAAAATTCAGGACACACTGGATGGACTATGTCTCTCGGCTGGCCAGGGAATGCCTCATGATCCCCCTGGAGGAGCTGGAGAAAGTGTCTGGGGAGAGGAAAGTCTGGGGTTCTCTCCTTACACTGCTGCCCCCGCGATCCAGCCCCGAAAAAGTGGTTAAAAATGAATGAATGAAAAAATTATTGAATGAATAAATGAATATTGCAACATATGCTAAATGTCAGTGTTGAACTCAAGACAACATCAGACAAAAAGTCAGAAAGGTATAAGACATCCCAAAGCAACATTATAATTCTTTTTTTTTAGTTGTGCAAGGATTCAAACCAAAAACTAACCTGCCTATATCCATAAAAAAAAGTCAATCGGTTCTTGTTAATGCCACAACAATCATGTCCTTCCTTTTTTATTGAACAAATTTTTTTCGTGAGGATTGCCCTTCTCACAACACATAGTGCTTTCATTCTTCTTTCTCCTCATTAAATGATAACCTGTTTATTACTCAATTCAATCTCCTCTCCAATGCTTATGATAATTTTGCCGGATTTTATGTTGCCTGGAGAAGTTATATATCAGAGTGGTTACAACACACCCCTTCATTAGCGTTTACAGCTGTGCTACTATAAACGCGTGGCCCTATTCATCATTGTTATGATGGCATGTCAGCAAAAGAGCTCTTCCGCCGCTGAAAGGCTCTTGTAAAAGAACGTTTGCGTTGAATGGCTACCGGTTATGGAACTTTAATTGCCTGATTGTCCATGGCAAGAATGGGCTGCTGTCTTGTGAATGGATGGCCAATAAGGCAAAGACGGTCCCCTGGGGCATAAGACCTACCTATTAGCGCCTGTTTTATTCGTCAACGCCAGGCCTCGTTGTTCCCTCCTTTGGTCCATTAGAGTCTTGAACTCCAACTCAAATAAAAGTTTGGTCCTTGCTCTCAAAGTAAACGCCATATGGCAGAGATTCAATCATATCAGAAGTTTAATTAGTCCTACAATCAGTCACCTTTCATGCGACGTCTGCTCAAGCTTAAAGCACACAAAATCTGCTTACCGAAGGGAATCACTGTAGAGGGAATGAGAATATTATAGTTATTGATAGTGACTGGCCGATAAATCAACCTGCCGATTTTGACTATTTTAGCCCTCTAGTTTAGCTAAGTGCTTATGTATTGTCGACAGATGCACATTTTGTCAGATATTTAAAGCAATAAAAAGTAATATGTCAGTATGTTAAATTGTTTTATAGTATTTGCTAAAATATATTAACAGTAAGGGCAGCACGGTTGCTCAGTGGTTAGCACTGTCACCTCACAACAAGAAGGTCGCTGGTTCGAGTCCCAGCTGGGCCAGTTGGCATTTCTGTGGTTAGTCTGTATGTTCTCACCGTGTTTACATGGCTTTCCTCCAAGTGCTTCTGTTTCCCTCAAAATCCAAAGAAATATGCTAATATATATATATATATATATATATATATATATATATATATATATATATATATATATATATATATATATATATATATATGTGTGTGTGTTTGTGGTTGTGGTTGTGTCACACCACAAACAATCGAGACAGAGATGATTAAAAACACTTATCTTAATCACAAAAACACACTTACTACAGAAAACATGAACACTAAAACTCAGGAAGATCACGGCATGTTGAAAATTCAATACTGAACAATAAACTAACTAAAGACAGGGCTATAAATACACAATACAAGATTAAACAGATGGCAAACAGGGGTGACAACAGGTTAAAATAATAATCATCAAGAGACATCGAGAAACAGAACAAAGGGGTCACATGATATAAACAAACACACATGGAATTAATCACATGAGACACCACATGGCACAACACAACACAAACAGACCAGACATGTGACAATAGTATTAAAATATCGATATTACACTCGAAAAATGTTCAATTTCAATTTGGTGCTGGGTAAAATATGGATAACCCCATTTTGTTTGGTTTTGTGTGGGATATAAATTTAATGCTTATGTAATTTTAACAAACCAAAGGCAGCATCAAACAACTATATTTCACAATGTAAAATAAATAAATAAATAAATAAATAAATAAATAAATAAATAAATAAATAAATAAATAAATAAATAAATAAATAAAAAGGCACTTTTGACTAGAGACAAACACAAAGAGTCACTTATTTAATGTGAAGTTGATGAAAAAAAGTCCTTTGGCAAGGCATGTATGTGTAATGCTGGAAACTAAATAGTCATCCAAACAAATAATTACAATATTTTCTCTTCCAAAAAGGCCTGTAAGCAGAGAATAATGCAGAAGCACAACACAGTATCTTCTCAAGCCCTTTTTTTTATCTAACACAGGCCATAGTGTGGTTTAACTGAAGTATGGGGATGAACTTTGATCCGAAGTGTGATTAAGGTATTATGAAGAGGAACTCCCCACCTTCCTCAGTAATTAAAGGAGTAATTGCCCTAATGATAAAATCAGTGGGGGGTTAATGCAGGATTCAGTACCTCTAGACAAAAAATCTGATCCCATCCCATTTCCTGTGGGACACAAAAGGCAGAAAATAAAAACAGGACTGTTCTGGACAATTTATCAATGGTTTATTTTGGGGTAACAAGATTTCTGCAAGTGGATTTTTACAAAAGGCAACATAAAAGAAAAAGCATCTGCATAAAAATGACTCTTTAGGGAGAAGGTCAGACTGAGTTCATATAATTAGCTCTAATCAGCATGCTGTGCTTTAGCTGTTAAGCAGTTTCCACTTTGAAAAGTTGCGTTGTTAAATTCATCCTCTTTAAAGCAGGAGCAGAACATCTAATGACATTCAGTGCCACATCTCATGCTGTATTTTCAGCATGAAGTTAATGACATTCAGCTAGTCATATGTTCTTAACATGTCGGCCTGCATTGGGCGACCGACTACATGAAAAAAAAAAAAAAACAGTTTTAATTAAGCTGGTGATGTATTTTATTATAATGTGTCATTTTTATCTTTTATTTCAGAACCCTTGTGAAAATGTAGTTCGCATAGTATTCAAGGTCCTGTGAAACTAAAATAAAAAAGTGTATGTTAGTTTCAGTCTGTTTTTAAGAAAACAAAAGATAGTGTCCAAAATTTGAGTTTAAAAAATACAAAACTGATATAAACAAATGCTATGTTTGTAGTTTTTCGCTTAAAAAGATCAACTATTTTATTTCTCGTCACCTCATACTTCAGGTTTCTCATCAAACCTTGACCAATCAAATGTTTTCTAGTGTGTCCCGCCCTCTTCAATTTCTCTTTTACTGTTCATTTAATGCAATTGAGCTCAACCACTCTCACTGCAGAGCTGTTTTTTCCCACTTCACTAGACCTTTAAAAGTATTATTTACTTCATCCCTTATATTGCATAAATTACATTTATACATTTTGGTAACACTTTATTTTGATGGTCCATCTGAGTAATAGTGGACTGTCTGCTTAATATCTTTTTATACTGCTCCTTTAACTGACTACAAGAAACTTTGCAAGTAAATGTCAACTTACACTAACCCTAAACCCAACCTAACAGTCTATCTAATGAGAATTAGTTGGCATGTAGATGCAATATAACTTAAATTCAACAAACGGACCAACAAAATAAAGCGTGACCTACATTTTTTATAGTAACATTAAACATATGGTAATATTAATAATATTCAAACAGTGAAAGTAGAACTTCATTTGCTGTGTTTAACACATTTAAGTAAACATAAGTTTACTTATGTTTAAATAGTAAAGTAAAAATAAGTAAAAAATAGTTCACAGTGCCCTTGGAGCACATTGTATATTTATTTTATTGTTGTTTATTGTATAATTATTGTAGTGATAACAGCACATTATGTATAATTACAACTAACAACAAGCCAAATATATTTCTAAACCCATCTACAGTAAGTATATTTTATTAATACTATTTATTATTTAAGTGTGTAATTGCCCAGTAAAAAGGACACTAACAATAACACAAAAATATAAAATGTTAAACGTTTTGCTGTGCAAATTAAATTGTTATGATGATAAATTACTACCTAGTCATGCTTTGCACCATACTCATAATCTTATGTACTGACTAACATACTAAAGCAAGGGTCACCAAACTTGTTTCTGGAGGGCCGGTGTCTTGCAGATTTTAGCTCCAACCCTAATCAAACACACCTGAACAAGCTAATCAAGGTCTTACTAATACTTGAAACACCCAGGCAGGTGTGTTGTGGCAAGTTGGAGCTAAACCACGCAGGGACACCAACACTCCAGGACCGAGATTGGTGACCCCTGTACTAAAGCATGGGGCTGGAGGTGCTCTCGTCATGCCGCCCCTACCAAGATGCCATTCTGGGCGATCACCCATATTGCCCATGCCTAAATCTGCCACTGCATGACACGTGTCATGAATATGAAGATTTTATCCATGCTTATTACAACTGCAATTAAGTGTCATTCACATATCTGCCAATGCAAAAATGGCATTGAGTGAGATCTCTTTGTTGTAACAACTTGACATTAGCCTGACTACATAAGACATCATAAATCTCTAATAAACTTGAATGTCATTAAACTATTGTAATTGAATATTTTTTCTTTTCACTCTTTTTCAGTGGAACAAACTGAAATTCATTATTATGTTTTCATAAAAAAACAAAGACAAGTAATGATAGAGTATTTGTTTCAAGTTGTCCTAGACATCCCAAACAATGTCACCTTTGCATTTAAATCGACAATTGAAGGAATGAGCTCTTCTAAGCATGCAAAAAAACTCATTCATATTAATGATGAGGTGTCATGACATGATTATACACATTTCATGACAGTCTTATGAACATTCCCTTTAAGTAAAGCGTTACCACACAGTATTATTTAAAAGGTACAGTATTTCGCTTTCTCAAGGAATATGTGCTACTCATGATGGGGACAAAAATGCTTTGGGATGGATGAATCTTTCAAATAACCAACCCAATCTTATCCAGTGAAGCATGTCTCAATGAAATGTCTTTAGCTTTTAAAGTATACATAATTATAGATCAATTAGGATGAATCTGCATAAAATGTCTTTTAAAAATGACAAGAAACTTTAAACAAAACAGAAAAAAGATGCAAATAAACTATGATTTATGCTTTTCTTACAAGTCAAACAGAATTCAGAAGCAGAAATTAAAGAATCACCGTAATCATGCAAATAACCCTGCATCGTTTTAATTGAGTAAACAATTATATAATGCACAAACGTTAAACGTTTATCCATTCAAGCACGTCTCAATAAATGTCTTAAGGTTTCACCCATGACCGGCCATATTAAAAAGATTCTTACGTAAGCTCACAATAACAGTTCCCTCCATTCACTAGCATGCACTGCCGGAGATAAAGCAGGGACGTGCGCAGTATTCAATGAGGAGTAGAGGCAGTGAGACATCGCCCTATCTCAGAGATGGCTTTGCGGTATTAGGACTGGCATACCAACTGATAGTGTGTGATGTCCCTCAGTCATCATTACAGAAGACAAACGACTATACTGGCTCTCAAGAGCATCAACAGAGAAGAGATGTACTCGTACGCACCATCATTTCTGACAATGAAATCAAAGAGACAGAGATCGTATGACTCAATGAAAGCATGCAGTGGAACGTAAGGGAGATACATTTGCTAGGATTCAATAAACGATATCACAGCTCATATATTGAAAACCTGTGGCTATATTATCTGCGCCACATCTCAACACGTTTTGCATTGCATACTGGGATATGGTTCATGATTAATATTGTCCTCCGCTATGCTTAAAGGAAAGCCATGCTCTCCGCTTTCCTCTTCTTACATCAGATTTGCGCTCATGAAATCTCCCAAGTCACCGTCACCCTTACATGCCAATTACAAGGACCAAAATGTTACCCAAGTAATGCAAATCATGAAGAACTCGGCTCTTAGAGGTGCTGGCCTTTTGATTTGTTTCACTTCTACAAACTTAGTGCAAAATTATTGACATAAGATGAATACAGGTCTCCACGAACAGCAGAGATAATAAGGCCCCTCAGGAGTATACACAATGTCCAATGTCTGACTGCGTAGACTAACAAACAAGGGGTATGGCATGATAAAAATCACCACACTTTCACTGGAAGAGAGATCGAGATAATCACTCTCTCGCTACGGGGTGAAAAAAAAGAGATCATCAACACTTGCCAAAGCATGCAATTATAGAAGATACGAAACATTGTCAGACTGCATCCATCTGGGTTCAGCCAAACCAGTGATGCCCAATATGGTGCCAGGCTGTAATTAATGCAAACGGCACTACATGTTTAAAGGGTTAGTTCACTCAGAAATGAATATTCAGTCATTATTTACTCACCACGGTGTTTTTATAAAGCCATATGTTCAATGTATTTTAGAAAAGAAAGAGAGAAAAATTAAATAACAAAATAATGAGCTGCTTGCATTAGTGAGTTTAATGCTGTTCATATAACAATGTACATATAACAATATTCACCATTTGTAATTATTACACCCCAAAACAGAATTTAAATATTAAATCTAGTTAAATCAAGTTGTATGTGTGATTTACATACACATATACACACACACACACATATACATACATACATATACATATACACACACACACACACACACACACACACACACACACACACACACACACACACACACACACACACACACACACACAACAGTTCTGTCTGGTTCTTGAATCTGATTGGCTGATAGCCTTGAGATATTTAAGTAATATCAGCATCTGTAAGCCTCTTTACCCTTTGTGTATTACTCCGCCCACATACAGCCAGCAACAAGCAGGCACTACAGTTTGACAAATTATTACTGCTATTAGACAACAAAATGTACTTTTGAGTTTTTCTTAGTTATTTAGATTGCAACTTTGCAGTTTATTTGCAAGAATAGTGTCCATTTTTAAATATTTACAATTTCTGAGAGAACTCGTCGGTGGCCATGAACCTGCCATACTGAGTAGACCAAAGACGGTTGACGTTTTCTATCTACAAGATGGCGCCAGAACCGCATAAGCTCTAACGCTTAGAAGCTTATAATAATTATCTGATTTCTAACTACAGTATTTCAGATCAAATCCCTATTAAACTTGTAAGCATACCTGCCAACATTCCTGTTTTTCCTGGGAATATCCCTCATTTTGTAACAATCTCCCCCAACCATCCCGTTTTTTTTTCTTCTGGAAAACTCCCATAATTTCAGCCACCCCCCTCTTTGGTACAGTCTGCAAACACCTCCGGGTTGCCAACTTTGGTACAGTCTGATCGCAGCGGCAGCCCAAAACCTACTGCATCCTATCCCGGTTCTCAACAGTGTTATTCACCCCCGAACACTGATTTACAGAGAGACATGTTGGCAGGTTAGATGATCTCTCACTTTTGTATGTTGTAGTGCTGTATTTATACCAATATTTCTTATTTTCTCTGCTTTTAGTTTTTGTACATTTGGTTTTTGCTTTTCAGCGAATCCTCTATATACCCTTTCAGATCTCAAATTTCTCTTGCGAGTACCATTTTCTCTGTTCTCACGTAAATCCACTAGTGGCCACTGTCGACTGATTGACTGACTGACTACATGACTGACTGACCAACCGATCGACTGACACACCCTCCTCCTTCTCCAAACCCCAAGCGTGTTTTCAAAAGCACAGATTGAACTGCACAATCACTTTCCTAAACCCAATCCAGAAAAAGAAAAGCCCTTGCAGCAGCCTGATTTCACCACATTCTCACCCTGTTATTTACATGTTTATTTTATTTTTCGGCTTCTGTTTTTGTCTTACCTGATTTCTGGAACCGATCTTCACCAAACTCGAACCCCTTCGTCCTCTCTGTATCTCAAGTCCACAGATGTACATGGTGAGCAAACAGGACAAACTGGTAACAGCGGGAAAGCATTCCATACAGAGGTAAGTGGTCAGCTGGTAAGCACAAAAAGGAACAGCGTCATACTGCCACATTCTCTTTAAAGACAAAATGCAGCAATACATACTTTAATCTTTATAATTTGCAATCTCCAGTAATGGATAAAGGGGTACATTTTCAGAATAAGCCTTTGTTGCATTACCCCTTTACTGAAATTAACCAATCTGAAAAAGGCTGACAACAGAGTGCATTGAACAAAGAAATAATTTGTTTGCTCTTGGTGTAAAACTTACAAAAAGACCTACACTTTAATCTAAGTGAAGACACAGCAGCCATCAATACACACACTATCATTGACCTATAGCTTTCTAAAAGTCTCATCCGTAGTGAGAGGTGAGGGAATATTTCGGCAGAGAGGGATGGATGAGGGAAAGAGAGACCAGAATGTAATAAAAGCAGAAATAGTGGATAGAGAGAGTGAGAGAGAGAGAGACAGAGAGAGAGTAATAGAATAAAGCCCAGATAGAGCAAAGTGATAGAGAGGCGGCAGAGATCGAGAAATGGAAGAATAGATGAAGGGCAAAAAGAAAAAGGTCTGTCTGAATGAGGAAAAGCAAACAAGCAAAAGGAGCGGCTAAAAAGGAGGGATGAAGAGGGCACAGCCGGAAGCTCTGAAGGAAAAGGAGCAAATGGTTTTGGCTAAAGAGAACAGACATCAAAGGCAAGAAGAGCAGCCAAGGAGTCAAGCGGGCTCTGAAAGTTAGTTAGATTGTAGGGCGACGCTGGCAGCTTTCGGCTGATTCCTGCCAATGGAGAGAGTCCTCTGTTCCTCCCTGAGACGCCGCTGAGGACAGCAGTTACAGCCGCCGATTTAATCAGTACATTATGCACTTACATAAGTCCATAAAGTTTTATGCATGCTCCAAGGTTTTATGGCCTTATGCAAGATTTTTTTTTCTAATTCTTTAAATATCATTCATTGCAGTGTCAAAAGTGACATGGGTCATATATTAAGATGAAAATCTTAATACCAAGAAAAAAAATATTAATCCTTTATGAGAAGTTCTCATAATATAGTTTGCACATTGAAAATTTTTGAATTAGCATTACATTGGAAATGTATTGGTATAAACGAACTAATATCATATTTATAATATGGAAAAAAATTAAAAACCATCAATTACTATGGACATTTGAAAACAAGGCTATGTACAGTATATGCCCAGTCAGTCAAGAATCAACATAAACTAACAATAGCAGCAACAGCAGTTGATGTTGTTATTCATTCATTTATTTTCTTGTCGGCTTAGTCCCTTTATTAATCCGGGGTCGCCACAGCGGAATGAACCGCCAACTTATCCAGCATGTTTTTACGCTGTGGATGCCCTTCACCCAGTCACCCAGTGACCTTCTTGCTGTGAGGCGACAGCACTACCTACTGCGCCAATGCGTCGCCTTTGTTGTTATATTTATGATATTTCTAAAAGGATTACACTTTTCAAACATATATTATATGAATTGAAATAATGTAACCACCACCACCACTGCAGGCCCATAGTCAGCCTGGTGTAAGGGGTGTTTTTTTTCTCAAAATGTGAACCTTTTTGCAGTTATTTACCTCATTTTCTGTTTAGTTATGAAATATATATACTGCGTTTTAGTGACATTTTACGTGATATTTTTAGCTGAATTAGCTTGTAGGAAGGTCATCATAACCAAAGTTTTTAATGTACCAAAATATTTCCAAAACATTTAGAATTATGAAATATGAATAAATACTTTTAAAACAAATTTACAAATTTACTACATCATATACAGTATTAATAGAAAAAAATAGAAATCTGTTAAAGTTTTCAATTCAAAACTCTAGCTTATTGTCATTTATTAGGCAAATAACAAACTGGCCAGCACAGCAGCTTTCCTCAGTCAGAATTTGTCCATTAGAATAATAATTTCTTGCATATTAATATAATACTAAACAAAATAATAATAATAATAATAATAATAATAATAATAATAATAATAATAATAATAATAATAAAGGAGCTTCATGACTTGTCTAGCTTCTCTTGTAAAAAAAAAAAAAGTACATTTAATTGAAAATTCATGGATAACAACAAATTAATTTTAATTAACAGCCACTTTTGGTGCTTTTTATGAGACATTTTTATGTTTCAAGAACAAGGTCCAAGATTTAGAATAAAAGTTGCTGGTAACATGTTTTCTTTATTTAAAAAATGCATTAGTGAAAGATGACTTCACTTACATCTGATTGTATATTTTCTTGCACAGATGGATGTTGGACTCGAAAAAAAAAAAATTAAAATAATAGTTTGCATTGGCCAAAACTAATTAGCTGAAGTCACACTGACGTGACGGTCAACAGAGGATTCTGCTTGGCCTTAAACCCTTTTCAATATGGGACAAATTTTGGACCTTTGACATTGAGCGGTGGGACTTCCCGGACCTTCCCTTTCCCCCATCAACGGGCCTACACCACTACTATTACTGCTGCTACGCTACTACTACTACTACTACTACTACTACTACTACTTCTACTACTAGTACTAATAATAATAGTAATAATAAAACAACAACAACAACAATACAAAAACATAAATAACAAGCAAACAAACAAACAAATAAATAAATAAATAAATAAATAAATAAATAAATAAATAAATAAATAAATAAATGTGCAACAAACTGCAAAAAAAAAAAAAAAAAAAACAACCGCTTATGCAGCAATAAGCATTTCCCATGTTAGTCCATGCAACATGAACAAAGGAAATACTGTAATAATCTGTGGGAATGACAATGGGATGAATGAATGGAGCCATGCTGTAGCATGATGCGCACCATATGAATTGCTGGTTTCAGTGAATTTATTTCCAGAACATGAAACATCTGAAGCCTCAACATGTTCAGTTTTATTGCCACATGCAGACACATTAAATGGATTGCTGCAGACTTCACTACTGAAAAACAGTGCCAAAACAATTTAAAGCCTGAGGTCAAATCTATTGTTGCACAAATAATGCTTTCCACGTCGGTAATGAAGTATTACCAAGCTATTATTCCATGCGGAGTTAGCTCTCGAGGTTGTTTTCGTCCATTGTCAGAATTAACATAATCATATTTTTCAGATCCATAGTTCACATAATAGCAATTATGCTAAGCAAGGAAGACACAACATTCTGTTGGTTACTTTTGACTGCCTAAAACAAATAATTCATTGTAAAACACTTTCCAGTCCCTCCCCACAGCAATGGCCTAATTCACTGAACATCTATTACCACTCTTAGGAAATTTCCACCAGAAATTACCATGAATTAATCAGTTGCAAATATTCAGGTTTTGGCTTGAACAGAGTGTAAGAATAATGCTAATTTCATACATTTTGATTTAGCAAATACTTATTTCAAATAGATAAATGCAAACCAAATCTCTCTCTCTCTCTCTCTCTCTCTCTCTCTCTCTCTCTCTCTCTCTCTCTCTCTCTCTATATATATATATATATATATATATATATATATATATATATATATATATATATATATATATATATATATATATATATATATATATATATATATATAATAAATGCCAATAAATAATAATTAATATATATATATATATATATATATATATATATATATATATATATATATATATATATATATATATATATATATATAAATACATTATATATAAATAATAAATGCCAATAAATAATGCCATATCAATAATAAAAGCATTGTTTTAATTATTTGCAGAGTAAATACTTAACTCAATCTAAACAACAAAAATTAAATACTACAAATTGCTCAAATGTACAAAAAAGTATTTTTAAAAATTGAGAAAAAAAGAGAATGAAATAATAATAAAAAAACGCAACAAAATGATTATAGCTTTAACAATCTAATGAAAAAATATATATAAAAGCTACAAAAAGTGATTCAGTATTGTAGTATACTGTAATGTTGAAAAGCTAATATAAATGTTGTCTGAAACTAGTCTTTATTTATAGTGCTGAATTTATCTGATACTAAAATAATCTAAAGCTAAACAGAACATGTAAAAAAAATGAAATGCTGAAATTGTAAAGTAAATGTAAACAACAAAAATAATATAAACAAAAATAGCAAAATATACAAAAAGTAATAGAGTAAATAAACAGTAAACATACAGTAGTAAGTGTATAACTATAATATGATGAAGTAATTAAATATTTGACTAATTTACAATAATGGGGTGTGAAACAAATAATTTCATTAAAAAATGAAAGCTTTTGTTTCCCTATGATGATCAGAAACTAATGATTTGTCCATCTTCCTTACTGTTATGATCACCAGCGATCTAGGGGTTGCAGATCGCTGGTAAACACGCAAATTGCTAAAGAACTACAAATCTGTTGTTATATGGACTACATATCCCCAGTTCAGAGTTTCCATTGATTACACACTCACAAAGCTGGGAGCTGGTCAAGGACTATTTTAAAGGGCCATGAAACCCCCTCATTTCAGCAGGGTGTTTTCACACCTCTACTTTGGAAAAAGTCAGAAAAGTGGGCGTGTCCAGCTCTGTTTAGGGGGGAGTGTCGGAGGAACTAAAGTGGGAGGGTGTAGGAGTGTCTATTTGGGCACGCGCGAGTTTCAGAGTCAAAATACACAGACAGGAGAAAGTGATGGTGTTTAACCTACATGGACATCTGTAGTCGAAATATTTGCCAAATTATTAAATGTTGGACTTTAACTGCAGTTTGGCTCTTTCATTCAGGGAATTCATTCATGCCCCTCGCGACAAACGAGATATTTGATTCGAGGAACTGCTCTAAGCGTGTATTTTTCATGCAATGTTTGATACCGCTGCACAGAGAGAAAATGAAAACAAAACTTAACGGCAGCAAACTATAAAAGCAACACTTCACGCTTGTTTTGCCAACACAACGTGGCGTCTCTGTCGTGAAAACAATGTGACACTAATGAATATTAATGAAGTTGCACAATAGAGCGCGCTGATTGGTTTGAACCAAGCCTTACTCATGCATTAATGCATCACACTGTAAGACGTAATAAGACTCACTCTGGCACAGACGCCCAGTCTGCAGGCTGGAATAAAGGCTATTTTGTCATGACCGTGACGCAGCTTCAAAAATTAGTTTCAAACCGGAAGTACGAATTTGCTTGAAATAACGCAAAAACAACCAATTTACACTTTTTAGTGAAAAATAGGTGTCTTAATAGTGTTTTTAGCAGTGTGGGACACATATACGACTGTCAACAGCTCAAAAAATGTGTTTTGGTGTTTCGTGACCCTTTAACAGCACACACGTATCAGTGCTGAGTCTCGTTCACTGTATTGTAGCATTACGAAGCATTATCCAATCTAGTCATTTCGTGTTTAATCTTTGCCTCCTGTACCGACTCACCCATTGATATTGGATTATCTGTATGCATCTGTTTATTCCAGTGTTTGACCATTGCCTGCATGACCATTTTTTCTTAATACAACCTGCACGTGAATCCTCAGTTCCGTTGTCAGCATCCTTGTTACACCTACATCCCATAGATTGCATTAGGGCTGCATAATATTGGAAAACTCTGACATTACAATATTTAGTTTTTCTGCAATATATTTATTTTGCAATATGAATACGATTTCACAAGATGACTTTAATAGATCTACTTGGAAAAATACACTGATTTAGATAGATTTGAATTATTCTGTAGGGTGTGCATTTGCCTAAAATAAATTAAATTTCAAGCATATGTTCTACAGCAGAGCATAAAAGTGAAATAAACAGTGCTTTATACTTTTCTCCGGAGTCTAATAGTATTTATGTACAGAAATTGAGGTATCAAATGCAAAATAACATGGTATTCCATGTTTAAATAATTCAATATTATGTACAGTATCTTTATTAAAGTTAGAAATACAATTTATTGTGCCTGAATGCTTTAAACTCTTCTTAAATGCTCACACAGCTACACTTCTTTAAAATCATGCAGAAGATGAACATTAACTATATGTTTATCATTAAATAAATACATAAATATTAATTAATAAATAATATATAAATGTTTCTTTGTTTATCTGTTACTGTACATTATCTTTTAACTCCAGTGAGATCCAATGCTTTCTGAACAGTGTTGGGTGTTATTAGTTACAAAGTAACTGTTACTGTAATTAGATTACTTTTCTAGAAAAAAGCAAGGGATTACTTTACAGTTAATCACATAATTAAATAAAAGCTTAACTAAAATCTGGATGGAAAAGAGGAAAAGTATTAGAGATGGGAAACTCTGAGCTGTGTAGTTAACCCATTTTTTGTCAGGGTCCTGCTCTCTGGACCTGAAGAGAAGCTGTGTTGGTTCTCATCTTTGTTCTGGTATTGTCTCCAGGGGACAACCTTAGTTACCAGCTACTATAAAGGTGGTTTGTACCCACGTGCCATAGCTGAGGTGACCAATGAAAAAGTTATTTACCAATAAGAAGTTTTATGGGTCTTTGCTCCGAAGTGTGGAGATTTGCTTAGGCATCCTGGGTGTAAGCTGATGCAGAAATGTTTAAAGTTTCTTAAAACGGTAATATGTTGCACACGTATTAACATAAAGTGTAATGTTTACGTCCAGTACACCAAATTAGCTTTGCAAGGACATCCGATCATATGGTTCATGTTTGGTTTAGGTAGAGTTAAACATTGATTGCAGGAGTATTAACACCCTAATATTACATGAGCAAGAGACTTGTTGCAAAACACCTGATTACACAAAGAGAGAATAAAGGTTATACATTAAAAGCATAAGTATTAAGCAGGAGCATAAAGGAGCTTGACCATGTCTCCTTGTGGCCACTTCTGAGCTGGCATTCTTTTCCTGTCATAAACACCTTTGGAATCGTATTACACACTGATTATACAGTTTGTTTGTTTGTTTGTTTGTTTGTTTGTTTGTTTGTTTGTTTGTTTGTTTGGGTGGGGGGGGGGGGTTAATGGTGTATTATTTGTTGATTAAAGCAAAAATAATTGTGTCTGATCAGCCACATTTGTAGCAAATTTTCTAAGTAACTTACCTCAAACTGGTTCTGAACTGTCTGCCTGAACAGCTGTAATTCTGATTCAACATTAAATATCCTGCAATGTGACCATTACGGATGTGCATGTTGCGATATCGCTGCTGAAACAATATAGTGTGCAGCCCAAGACTGAATGAACTGAGTATTGAGGCTGGTGACTGACGGCTGTGATGAACAGAGCTCATTTCAGTGTCACATCAACAACAGCCTCATGTTCATTCCAAAGGCTCCTCGTGCAGGAAGGTCTTGAAATGCATTATATATGCTCTCGTAGACTTAATTGAAACTGAAAATGTTATGTTCCACTCCAGTACCCTCTTAATAAGCAGGCAATCACCTACCAATGTTGTGGCACTATTACAAGCCCCCTCTGCCCCCCGGCCTCGGTTGGCGGGACAGATAAGACAGCAGAGGAGCCTCTCATCTCCACCTGCCTCAACCTACACCACCAGCCTCAAGTCCAGCACTAATTACTGCTGCTTTACCCTCATCCGACAGCACCATTCATCAATATACAGCCAATCTGCTGCACACTGTATACAGCAATGAAAAAATGCTGATTGGTTTGAACATTCAGGGTTTGGGTTGAAGTGTGGGTGTGCTTTAATGCAGCATATACAGTCAAAAAATAATAATAATAATAAAAATAAAAAATAAAATAGTTGGACACCTTTTTCAGTTTATTTGCTAGAAACTATAAAAAATAAATAAAATAAATTAAAATAAATTAAAAATAAATTAAAAATAAATTAAATTAAATTAATAATAATAATAAATTAAATAAAAATTAAATAAATATGTAAAATTTACTGTAAAATACTGGCAGTTGTCACAATAAACCATTTAAAAAATGGTAGAAGCCTTTAAAGAAATGTTTTTCGAAAAAGTTTTACGGCATCATAGCTTTATTAGACAAAAACACCACCATAAGAATGGGGATGAGAAATTCATACGATGAACCAATTTTCATCACAAACTAATTTCACACTAAAATTCACACAATAAACTCCATCATGGTATTACACAAAATGAATGTGGTAAACATTATTTATTATTATTAGATGTAAGATGCAAGTGTCATGCAGGAAATACTGGGAAAGTCAATTTACTGTATGGTTATTCACCATATACATTAAGGAAACTTACTGTTAACTAGGTTACAGAATTTTACTGTAGCATTTACAGTAAAAGCTGTTGAAATCACAGCCATTTTTACAGGTGCAGTTTAGAAAATGGTAAGAAATTATTACAAGAGTTGTGTTTCTTACAGTATGCATTATTCTATGCAGTTTTTTATTAAATAGTCTAAGTACTGCATTCACACCAACCAATGAACATAGTATCATCCAGAGTGTTGAGCAAGTATTCAACATCACACACTGCACTTTATTGGTTAAATGTATCATTCAGATATTGTAAGTGCACTTTAAATATCTGAATATGTGTGATGTTGAATACTTGCTCAACATTCTCAAATTTGCTCACACTGCAGAAGAGGAGCTCGCAGTTTTAATGTTTTATGATTATGTATTACATAAGTAAAATTATCTTAAAGTCTGCATGAACTGAATTTTTCCAAGACTTATTTCAGTATGTTGATGTACGGTAATTCAAACTGAAACAGAATATGGAGTAGTGCTTTTTTTCATCATTTCCTTGTAAACTAAAGGTAAGGAGTTGTGATTAAGAGTATTGTGGCTGAAACTTCAAACCGACATTAGAGAAGGAGCTTCACTCCAAACATGGAAGCAAATGGTCAGACTTTGAAGACAACTAAAACAAACTTTTGTTTTTGTATAGTAACTCCTTCATTCATTCATTTTCTTTTCAGTTTAGTTCCTTTATTAATCTGGGGTCGCCACAATGGAATGAACCGCCAACTTACTGTATCCAGCACATGTTTTACGCAGCGGATGCCCTTCAAGCAGCAACATATCACATTACTTAGTAGCACTCAAGCACAAAATCACTTAGCTAATGCACATGAGAACAGCAGATCAAATAGGATTGAATGATAAGAGTTATTTCACTTAATTTGTAACACTTTACAATAAGGTTGTACAAGTTTATATTATTGAATGTATTTACTTACTGTACATTAACAAACAGTGGACAATACATTAAAATTCATTACAGTATTTGTTCATGTTAACGTTAATGAAAACATGGTGCATTAACTAAATTTTAACAAGCATTACTCTGGATGTTAATAATGCATTAGTCCTTGTTGAACTATGATTAAGAAATGCTGTATAAGTATTGTTCATCATTAGTTCATGTTAGTAAATACAGCGAGATACCTTAAAATGAATTCTCAACTCTTTTTTTTCTCACCGGAGTGAGATGTGCAGAAAACTGCACTGTAAAAAATAAATCCGTAAAATTTACGGTAAAAAAACGGCAGCTGTGGTTGCCAGTACTTTACCGTTAAAAACACGGTACAAACCGTAAAAGTAATTTCTCATTTTTAAGGTAAACTACCGAATTTTATTAATTTATAGAGGTAATATGTCTGTATTTTGAATGACCAACATCTACACATCTTTTGTTCCCCTTCGGGGGGAACTTCAGCACTATAAGTGGATTTGATTGTAAAATCCAAGCATTGGGAGGTTCGGTTCAGAAGCTACTCGTCTGAAAGAGTATTGAACGGGCCAATTAAGAATGAATTGGCAGCGCAAGCCTGCGCAGGTGAGCGGCATAAGCAATCAACTGAGTATATAAGCTCACCTGGCGCCAGCAGACGCTATCCTTTTCGCTTCAGAGACTTTCTGATCGAGTCGATGATGGTTCCTCCTGCTGTGACCAGCGATTCTGAGCGAACGAGAGCATTCTCCCGGTCCAGAGTGTGTACACGCAGTGGCAGACGGTCGAGCTGGGTTTCTCCCTTGCCTGGCGTTCTTTGGGTCCGGTCCTCCAGAGCGGTGCGTATAAAGTTGCAAACTTCACAGAAAGAGCAACACAGTTGTGCAGCACGTCCTTATCAGGACGGCGCTCCGACTGTGCGTTTCTGGATGCGGTGGTTTCCTGTCCTCGGATGATGGGCGCGGGCACTGCGTTACATGTCTGGGGGTCCAGCATGTTAATGCGCTGCTCGCGGGCAGTTCATGTCGTCATTGCGATGCCATGACTGTTGCGCAAGATCGCGGTAAGCCTTTGCAAAGGGCGAACCACCCCAGTTGTCCCCTGCTCTGCAGCGGGCACTCGGGCAGATCTGAGGGTTTCAGCGAGAGATAATCCGTCGCCCACGGGCCCGCGGACCTCCCGCTCCTCTAAGCGCTCCATCCAAGCTTCGGGCGGGGGAAGCGATCCGTCTAACAGATGGTAGCCCTTACGCCCGATGATACCGGAGACCAGATGTCCACCGCGGCATCGGAGGGTGGGCTTTCATTGTCCGATGATGATCCAGACCCGCTCGCCCCCTTCGGGCTGGTGAGCGCTGTCACTACGGATCCTGAAACGGACATGTTAGCCGTGCTTTCCCGGGCTGCTTCGGCCGTGGGTTGGAGATGGTTTATCCCCCAGCTCCGCGGCCGGACCGACTAGAGGGGCGTTCCCTTCTTCCCGGAGGTGCACAGTAGGCTCACGCGGTCTTGTAAAGCACTTTTTTCTGCTCGTGCTGCGTGTTCCTCCACCCTAACCACTCTTGACGGTGAAACAGCCAGGGGGTATGTGGCGATTCCTCAGGTTGAGTGCGCGATGGCGGTAAATCCGCGCGGCGCCTCTTCTTGGCGGGGTCCGCCTCGTCTCCCATCCAAAGCCTGTAAGTTATCTACCTCCCTCGGAGCTAGAGCTTACATAGCTGCGGGCCAGGCTGCTTCCGCCTTGCATGCGATAGCCACCTACCAGCGCTACCAATCGCAGGCGCTGGCCGAGCTGCACGAGGGTGGGTCCAGCCCAGGCTTACGAGCTTCGCACCGCCGCCGACTTAGCTCTTCGGACTACTGAGTCCGCTGCGTGTGCGTTGGGGAGGACGATGTCCACATTAGTGGTCCAGGAGCGCCACCCCTGGCTGATATGCGCAAAGTCGACAAAGTCCGCTTTCTTGACTTCCCCATATCCCCAGCCAGGTTCGGCGACACTGTCTGTGAATTCACCCAGGAATTCAAGGCGGTGAGAGAGCAGTTGGTGGGTGATGTCTTATCGGCGGTCCGTAGCCCGCTCCGCCCGCCGTGCCATTCATACCTGCTCCGCGCCGAAGGCGCCCGCCTACGAGAGCTGCTCCGCCCCCGCACACGCCTCCGGCGAAGCGAGCGCGTCGGGCACCTCGGAAGCAGGCAGCCCCCCTGCCCAGAACGCCGCTAAGTCCGGCAACGGACCGCGAAGCGCCCCTGGGACAGGCCATCTGGAGAAGAGGGAACTTGCTCTTTCCCCGCTGGAGGGCGGGGCCCCATTTCCAACGGCACTTTTTACTGCCATGAAAACATTATGAAAGGGCACTTTTCACTTCCCCAGATGTGACAGCCCGAAATCTGCCAGTCTGGGACGCTATGCTTTCTAGCTTGCAGATTCGGTGCGTTTCGCCAGTGGCTCACGAGCGCTGGGAGGACGGTCTCCTTTCTCCCACCCCTCGAGCCTCCCCTCCGGAGCTCGGGTTTGGAGTGAGAGCAAATATCTCACCTCCAGCTTTTCCGTGGGACCCGCGAGCTTCCCGGATCAGCACACCCACTCCGCGCTGCCCCACTGCTGGTACATCAGCGATTGTAGCGATGAGTCCATTAGCGAGAGCTCTGCCTGCCTGGTTAGCGCGGGCCAGCTCTTCGCGGTGGCTCATACGCACAATCAGACTCGGCTATGCGATTCAGTTCGCGAAATGGCCCCCCAAGTCACGGGTGTGTATTCACCAGAGTCAGCCCCCTGTCCGCCCCTGTCTTGCGAGAGGAGATTGCTGTCCTCCTGGCGAAGGATGCAATCGAGCCGCTCCCTCCAGCCGAGATGGAGAGCGGGTTTTACAGCCCACGCTTCATCGTGCCCAAAAAGAGCGGTGGGTCATGGCCAATCCTAGATCTGCGCGTTTTGAACCGCTGCCTGCACAAGCGGCCGTTCAGAATGCTCACGCAGAAGCGCATCCTCCGGTGCGTTCGTCCTCTGGGTTGGTCTGCAGCATTAGACCTGATGGACGCGTATTTCCATGTCTCCACTCTTCCTCGCCACCGACAGTTTCTGCGGTTTGCGTATGAAGGTCGAGCTTGGCAATACAAAGCCCTCCCCTTCGGGCTCTTTCTGTCTCTGCGGGTCCTCACCAAGCCCGCGGAGGGTGCCTCAGCGCCCCTTCGGCTCGCGGGCATCTGCATACTCAATTTCTTTACGACTGGCTGATTTTTGCCCTCTCTCGGAGCAGTTGATTATGCACAGAGACAAAGTGCTCTGGCACTTCCACCTGTGGGGGTTTCAGGTCAACCGAGAAAAGAGCAAACTCGCCCCCGTGCAGAGGATCTCTTCTTTCGGGCTGGAGCTGGACTCGGTCACCATGGCAGCGCGCCTCTCCGGAGAGCGCGCTCAGCTGATGCTGTACTGTCTGAGAGAGCTCGACAGTAAAATAGTAGTCCCACTGAAACTATTTCAGAGGCTCCTGGGGCATATGGCATCCGCAGCCGCTTCATGCCGCTCGGATTATTCTATATGAGACCACTTCAGCACTGGCTTCACGATCGAGTCCCCAGACGCGCATGGCACGCGCGCGCACACCGAGTCTCTGTTACTGCGCTGTGTCGCCGCGCCCTCAGCCCTTGGAGCGACCCCTCGTTCCTACAGGCCTGGGTGTCTCTAGAACAGGCGTCCAGTCTTGTTGTCGTTTCAGCAGACACTTCCAACACGGGCTGGGGGGCTGTGCGTTGCGGGCATGCGGCTGCGGACCTGTGGAAAGGTACCCAGTTGCATTGGCATATCGCCTGGAGCTGTTGGCAGTGTTCCTCGCTCTCCACCGTTTTTTCCGGTGCTGGAGCGGCAACACGTGCTGGTCAGGACGGACAGTACGGCGGCGGTGGCGTATATCAGCCATATAGGGGGTATGCGCTCTCGCCGCATGTCTCAGCTCGCCCGCCGTCTGCTCCTCTGGAGTCATCCGCGGCTGAAATCGCTGCACGCCATTCATATTCAGGCAAGCTCAACCGTGCAGCCGTTGCGCTCTCACGGCAGCCTTGTGTCCTGGAGAATGGAGACTCCACCCCGAGTCTGTTCAGCTGATATGGGCGCGATTCGGGGAAGCCCAGATCGATCTGTTGCTTCCCCCGAGATCGCTCATTGCCAGTTGTTCTTTCCCTGACCGAGTGCTCTCGGCACGGATGCACTGGCTTACAGCTGGCCTCGGGGCACGCGCAAATACGCGTTTCCCCCAGTGAGCCTGCTCGCGCAGTTACTGTGCAAGGTCAGGGAGGACGAGGAACAGGTTGCTGGTTGCGCCCCTCTGGCTCAACCGGACCTGGATGTCAGAGCTCTCCCTCGCGATAGCCCTCCCCTGGCAGTCCCTTCGAGAGAGCACCTACTCTCTCAGGGACAGGGCACCACCTGGCACCCTCGCCGATCTTTGAAGAGATTTTTAGACGCGAGGAAGACTTGGGTAACCTCTGATTGCGGTGGCTAATACCGTCACTCGGGCTAGAGCCCCCTCCCCGAGCGCGCCTATGCCCTGACGTGGAGTCTATTCACTGAATGGTGTGTCTCTCGCTGAGAAGACCCCCGTAATTTGCCAGATCAGCGTTGTGCTTTCTTTACGCCGAGAGAAGTTGGAGAGCAGGCTGTCGCCCTCCACACTCAAGGTTACGTGGCTGCCATCTCCGCTCTTATAACGCGGTGGCTGGCAGCACCGTGGGAACGCATAACCTCATCATCCGGTTCCTCAGGGGCGTTAAGCGAATTAATCCACCCCGCCCCCTCTCATGCCCTCTTAGGATCTCGCCCTCGCTACACAAGCCGCGTCAGATCCCTTCGATCCTCGACTCAGTATTTTTTTGTCCCTGAAGACAGCTCTGCTGGTCGCGTTGATATCGATTAGAGGGTCGGGGACCCGGAGGCATTTTTCGGTCAGTGACTCGTGCCTGTAATTGGGCTGGCTTCTCTCACGTCCTGAGACCCCGCCCGCGATATGTGCCCAAGGTTCCTACCACTCCGTTTTAATACGAGGTAGTGAGCCTGCAATCGCTGCCCTCGGAGGAGGCAGACCCAGCCCTTCTTATTGTCCAGTTCGCGTTTTGCGTATTATCCGGACCGCACTCAGAGTTTAGATCATCTGAGCAGCTCTTCGTCTGTTATAGCGGTCGGCAGCAGGGAAGTGCCGTACCGAAATAAGTTCCCACTAGATTGAGGATGCCTTCTTTCACTATCAGAGCCGAGATGAGCCGCGTCCCTCGAGAGCGCGTGCGCACTCCACTCGGAGCTTCGCATCCTCTCGAGCGCGCGCACGCGGCGCCCCTCTAACAGACATCTGTAGAGCTGCGGGCTGGGTAACACCCAACACATTTGCAAGGTTTTACAATCTGCGAGTGGAGCCGGTTTCCTCAAGGGTATTAGGTAACCCTTGGTGATTGAGAAAACAATTCGGTAGGGTGTTGAAACACGCTTGCTGCGCCATTTTCCCTAACACGGAGATACGTGCGCCTTTTTATCTGTCAGTAAAGTTCCCCGTCAGGTGAGCCCTGCAGATTCCTCCGTGGCCCCCAGCACTGACTCAGCGGAGGAGTCACTTGCTGGCCCACTACGTTGTAGGTCTGCCCGCTGGTCAGCCCGCGTTTTGGGTAAAGGTGCCTGCTATGAGTGATCCCCACTAGGCGATCCCATATGCTTATTCCGCCACGGTTAAGTCCCCCCCCTGGGCGGACCCGTGTCTTCCCTCCCCGCTAACCACTCTTTTGCTATGCGTACTCCCCCTTTTTAGGGCTAGTCCATATGTAATTCTGCCATCTATCCCCCCTTGGGTAACGGATGGCCTCCGCAGCATCCTCCCTATCGGGATTGCACGCTTCCCAACATACTGTCGTATTTTCCTAGAATTATCTAGATGCTCACGACTTCCCAAAAAATATATATAAATCCGTAAAACTTCTGTTGAAGTAGGATAAATTAGGGCCAGGGACACGTTGGAGGACCGCGCCCCCCATGATGTGGGTGCGTCACGCTTGCTTGACTATCTCCTCATCGGGGGTGTTGGTAAGGTGCAGTCATTATGGCGCTTTCAATGGGCTCCCAATGCGTGGATTTTACAATCAAATCCACTTATAGTGCTGAAGTTCCCCCCGAAGGGGAACGTTCGAGGTTACTAAAGTAACCCTTCGTTCCCCGAGGAGGGGAACGGAAGCATTATACTCCGTCGCCATAATGACTGTCCCTTAGCTGTTGAAAGTCTCTTCAGCTTAAAAAGGATAGCGTCTGCTGGCGCGCGGCTGCCAATTCATTCTTAATTGGCCCGTTCAATACTCTTTCAGACGAGTAGCTTCTGAACCGAACCTCCCAATGCGTGGATTTTACAATCAAATCCACTTATAGTGCTTCCGTTCCCCTCCTCGGGGAACGAAGGGTTACTTTAGTAACCTCGAACGTTACACATTTAGACACGTTAGCATACCCACATGCAGGTGGTGATGAGGAAATTACATAATGAGCCAATGCTCATCATAATCAACTTTTCGCACAAGCAGAAAAGAGTATCAGCATATAGAAGGTGCTCATAAACATTGTTTATCAACATTAGATGTATCATAAATCTATAATGTACATAATAATATACATACAATATTATCATCGTGTTTCTTCTAGCCACATTTTCCGACAGGACAGTCCAAACAGCTGTTTGACACTATATTCTTGGCACCTACAGACATATCTATGCATGCGCACACATACTGAGAACTGCTGGAGACTCAACACACCCGCCTTCATCATTACCAAACACGTTTGTTTCTTTTCATGGTTCAAGTGACCAAATTCTACACAAGGACTAAAAAACACTTTATATTGTCATGTAGCGCCAGTATTTTTGGTATGTTCACGAGAAAGAAAGAGAGTGCAACATCCACCCCGTAACCAATATAACTGTTGCATAAATCACATGCACAAATCAAGCCATGGACATTAAATTAAGATGCCTACTGGTTTAAAAAGGCCTAGATAAAAAGAATATGGCCAAATGAGAGCGTTTCTGTCATAAACTTTAGGAAAACAATTAGTCAAAAGGAAAATTTAAAAAATGAAACCATGCGAACAGAATAAACACAGGAATGGAGAAAAGAGTGCTCTTTTATTGTCAGCTGTTAGTCTGAGCGCTCTCTATTTTTTTCTGGCCATTGCGCCTTTTGCCGTGTTGTGTAAATGCAGACAATCAGATACGAGTCACCTTTAAAATATGATAATAAAATATGATAATATTTTATATTAAAACAATATTAAAATATGATAATACTGTCACAAAATCCGAATTGACCAGATCTGCAATGTAAATACTCGGAAATTCTATAGTGGAAAAGCCAATCAGTAGAGTTTCTTATTTTCCTTTTATATATTAACAAATATTTTGCAGTGTTTGCATGTTCATTGCATAGAATTGAATATAAACTAATAAAAAAAATATTGCATACATAAAATTATGAAAAAATTATGGAAATTGCATCCATAAAAAAATGGAAGTAAGTTCAATACAGGTAAATAAAAAAAACACTTAAATTGTTTTGCATTTTGTGATTTAATTTTATTTTTTTATAATAAAAATCTATTTTCCATTCATATATTAGCAAAATATTTGAAGACTATTCCATTCATTTGTTTCATCATTAAGGATTTCTTTAAAATAGTGTAAAAATCTCGTCTTGTTCTCGTGAACCCAGTCTCGTGTCTGGTCTCGTCTATAAGTAGGCGTCTCGTCACACCCCTACCCAATATTATACTATCATTTTTGGATTTCGGTTTATATATATATATATATATACATACATACAAATATAGGTTTAAAGGAACATTACATGCAAACATTTTAAATGTCAGACAGATGGGCCTTCAAAAATTGATCAGAGAAAGAAGTTGGCCCCCTGCTTTAGGACAAAAATCGCCAAAAAAGAAAACAAAAACCACCGCATTACAAAATAAATCTTTTTACATATTTGTCATGTTAACGTGGCAAATATCGGAGGGATTCTTGCAGCTAGTTTTGAATCTTGCGAGGCTTCCTTCACAACAACTAAACCCATTTCAGCCACAGCATCAGTAAACACTGGCTTTTCTAAGCACCAAACAGAAGGAAGGCAGAAGGAGGTGGAAAAACTGTGTAGTCATCATGAAATGGCATTGTATGCTTTTCAGCAGCAGCAAATAGAGAAGCACATCAGTAATTGTCAGATATTTATAAGGGCTGCACCGCCACAAGCAGTGATGTAAAATGCATGAACGCTGGACTCGCCAGAATGCGAATTGTTACAAGAAACCGGCGAACGACTATAAGCCAGACCTGAGAGAGGAAGTAAAGTCATTTGTGGCATTTAGTCAGCTAATCTAAAATCCTACATTGCACTGACAGAAAGTATAACAGAGGGGCAAAAGAGTCAATGCTGCGGCAAGGTCACAAAAGCACAAGTTTTGAATTAAAACCACTCAAAGAGAGAAATATGATTAATAAATGAATTCCCATTCAAAATTTATCCGCGCTGAGCTTAGTTTTGACCTTATGCGATTCACAGAAAGGTCTGTTTTTAATTACAATAATAAATGTAGCAATCCAAAGCCAATTGAATGTCTCAGAGGATTCTTGTGGTCTCTTTGATTGTTTCTCCCCTGTCAGCACTTTCAATTATTGTTTAGAATGATAATTTAATGCTGTGCAGCTGTAGTGCCCGGAGCTGTAAATACATTTATCTTTCCGTGAACTGGATATCACTTTTTTGATGTTGTTTGTTTCTGTATTACAGATTTTTCTGTATTAAAGCCCACCAAAAATACCTATTTCCTGCAGATATCATATACTGTATGAGATCGGGAACTTGAATTAAGCTTTGCAAGTTTAATACCGCTATTGAACTGAACTGAATAAACATTAAATTGCATAACATTATTGCATGTTGTAGAACTGCTGATCAAGTTAATTCTCACTGTTATTAATCTGAACTAGTTTGAGTTTAGGCTGGACGGTAAGAAGGTATCCATTGTTACTGCAGAATAAATTGTAAACTGTAATAGATTTTTATATACTCTGTACTGCACAACATGCAAACAAGTGGGCATGGCTAACCCATGTGTCGTCTGCATTAGCATGGAATCACTTACTGGAGTACTTCTTTTAATATCAAGTCAGCAATCTAAGGTGCTTCAAACTGCGATTTAGATCAAATGTTTTGGATTACCATTTTAAAACGGTGAATGAGTACAGACTATATCTGTGTACAATATCGCTCAGTAGGTTAAACAGTTACTTGTGTTGCTCTACAGCATCTGATAATTATATCTGCTTCCCCAGGTCCAAACGCCCAACTTCTAGTTATGTAAGTCAGTTATGCCAGAATTATTTTAAAAAGTCATTTCTAAAATCTAATTTATTTATTACAATTTATTATAACCTATTTAAATAACTACATTTAGTACTATACTGTGAAAGAAAATTGCTCTGTAGGTTTTTTTTTTTTTTTTTTTACAGTTTTTAACACAAAGAATGACCACTCTGTCAGATGAAGAAGAGCCAGAGTCAGAGATTTAAATAAATAAACAAAAGTTTACTGAAGATAGTTTGCATACATATAGATGTCCCAACCTGATTGGCTAAAACACAGATAGACTAGGAAAATTTCCATGTGGGTGTGTGCATACAATTCTGGACAATATCTTAAGCATGTAAACATCAGACACCCACTAGACTGTTCAGAGCTAACTCCAGACCTGTGAAACGGAACCACAATCAAAATAGAACACACACACTTAAAGTACAATCTGTTTCTCACCCAAGGCTGAGTGTACTCTCAGCTGTCTTTATCAAAACTGAATAAAAATTGGTATAATCTACATTCAGCCAGATATATCCTTACTACACAACGTCTATCTTAAAAAAAGTAGAATCACTTTAAACGAATTGACCGTAAAAATAGCAAAATCACTTTAGACATTTTAGATAGTATTATCTCCTAAAAATAACAATAGAAACAGTTGTTTCCATTCCTCAGCTACACTCAAGGTCTTTGTGACCTCTGACCTAGTTTGGTGGCTCCTGAAAATAGTTACAAAGAGACAGGTAAATGCACTGAACATTCTTGTATTAAGCAATGTGTTAACTTCTCTCATTATTTAATAATCATCTTTAATAAAATAATGAGAAACAGGACGATGAGAAAAGGATAAAAATCCTTCAGCTCAAACCATGAAAAACATTTTTGCTCATACCGCCCACCCATGTTTAGAGCTGTTTTACTGTCCAGTTGAGTTTCCATATGGCTATAATGCATAAGGCACTAATCATTATGAATAAAAAAATCTAAGTTAATGTAAATTTAAAATTCACAATGTTTATTTTGTTAGCGCACATTGTTATTTTTAGGTGAATTCTGCAATAAAAAGAAGTGTCCATCAATCCACTGGAAAAAAAAGTGTGTTTTGGTATTCAATGGTTTCAATCAAAATCTGACCACTTGCTTTTGCATTTGAAGTAGATGTCCTTCTCTGATCACATCAGTCTGACAACTTTAGCCACAACATTTTAACTATGCCCATTGTACCATTAGTTTGCTAGGAGGGAATGATGCACAAAAATAAGCTCCGCCTCCTATACTTAATATTCCACTCCAATTTGAAATGCATCAATATCATGAAATAAAAGTCTCGCCAATTTCTGCTTCATGTGACCTTTAAGTGTTGTTAAAATTAGACATTTGCACTCAAGCGGTTTTGCAAATTGTGACTTGCAATGGAGTCATTTTCACAGTAAGGCATCTGTACTTTCGCTCAAGTATGGTTTTCAGGTGCAAAACTCAAATCAACTTGTTTCAACTTTTTTTCTTGAAAATGAGTTCATTTCACTGAATCTCTTAGAATGTATGGCATTGAGAATTAAGGCTATTCTAAGACAAAAGGGGTGCAAACTGTACTAGCAATTTGTACATAAATAGTAGCAGGTAAGTGTGTTACATTTTATGTTGTTTTGCACTATATTTGATTGCAGGAACATTTGCAGCACTGCATTTTTGAGTCATTTCCGCTTCTCTACAAGCTGTAAGAACCTAAATGAATATGAAATGGTGGCTATCTATTCCCACATCGCTCCAAGTAGGACATCATCACTGTAGTGACCTTGATAGATTAGGCCTCAGCAATTTGCTGCATACTAATAATCCAAAATGAACCTTAATGCACAACTTTTAATAGAGATTTTTTTTTTAATTGCCAGAAAAATTGTCATGCAAAATCTATTTTATGATTAATTTGATGATTAATAAACTTCTAATATCAGGGGGCTGTGGCCGGTCCTGATGATTGCTTTTGGTAAATACTGTAGGAATTAGATGCTGTCCGAGACTAACAGATGTAAAGCATTTAGTTTACAAGGTAGAAGAACCTTGAAAAACAAAATAAGTTAAAATCCAGTCCTATTAGCACCTGCTGATGGTGATAAAATAATAATTTTTCACAATTTAACTTCATCTCTGAAAAACAACACGATGGATAAGTGTTAAGAATAATGTTAATGTTTCAAAGTGGAAATAAACAACCAGGACTGTTTATAAGTTTACAGAGCTTTAAGATTTTTACATTCAGATATAGGTGTCAAATTGATCACATAAGCGGTGCACCAAAGAAAGCAATGAACTTAAGAACAAGAGGGATGTTTCATCGATTTACTAATATCTGTAATGGGGCAAATTTAACGCACAAGGACATTTTTTTTTCAGTAATAAGCCAGCTCAGGAGCTTCCAGTGATGCCATCAGTCATGTCATTATAAAAATCATTGTTTTTTTTAATCATAGATCTTCACTGCCTGATAGATAATTAAAAAGTAATAAAAAGTAGGGTGTCACACTGGACAAGAATAACTGCATTAAATTCTGTTGTTCTAAGCCCTATCTTTAAATATATGCAAATGTATTTTATCACAGTATTTTTTTTTATGTAGTTTCAGCACTTGCTTGCTGCTCCTGCATTTAAATGGCATTTCAACTCATGTTATGCTTTAACAACCAAAATGAATACTTGGGTCTATTTAACTTATTATATGTTTTAATAAAATCTGAAAAAAAAAAAATCTCCTGAAAAATCTCCTGAAACTGCTTGCATTTAAATGGCCTTTTATCTCAATTTATGCTTTAACAACCAAATGAATGCTTGTAAGTCTATTTTACTTATATATTTTGATGTATTAATTTACATTATCTATGCCATAAAAGAAACAACATAAATGTGGAAATAGTCACATCAACTTTTTTTGGAAGTTTTTTGGTGGCTGAAAAACACTTGTTGTGTATATAGCCCATTGCACCATGATATCAAGGAAGGGTTGACACTGTATAGCTGAAGGCAAAATGCATTGTCCCACCTGTGATCTTGATTTTGTATTTTCAAATATATCCCAAGTATTTTTTTTAAAAAGCAAGATGTATTTTATTATAAAACCTATAATATTTTTCCTCTTCTGAAAAAAAAAAAAACATTTAGTTTCAGTGGAAAAGCAGTTTTTAAATGTTTAAATGTCAATATGATTAGCCCTTTATATACAGTATATTATTTTTGCTCTTTTGAAACATCATTACTGATATTTTTTTGAAGCCTTTTCCTTGCCTGACCTACCTAGTTAAGTCTTTTAAAATCACAATTTAAGCTCAGCACTAATATGTTGCAAAGAAACTAAGAAAATATTATGTCCTTTCATCATGGCAAAGACAAAAGAAATTGGTTATTAGAAAATGGCTATTAATTCAAATTTGGTTCTTCTCTTTATTTAACAGCACTAGTTTTGAAATAATTTCACAGGAAGACTAATAGTTTTGCCTTTAACTGTATGAATTTTATTATATAATTAATGTGGACATGTCTTAAATGCATTAAAGGAGTAATGGGATATAACTGTAGTTGGTATTAAGCTAAAAAAAATTGCAAGGTCTCTTTCATAGAATTATCATAAATGCTATGTGCTATCTACTGTATGTATGACCATGACAATCATCATGTTTTTAATAAAATTATAAAATCAGAACACTTAAAATGTGTAAATGTTACCATTTTACTAAACTTCAATTTAACCTGCACCAATTTTTCCAATTCCAGAAACAATATATATATATATATATATATATATATAGAACAGAGTGCAGTATCTAAGAAAGTAATTCTCTATTAAAATACTGTCAGAGAAAAAGGCTGCCAAATTATTTTCATTTAACTAAAAATATTTATAAATATTTACCATCATATTGCTTATATGGTTTGTAAAATTTTACTTAGAAGCAAGAATCTGCCATTAGTTATTAATATAAATAGATTGATATGAAAAAAATAAACATATCATGATACTTTTTAGAGAATGACCTCCCCCAAGTATTAATGGATAAATAACAAATGACACCTCAATGACCTGCAATAAAGACCCAATGAAATATCCCAACCAATAAAACTACCAAGCACTTTTGATGTCTCCAAGGCACTGTAGTTTCTCATTTTATTATTAGCCATCATTTTCAAGCAAGCAAAGCAAAATGAAAAGGCCACGATGTCTTGAATATTGAACAACTTGTCGATAGCAATAATCCTTGCAAGGTTTACTCCTGGTTGTTGGTACGACATTCGTCAGCGATTGCCCCGTCCTACTTTGTTATTGACGACAATGAAGTCAAGGTTCCAGAGGGAGTCGTATCCTTCATGTCCTCTGTGCAACAGACTGGCGGTCGACAAATACCCTGAATAAACCAAAGCTTGAGAAATCCAGGTGCTGTCGATAAGTGCCACTTATGGCAAATGTTAAGTGACCCAGCGGTACATCAAACAAAATGTCAAAGCAGCTTTGTGGGAATCCCTGACTGCTGTTGCTTATATTTGTTATTTGCACACATCCCTGGCTTTGCTTGAGGTTGAGGACACTCTAAGCCCCCCTTCATCCTTAAAGATTTTGTCAATATAATAAGAAAGATGCGAGTTGTTCTGGGGCAGGACAGCCGGCGGAGTAACTTAAGAGCAAACTGTTTTCACTCTTCTAATTTTAAGCACAGATCAGCGGAGCGTTTCTGCCACTGATGTGAAATTAGTCAGCAGATGGCACCCGCTGCCTTTGAAGATACATTGGAGTCTAAACAAACGTCTGCAAATGAATCATTTGTTAAGCTATTTTCTAGCATATTGGAAGTTGATCGACATGTTTCAGCACTCAAATGAAAAAAACACCAATGTGTCAACAGTGCCCCCTTGTGAACGTGACGTGGAATTACTGTGTAAAATATAAAGGAATGTTTTAGGAAGAATTAGACCAGCATACAGAGGGTTAAAGAAGGTTTTGATTGAATTACAATAAATTAAAATGAAATGAATAGGTGTATATTGAATAATACATCATTGTTTTAAAAAATGTATGTACAGTTGAATCTAACTTCAATTAAATCCCCTAAATTATTAGCCCGCTGTTTATATTTTTTTCCAATTTCTGTTCAACAGAGAGATTTATTCAACACATTTCTAAACATAATAGTTTTAATAACTGATTTATTTTGTCTTTGCCATGATGACAGTAAATAACATTTGACTAGATATTTTTCAAGACACTAAAGTGACATTTAAAGGCTTAACTAGGTAAATTAGGTTAACTAGGCACGATAGGGTAATTAGGCAAGTTGTTGTAAAATGTGGGTTTGTTCTGTTGACTATCAAAAAATATATAGCTGAAGGGGGCTAATAAAATTCATCTTAAAATGTTTTTTAATTCTTTTTGCTTTTATTCTAGCCGAAATAATACAAATAAGACTCTCCAGAAGAAAAATATTATCAGACATACTATGAAAATTGTCTTGCTCTGTTAAACATCATTTGGGAAACATTTAAACAATATACAAATATATTAAAAGGGGTTTAATAAGTCTGATTTCAACAGTATATGTGTGTGTAAATTGCCTGGTGATTTTTTTTTTAAATGTTTCAGTCTAGTTACAGATATTAATAAGATAGTGGGTTCCAAAACAGTGACAAAATCTGAGTTAATAATATATAAAACTGATATAAACAAAGCTTGCAGTTTGTCACCTCAATTGATCAACTTTTTTTTTTTCACGTCACCTTATACTTTGTTTCTCATCAAATTTTGACCAATCAAATGCTCTCCAGTATGTCCCACCTCATTCAATTAAGGCACTTCTCCTTTGCTCTTTATTTGATGCAATTTGCAATTGAGCTCAACCATCCTCGCTGGCAGAGCTGTTTTGTTTCCCACTTCACAAGACTTTATTTGCAAGTGCATTTGTAATTGCACTGTCAGTATGTTTTTTTTTAAATGTATTTAAATGCTTTAAATAGCAGATTTAATAATATAGATTTCAGTAAAATACACATGTTGGTACTGGTTTAAGAGGACTCTCCAAAGGTGAAATGTATGTTATACTGTAAAATAAAGCTTATGTCCTGGCTCCAACCCCAACCCCTAAACCCAACCCTCATCAGAAACCGGTGGCAAATCTTGAATGTCATAAGACATTCAACATTTTTTTTAAGCATTTTGAATTACAAGGATACAAGACAGGTCCTCCTTAACCACCACAATAATGTAATACATTGGATATACCCATGTCATTATACAAATTGCTGTACCTGTAAATCACTTAAACCAGTGTACACATTTATATTGAAGACAAAATCATTAGCCCCTATTTGGAATATTTTTCAAATATTTCCCAAGTAAGCAAAGCAAAGAAATTAATCACAGTATTTATTATTTTTTAGTCTTCTAGAGTAAGTCTTACGTCTTTTAGTTTGGCTGGAATAAAAACAGTGGGAAGCACTGTCGTCTCACAGCAAGAAGTGCTCTGGTTCGAGCCTAAGCTGGGTCAGTTAGCATTTCTGTGTGGAGTTTGCATGTTCTCCCCGTGTTCGCGTGGGTTTCTTTGAGGTGCTCCGGTTTCCCCTATATGTCCAAAGACATTTGGTACAGGTGAATTGGGTAAGCTAAACTGTCCATAGTGTATGTGTGTGAATGAGTGTATGGATGTTTCCCAGTGGTGGGTTACAGCTGGAAGGGCATCTGGTGCATAAAACATAAGCTGGATAAATTGGCGGTTCATTCTGTTCTGGCGACCCCAGATTAATAATGGGACTAAGTCAAAAAGAAAATGAATGAATGAATAATATGGACAACATTAGTAGATATTATTATTATTATTGTTGTTGTTGTTGTTATGTTGTTATTTTTTCTTCCAATTGGCTACAAAACAAGCCACTGTTATCAATAACTTGCCTATTTAATCTAACTTGCCAAGGTAACCTAACTAAACCTGCTAAGATTTAAAATTTAACTGTATACTAGTATCCTGCAAATAAGTATACAAATATTATGTACTGTCATCCTGGAAAAGATGTTTAGTTATTAAAACTATTATGTTTAAACATGTCTTGGGGGAAAAATTCTCCCTTAAAATTTACCTTAGTATTTGTTTCCTTAGAATTACTCACTAATAATTAAAAGATTAAAAACAATTACATATCACTTATAGCAAAAATAAATGTTACTGTTTTCAAAAGATTCCTTAGACAGGTTTCCATAAGTGCAACACATTCACAAACACACACCTGCTATATTTACTACTAGAAAAAGCTCACTCACTTAGAGCTGTTCATTTGTTTCTCAAGTCTGTCTCTAACCAGCTGACAAATGTTTTTGTTTCGCGTGTTGCTCACGTGCGAGTCTCTGGAAGTTGCAGTCAGCCTGTCTTCACGCAATCTAACACCTGCGCAAAGCCACCTGTCTACTCACAGCACTGCGCTAACAGGCTTTTGTGGTGACATATCATCAATTCAAGAAGGGCAAGGCAGACTTTCAAATGACAACAGAAGCTAACAAAAAAGCAAGCCGGAGAAGGACAATGTCCTCTCGTGAATTACAAAAGCTAGCACTCGCAGCGGGACGCCTTATTTTAGCTTTGCCAGGGTTGAAAAGTGACGCTCACCTTCTCACCTTCCTGTCACACTTTCGGAAACGTACCGCAGGACTGGCATATGTCAGAGTCTGAGCATTGCTCTTCTGAAGGAGGTGTCGTGCGGGTCAGGTGTAGTGTGGTGTGTGGGGTGACAGAGATCGCTCCACTGCTGAGAGCACCAGATGAGGTGTGTTGTCACAACGTTGCTAAACTATTGTTTACGGAGTATAAAAAGAGCAAAGGTGATAGTGCGTCATGAGGAGATACAGCTGTGATGATACTTAATTTATGATACAGATTTATGTGCCCTCCAGAAACTTGCGTTCAGTGAATGAACGTCGCCTCGCGGTTCCATCCCAAAGAGGGAAGAAATCACTTTCCCGAACTCTCGCATTCCATCTGCTTAGTTGGTGGAATGAACTCCCTAACAGCATCAGAGCGGCAGAGTCACTCACTGTCTTCAAGAAACGACAAAAACTCAACTATTTAGTCTCCACTTTCCTTCCTAATCTGCAATTGCCCCTCTGGCTCCACCACTAACTGTATCACAATATATATATATATATATATATATATATATATATATATATATATATATATATATATATATATATATATATATATAAATACATATATATATATATATAAATACAATTACTAATTTTGCTTTTTACACTTTACATATTACCTGAAACTTGCCTACAGCACTTATTCATTGTTGCTCTGATAGTTGTGTAAATTGCTTCCTTGTCCTCATTTGTAAGTCGCTTTGGATAAAAGTGTCTGCTAAATGTAAATGTAAATGATCTGATTTGGAAACTGAATTGCTTCAGGTCTGTTTTTTATTTTTTAATATTGTATAAGAGGTGAACTATTGCTTAAGTTTGGGTTGGAACTACTGTAAATCCTTGTGTTTATGCTATTTGGAAAAAAAAAAAAAAAATTGAAGGAATAGTTCAACCAAAAACTAGTTCTGTCCTCATATCCTTTTGTTCCCAGAATTTTACCCTCGTAAACTGTACTGGTTCCAAACCAGTTTTATCTTCTCCAACTGTTTTACACAAAATATGATATTTTAGCTGGAAAGCTTTAGCCTTTGACTTTCATAGTATTTGTTTTTCCTACTTTGGAAGATAATGGTTAGAATTGTTTAGCTTTCTTCAAAATATCTTATTTTGTGTTTAACGAAACCTAATAAAGGCACTTTTGAGTAAACTATCCCTCTTAAAGTCAATTGCTATTTTGGGCTTTCCACCTGGATTTTGCCAACCCAAATTCAAAAGCTTCCCAAATCCACATGCAGAGGTGTAAATGCAAACGTTTGGTATCATTTTAAAGGAAACCCTTTAAAATGTTCATTAAACACTGCTGAAAGTGATTAGAATAATTGTATTTGTTGTCTGTGTTATAATAAACCCCTCCAAAAAGAGGCTATTTTTTTGTAAACTCAAATTTGAAAGTGTACCTTTTAGGTTCTGTGTGGTCTAGGTTGCTGTAATTAATTTTGTTGGTTCCTGCACATGTCAGTAGTCACAGGGAAAAACAGAAAAATGTCTCTATCATAATCCAAGCAAAAAAGTTATTTTATCCCTACTGATGAGAGAAAAGAACCATTTATGGGATATTTGGTCAGTACAGACCTTTAAAATTTAAAGAATGCAGAAGTAACTGATGTCACGTATCAGGTACCGGATACGCAGAGTTTAGGTTAAATCTAAATAACTAAATTTTTTTTTTTTTTTTTTGCTGTTCCTACAAAAAAAAAAAAAAAAAAAAAAAGCAAACTAACAGTTTGTAACGTGGAGACTGACACGGAGGGATCCATTATGCAGTATTTATTTATCACAATCTCACTCAAACACAATATGCACCTGAGTGCACACACACATCCACAGTAGTAGTAATGGTTTCAGGAATGACGGTGAACAGACACAGAGTGGGTTACCAGGCATTGGTGGAATGTAAGGGGCGTGATTCTGAGTCCGTGTAACAGGCTTGGATCGAGGGCAGGCAGCGAGAATCAGAGTCCGTATATCAGGCGTGGGTCGTGGGCAGGCAGCGAGAATCAGAGTCCGTAAATCAAGCGTGGGTCGTGGGCAGGCAGAAGGCGAAGCAGAGTCAGGAACAGGCTGGATTCATACACAAGAGATCAGGCTGGATATAACATTCAGTAATGCTGGCCGGGGCTGAACAAGACTTCGCACTGACTGAGTGTTTGAGTGCGGCTTATAAGAGGTACGTGGGTCGTTAACATGATTCAGATCAGGTGTATGCGCAATCAGTGTAAATGGATGATGTAATGCTAAAAGTCCGGAGATGGTGGCCTCTGCTGGCCAGCGAGGGGAATGACCGGGACCGAGTCGGTGATACAGTTATACTTGCCAGATATGAAAACAAGAGAGAAGTCACACAAATACTGACTTAGACTAAATAATTTACTAATAATAACAACAACAACAAGTTAATACCACATTTTACTGACTTACGTTTATCAGTAATGTTTATTGCTAACACTTCATTTAGACATGGATTTATTTATTTTTTATTTATTTATTATTCCACATTGTCAAAAAGTTTAAAAAGCTCTGACAAATATCATCATTTTTTAACAAACCATTCTAATAATATTTTATTAAATGTAAATAGCTTAAGATTTTCCCTATTTAAAGTCAAACATCTGAGAAAGAATGAATAGTTCCTCCTTTGACCAATAGAGAACAATTATATTTTAAATATTTTAAGCTTGTATAAATTAATGATTCAGGATTTTTGTTTATTTTTTATTTTTTTCATGCACAATTGGCACTTCAAACATTTCAAAACTGATTTACTGGGTTTGAATTATTATTATTATTATTATTATTATTATTATTATTATTAGTAGTAGTAGTAGTAGTAGTAGTAGTAGTAGTATTATTATTATTATTATTATTATTATTATTAAATGTAATTTTAGTTTTGTTTGTGCTTTACTTTACATTTAATAATAATCTACTGAGTACATAGTACCACAGCTTTTTCTAACAAGCCTTATTTTTCTATGAAAAGAAATAGAAAAACTGCAAATATAAAATCTAAATCACAAAGCAAATCTGCTGAAAGAGTTTTTAATCAACTTTTAAGAGCTCATATCTATTCCACACAAAGATCCAATAAAAATATCATGGAATACTTCAGCAGAATAACACCCTGGATATTTATAGACCGAGAAAACACTCACTTTGTACCATCTAATTCACAGATTCCCACTTGTACTGTGTGATTACATGCTGGTATGATGCCCATCAGCGTCGCCCCTGGGCAACAATAATCACTTTGTCATATGGACAAGACAGGTGGATGAGCCAGGGATATCTGTGCCCCATCAGTCATAACTGTAGGAAAGAAAAAAACATGTGGCAGCATCTCAAAGTTAGCTTTGACTCTCAAACACAACTGATTTTCCTCTCTCTGGAAGAAGCAGAGAGAAATCTGGGACGCTTGCTTGCCCCGCACAGCTGTACCTGAAGTCACGATAACCCTGACACTTCTCAGCACAACACCTAACTTTCCTCTCCAGCAGCGAACACCCTTACTTTATTCTGTCATACCAAATAAACACCCCTCAAGGGATTTTTAACTTGAACTTGTGCCTGCCTTCATCAGTCTGTCACTGCAGTGGAAACAGCTTCAGCAAACAACAAATCACGCTACACTGATTTCTCACGCCTGATGCTGGCTTAATATTCTATTAATATTCTATATATATAAAATTTTAAACGTTACACTAAAATGTTGTATTTACTCATTTATAGTGGTAAAACACCAATGTTTTAAATATTTCACTTGCTGTATACACACATTTGTGAAAGTATTTCACACAGTGATCCTGGTAAATAAACTGATAATTTCCAAGAACTTTACCACTACAGGGGAGTTAGTGGGAGCTCGGCTCCCCTAACTGAGGCATGGGCTCCCTTGGGGGGGGGGTTGGTGTCAAAAATATTGACAGGTGTCATTTTGACATGCGGTTTCAGTGTTGTGTAATGTGATCATTGATTATTATGTGTAAAAGCACAATTTATTCATGCATGATGGCGATTTATACCTCACTTTAAAAAAAGATAACTACACATGCTATTCTTGTTATGAGCATCAAGGTGTGGTGGCACTGAGGAGTAAAGTCCAGTCATGTCAAAGATGCCTTCATAAGGATGTTAAAACAGTGCTTATTTTTCAAAACAAATAATGTGACGTTTTGTTTTATTTGCTTCATACAGTAGGCCAAAACAATGTTTAAACATTGTGACATTGCTGTAAACTTGTTAGACAATTAAGCTAACAGCAGGTGAACATGACAAAATTGGACACTTTTCATAATTGTGTTTCTTTCATTTTTCGAATTCAAGATTATATTTTTCCAAAGTGAAAAGTGAGATCCCGTGATATTCTATAGGGCTATGTAAAATAAAAAAGCATATGCTTAATGCCATCATATTGCAGTTTTTCTCAGTGGCTTTGGTGTATTTCTCACAACACTATTTACATTTGCACAACAGTTACTGCGTTTCTCAAAACAATTAGTCATTTGTGCACATCATAGTAGCAGTTTCTCATTCCTTCCAACAAATTGCATATGTTTTTAACACTGCTTTCATACAACTCTCTGCTGTTTTATAACATTATCATTTGCTTATGTCATGTCAGTCAAAATGAACTAAACTTGTGAATGCTGAATAGTCATTCCATATAAAACTAAAAGTTTCAAATGGCTGTGCAAATAGTATATAGAGCTTTCTTGGCATTTTCAGGAAGTGTCACCAAAATCTGACTTTTTTGCATTGAAAAGAAAATAACAGAGTAAACTGTCATAAAGAAAACATGACAAAGCCATTTGACAATCTTGTTCATAAACAATGTTGTCAGGACTTTTCATTTTGATGACACACACTTTCATTGACATGAGTTATTACTTTTGAGCAATGAGCTATCCATTTTGAGCAAGTGACACACTTTTGCAGGTTATCATCTAGGTTTTGAAAAATGCGTTAACTATTGTGCAAATGTAAATAATGTTGTGAGAAATACACCAAAGCCACTGAGAAAGCAAACCAAAACAATTTGTTACACTTATATAAATATTTGTTTCTAAACAGAATTACCCCCCCCCCCCCCAAGTAAAAAAAAAAGTGGGCTCCCCCAAAACCAATGGTATAGTTCGAACACTGTGTACCAGTATATTCAAATATGTGCGGTTTACACGGGCAAGGACATTACTGGATTTTTCCAGAAAGGACCATTCACACATCCATTCCAAAATACTGGTATAATCTGTCATTAACTAGAAATGAGCTCTAAATGGCCGTGCTTGTATTAAACATTAAGGCAGTCTGTGTTTTTTCTTAATGGTTTTCCTTTTAAAACTTTAAAATTCATGTAGCTGCTTTTGTCTTTTAGATGGACCAAGTAATGGATATTGGGAACAACATCGATAAAAAGATAGAGAGGAACACTTTCACTCACCGAGTTGTACATTTGAATTTGTGCTGCATCTTGTCCTAGACTTTTTTAAAAATAAAAGACTCCCGATATTGTAGGCTAACGTTATTTAAATGTGACTAAGAGGAGCGCTCCTTCGCGTGCAGGCGTCTCACACAGCACATGAATGCGTCTCACACAGCGCAGCTAAAACTCACAGTGGTTTATCACAAGCATTTTATTAATAATTTTTAATTGCCATTAAAAAAGAACATAGAAACATTACCTGACTAGATGTCCATGTCAGCGCGTTCTAAACATCTTTCCGGCAGTTTTCTTTCTGCATTCACACTGAGCAACATTTGGGAAAATTACTGGTAATGTTACAACATCTCTGTCCAGAAACTTACTGGAACGAATTTACTGATATTTTCAAAAAGGGCCAGTTTACACATGATCCCTTTCCGGAAAATTGCTGGTAATTTTCCAGAAAAGGCTGCATGTGTAAAAGGGGCTACTGAGTTTTCTTACTTATTTTTTTCTTTCTTTTTTTTTTCTTTTTTTTTTCATGTTTGTTGCATTTCAATGTTTTAGATCAAACTAATTTAAAATATTAGTCCAAAGTAGCACAACTAAACATGCATTGAAAATAAAGAGAAAAGAAAATCCAAACTACCCCTGTGTAAAAAAAAAAGGTGTTTAAAAGCTAAACATCATGCTGAGATCTATAGAAATTCAAAAACAAATAAAAAAAAGAAAATGATTCAAATATACCAGTCTGGATACGGCTATAAAGCCATTTCTAAATCTTTTGGACTGCATAGAGCAACAGTGAAAGCCATTATCTACAAACAGCAAAAACATGGAAGAGTGGCGAACATTTCCAGCAGTGGCTGGCCGACCAAAATTACTCCATGAGTGCAGCATCCAGGAGGTCAAAAAAGACCCCACAACAACATACAAAGAACTGCAAGCCTCAGTTAAGGTGAGTGTTCATGATTCTACCATAAAAAAGAAAGACTGGGCAAATTACCAAGACAAAATTCACTGCTAAGCAAAAAGAACAAAGACTCATCTCAGTTTTGCTAGAAAACATCTTGATGATCACCAGAACTTTGGGAAAATACTCTGTCAACTAACAAAACAAACAAATAAATAATAATATTTAAAGGTGTGTGTTCCATTATGTGTGGCGTAAAGGTAACACTGCATTTCAGAAAAAAAAAAAAACAAAACACAATTTCAACAGTAAAATGTGATACTAGTATTATGCATTTGGCCGTTTTGCTGCTTCAGGCCTAGAAAACTTGGGTCCCACTTTATATTAAGTGTCCTTAACTACTATGTACTTACATCAAAGAAAAAATAAATACAATGTACTTACTGTGTTCATAAAGTATTTGAGAACACTTTTGGTGCTCTTGAGTTGGGATAGGGGTTGGGTTAGGGACAGGTTTGGTGGTGTGGGTAGGTTTAAGGGTGGGTTAAGGTGTAGGGAATGGTCAGCGTATTTGTGTATTTACAAATGTAATTACAGAAGTTAATTACAGTTGTAATTACATACAGGTATTTAATCAAGCTTAAGTACACAATAAATACATGTATTAAAACAATAAGTACATTGTAACAAACTATTAGTTCTTGTGTAAGTACATATTGGTTAAGGCCACTTAATATAAAGTAGGACCAAATCTTGTGTGGCCTAGTCAAAGACCTGACCTGAATCCAATGGAGATGCTGTGGAATGTGGCATTTAAAAAGGTGGTTCATGCTCGAAACCCCTCCAATGTGGCTGAATTACAAAAATTCTGCAAAGATGAGGGGGCAAAAATTCATTCACAGCATTGTACAAACTCATTGCAAGTCATCAAAAACCCCTGATTGCAGTTGTTGCTGCTAAGGATGGCCCAAACAGGTTTAGGGTGCAAACACTTTCACAGAGGGCTAAGGAAGAATTCTGTTTTAAATTCTGTTTTCCCTTAATAATAAAAACCTTAATATCAAAACTGTATGATGTGTTTACTTGTGGTATATTTGACTAATATATAAATTGTTCACTTTTGTATGGCACTGTATGTATATGTATTTACATATTTATATTTAAATATTTATATTTATAATTGTATGCAGTGAGTTTAATTAATTGATTGATGTTTAGATGGAGGCAGACCGACGGTAAAAGCTTGCAAGTGATTGTAGGTAAGGAATACACTGAGACGAACTGAATAAATAAATTAAACCCAAAACAAGAGGGCCTCTAGTTTCACCAGAAAATCAGTCAAAAAATAAACTGTATGGATTACTTGTTCACAATAAGATGGATATGCACTTTAAAAATAGTGTAACACTATAATAAGGTTCCTCTTGTTCATGTAAATAAAGTTTGTTACAGTAGAACTTCATCTTTGATAATGTTAGTAAAAACAAAGCTGTTTAATGTTATTTCATGTCAGCTGAAGTCCACAAAATCACAGTGTTAAAATCATGTTTTAATAAATGCCAAGATGAACATCAATAAAGATTCATAAATGCATTAGTAGTGTTTATCATTGTCAGTAAAAGTTATCTAATGTTAACAAATGGAGCCTTATTCTAAAGTTTTAGAGAAAATAGGCTGAATTCCCATTTCATGCTGACTTTAATATTACTCTGAGCGATTTCATCTCCCTCTGCCCACATGCTCTATTATAATAAACAAAACTATGCATGAAACTGCGTCAGATATGGCTTCCTTTCAGAATGATTTTATTCATACATCATTTTCATGGTGTATAATGCACTGCAGCAGTTTATTGTACCTTACAAACACTTTCCCCAGCATAATATTGTTTTGTCTTTTACCAGCAAGAAAACCGATTCCTTGCTTGTCAAAATAAAATGCCTTCCTAGTTTTACTGAATACATTAATAAATATGCATGCGCATGCGTAAATACATAACATATATTATACACTATTTTAAACATATAGGCCAGTTGCACTACAGATAACTAAATAAAGAGCTGTATGAAGACCTAACAAAGACAAACAGTAATTTAATCACTGTGTGGTCAGAATCCCCTCAAGGCAAGTCAGTTCACTCCGCGGCCATATTCATAACGCCTACAGGCAGCTATTTCTAGAGATGCATTATGCAAGTACAGCTCTAACGTATTTTAATTAGAGAAAGCCAGAAACCTACATAACTTGATTTCAGCAAGATACACAAATTCGTAGAAAAAGTTTTGCTTCTTATACAGAAAAAGAGACAGAGTAAGCAATGAAGCTGTTAGATTTTTTTATACATTTGGCCAAAAATATTGAAATCGTTTACTCACCATCACCGTTCCAGGCCTGAATGACATTTGTGCTTCTGTGGAAATTAAATAAAATAATAATTATTATTATATATTATAGAGACATATACTGTAGAGTTTTTTGTACTGTATATACAGTGGAATTTATTATTACTGTATTTAGGCAAATTGAGAGTTAAGCTTGGGTTTTACTATCGAAATGGATCCTGCTTTTCTCTTAAATGGCACCTATGGTGAAAAATCTACTTTTCAAGCTGTCTGGACAGAAATATGTACTAGGTATAGTGCATAGGCAGTCATATTGGGTCCTTTTTTTTCAATTGAACAACATAAAAACGATGGACCAATTGGAACGGTTTTCAGACCGACCGCAACTTGACGTAGGAGTGCGGTCCCCCCACCCATCGAATTAATTGACAGCTGCTTAACATGTCCCGTTAGTCACAAGAGAAGATGAGTGCAATGCAACCGGGAATAAAAGATCTGTTCAGTTCGGATCATCAATCGTCATCAAATGTGATCAAGAGTGAGTTTCACAAGTTTAAAATGTTTTAAAACAGTGCATTTATGTAATGAATTACAGCGATTTACTTCAGAATTACTTCATCAGTACAGCCACGTGTCAGAAAACTTATGAAAGAAGACGATTCAATCCTGCTTTGTGGACGTTAAATCAGGTTTATTTTGTATATTAGCATAACAGATACCCATACAGCAGTGGAGATTAGCCTGTATCCTGTCACATATGCATACAAAAATAGTGCAAAGCTAAACGCGCTGTCTGTATATATGTGCGTATCGTGTCCGTGCTGGGTATGTGTGTCTGTGTGTGTGCACGTGAACTTTGTAACGACATAGAGGTTGTAACTTTAAAACAGCAAATGCATCAAATACTCATGGGTATTCAAGTTCTTACTGTAGTAACTCAAATACTTAAGTTCTTACTGTAGTATTTCTCACAAACGCTACATGAAATCTGCTTCCTTTATGTCTGTTTGTTGTCTGACACAGCCGAGGGAGGAGATTAAGGCATGCAGAAAGGCATGTAGAAATGGATGAGGACTAGCCTTAAAGGCGCAGAACAGCAAAACCGCCACCCAGTGCAAAACTGTATAAAACAGAAACTTATAAAAGGTATAACAAAAAATCTGATGGATGTTTTAAGCTGAAACTTTACAGACACATTCTGGAGACACAAATGGTTCATAATCAATCTGAAAAAAGGGGTAACCTAGGTCCTCTTTAAAGCTCGTAAATAAACTTTGGTGTCTGCAACATGTTTACCAATGCGTATGGTGATGTTTTATATATGAATGCTTCAACCAAATGTCTTTAGCCTTTAAACTCTGTTTATCATAGCACTCCGAGGTTTGCTACAGGCTGTCATAGACTAACTCATCATTGTGAACTGTATGTCAAAGCTGAGTGGCCTTTTTTGAATGCAAGAAGGCACACCCACTGGGTGACTCTGGTCTTACAAGGCTCTTCTGGCACCTTTATACCCATGTTCCCTTCTTCATATGTCAAAAAGCCAGTATGGCCTAAGTTTAAGTGATTCTTATCATTTGTCTTTTCCCCGGGTTTGAACTGAAATAGGGAACGATCCTTTAGTCATGCCACCCCCTCATCTTGAAATTCTCTTCAGTCTGAACTAAAAATTCCAGTTAAATCAGTTCGCTATATCCTTTATAAAAATAAAAAAACAGCAACAATCCATTTCTCAATGTGTGTATTTTTAACATATTATAATGTGGTATAGCTGAATAACTAATTTGTACTTTTATATTATCTTTATTTTTTATTTATTTATTTATTTATTATTATTATTATTATTATTATTATTATTATAACTATTATTATTCATAATTCATGTATTGGTGATATCTTGGCAAAGTCACCCTTGTAAATGAGATCTTGATGGGTTTTTATCTGGTTAAATAAAGAAACATACATATATATTTGGTGCTAAACAGCTTAATGTATGTAAAGCAACTTATGCAAAGTAACTTGGTTGACAATTTGGACATTCTATCATACAGTACCATTTACCAATGTTGTTTAAGGATGATGACTAAAACCCATAATCTCTGACTGTGGCGTTTCATTAACCTTATTTTATATAAAATTATTTTATACAACAACAATTTTTATAACAACAAAAACACTCAATTTAAGTATGACTTAAGTATTATAATGAAAAATATTTATAGTTATGTGTGTGAGTAAAATATAGTTGCTGTTGTATTGTTAACTACTGAAGATATTTCTTCAATACAAAACTAATGTAATTTAGAGCATTGTCACATTAAATGGATTACACACACACACACACACACACACACACACACATTATTTTAGAAAAAAAAATACCACATAAAACTCTATCAACAAAACGTTTATTTGATGGAAAAATCTTGATTTTCAAATCACAAAATGTGAAAACATTTGTATTTCTTTATTATTGTTTTTATTTATTTTTTTTAAACCTGCATAAAACATTACTGGACTGAAAAATAATAGAGTAAATATTTAACAGCATTAACAACATTATAACAACAAATATTTAACAACATTATATATGCACACATTTACATTGCCACATCCGATTTCCCAGTGGGTTCGTGTTCCTATTTTGTTCTACATACACATGAGGGTAAGTAAATTATAACATTTGTGGGTGTCCCTTTAATTCTCTTTCTGGTCTGAAGGGCATGATTAATCGCGTTTAGGAAACATTACTTTCTAATTAATTTCACTAAAATATTGCTTTAAATTGACCACCCAACCACAGACTCAATTTTGAAAACTTTACTCGTTGCCGACTTTCTGTTTGTCATATATATTAGCATATAAATCCTTTACCACACCCCGCGAGGCCTGTCATAATTAGTCTCCACAAATGTGTCTGTGCTGACTCATTTATTTCATTATCATATTCTCAAGCAAAAATTAAAGCCACTGAAAGACCATTAGCAGCTCGGTCCTCTGACCTACTTCTTAGCGCTTCACCTCTGGTGCTGAATGAGATCATCTCTATTATAGCTCATTATTTTCATCTAGGGCATAAGGATTGATTAAGCGCATACCTCATACAGTGTGTGGTCACTACTACTTACCGCATGCAATTAGTATTGATCCGGTGGGGTCGAATGAGACAATGAAAGATAAGGCCAGCTCTGGACCGATATAGCTATATTCCATTAGCTGCATAAAGCATGGGGGAAATGCTATATGGCTTGACTTTCTTTGCAAATGGGAGTCTTTTTACTTTCAGCATCGTGGTTCGCAGATTGATATTTCACACTGGGTGGAAATGATCTAGATTTCAGTGATTGATCATCTGTTGGCTTTTCTGAAATCAAGATAAACAGTTGTCGAAGAGAGACTCCTAGCGGCCAGAGGTAGTAGTATCGGTCAGTTCATATGTGATCTGGTTAATGTGATTATATGGGGCGTTGATATTTTAGAGATTTTAATTTAACTCTTGTTTTTAGAAAAGTGTCGACCACCTATTTATACAACACAAATAATATAACTACACAACTATCCATGAAAATTGGTTGTCATAACACTCACGTTGGGTCAAATATGGATACATTTTTTTTACATAGAACAATATTTGGTGTCCCCTGATAAATCCATGACTAAGCTGGAGGAATATTTATAAATGAAGAACAATATTTATTATTATTATTATTATTATTATTATTATTATTATTATTATTATTATTATTATTGTTATTAGTGTAATTCGAAATTAATATTAATGAAAATATTAAAACAGTTCATTCTGATGTTGGAAAAAGCTTCAGTGTTTTGTGTTTGCAAACACAATTGTACATAATTACTGTTGTTATTATTATTACTATATATATATATATATATATATATATATATATATATATATATATATATATATATATATACATATATATATATGTATATATATATATAATAACATATATATATATATATATATATATATATATATATATATATATATATATATATATATATATATATATATATATATATATATAATAACAACAGTAATTTAACAACAGTTATTTTTATTTTTATTTATTTATTATTATTATTATTATTATTATTATTATTTTTATTTTTATTTTTTAAAGACAATTAGCCAGGTAACCAATAGTTTATTATAAAATATTACAATAGAATATAATACCATCGAACTCATGCATGTGCATCATAAGCTGGATAAGGTATTTAATATTTATTCAATTATGATTTTTATTTTAATTGTATTGTTTTATAGAATATGGAATGGAATAGGCAACAGAGGTTAGCTCTCACCTCACAGCAAGAAGGTCGCAGGTTTGCATGTTTTCCTTCACAGACCAAAGACATGCCGCAATAGGTGAATTGGATAAACTAAATTGGCCGTGGTGTATGTGTGTGAATGAGTGTGTGTGGGTGTTTCCCCATACCGGGTTGCAGCTGGAAGGGCATCTGCTGTGTAAAACATATGCTAAATAATGAATGAATGAATAAATTAATGAATGAATGAATGAATGAATGAATGAATTAGGTTAGGTTACTTTATTTTTACCCGAAGTTAGATTCGGTTTGCAGTCAAGAGTCCTCATCTCATAACAGTGCCACACAAAGAAACTCACAAAGTAACAATAACAAATTAACATTAAGACATTAAACATAAACATAAACATAGAAACACTTATAAAGAATAAATAAATAATAACTTCAAGAATGAATGAATGAATGAATTAAAGGAATGGAATGGATTAGATCATTTTTAATTTAAAGTGCAACAAAATTTAAAGTGCTCTCCAGTCAGTACAACAGCCATTTTGTAGATTAAAAAAAAATTGTGGTAAAATTTCTAAAATAATTAAATTTGTATAAGAACAAATATATATAACAGAATATGATCATGCATTAATTCAGACACATATACATACAGTAAATAATGCATTGAGCACCTTATGTTTTAACAACTTTGAGGTTTTTGAATGTTTGTCCTTGAATTAATCTGTACCTTCTTCCTGAAGTAAACAGTTCAACCAGAGGACCCATGTTTGAAGTTTCTTTTAAAATGTTCTGTCCTTTTCTTTTAGTCAATTGGTGCTGTGTAGTTCTTCCATATAAAATAAGGTAAACAACTTTTTTGAATGTTTTTTCTTTGTTGATAATTTATTAAAATATGGCTGTTAAAAAAACTCTATAAAACCTGTAATTGACTTGGGTTTTTTCCAGTTTTACTCAGATCATACATCAAAATTTGCTTCATGAACAAATGATGACAGCTTGTACAAGGCTGCATCCACCAACTGAGCCGCTGGCATTAAGATGAACGGTAATATGTTTCCGGGAATGATAAATTTACTTGACTAGTACTTTACTGTCATTGAGTAATAATTCTCTATGGCCACAAGAGGGCAGAGCAACTTTATTAATACATTTGAATACATTTCACTAGTGGGGAAACAAGTAAAAACTTGTTACACCTAAATGAATTAAAAATTTTACTAAATAAGCTAAAAAATACTTATTTGAGGTATAACAAGTTGAATATGAATTTGTTTGATTGTTTTCATTGTTGTTGTTGTTGTTGTTGTTGTGTTTGTTTATTTTCAGTGTAGTTTTCTAAGTAAACAACCATACAATCTTTTCTGTGTACTTCTTTAATCGTCAATGAAAAAGCCAAAAGCCTCAAAACCTATAAAAAGAACCCACATTAAAACAATAAAATTATTTCATTTTGAAATAAAAGACCCTTTGTCTACTCTTTATGTAACAACACAGTAATCAGCCATCTCATGCTAGCAGTTCAAGTTTCTGCATCAAAGGCCACATTTGAGTAACAAAAATAGCCATTGCTTCCAGTCTTATGAGTGATGATTTACCTCCAGCTGTAACCACAAGACTGCTAATGTTGTTTTTCCCTTTACAGTTTGAGGCTAAATGTAAACAAAAAAAGGTGGTATGTAAACCTGAACTCAGCTGTATACTGTGATGGAAAATACTGCTAATTCATTATTACACTGATGCTGTAGTTGTCGTCCTGCCTCTTAATAAACCTCTAATAGTTTCCAAGGCAATATTGCTTCATCTAAAGAAAAATTCTCTGTGGATGAATGAATGTTAAATTTGAAATGGTAGCCTAAGTGGAAGGAGATTTATGAAGAGCCATGTCTTTTATAAAATCCTATTAACATCTATGCTAGTTAAGGTGTCTGTGGGTGCGCAAGTAGCTCAGTTCATTACAGAAAAATAAAACTCTTAGAGACATTATAGGATCAGGTGAAAAGCTTCGGGTCTTCAGTCACCGCTCGCTCTCATTCTTCCCATTATCTTCAACACTTACAGCAAATCAGCTTCTTCTGAATTGGATGAAAGCAAGAAATCAATCAATCAATCTGTCTGTCTGTCTGTCTGTCTGTCTGTCTGTCTGTCCATCTGTCAGTCTGTTCGTTCGTCCATCCATCGCTTGTTTATGAATAAACATCTAATGTCATAAAAAGAAATGAAAATGGAAGTGACAGTGTCTATTGCAAACTCCAGTCTTGAGCTCAATAGATGTTTTGTTTGTTTTTTGACATATCTCGGAAGACTTTTATCAGCCGTGTCTGATATGGATCTGACACACTGCCTCACTTTATGCTTCATCAGGCTGTCATCTCCGTTTCCACTGTGACAAAGACTTCCTCTTATGTCATCTACATGTAAATATAATCCAGTTTTATGTCTTGTGTTTACTTTTTGGTAACGGTTAGTCATTCTGTTTGTACTATTAAGTTTAATAACCTATTAAGCTTAACAGCCATTACGTAAAAAGTGTTTCAGTAGTGGGCAACTTTAACACACACGCACACACACACACATACACCTCTATACTGGCCAAGAGGGGACCAGGGTTTCTGCTTATTTTAATAAAACAAAAATCACATATAAAATTTTCTTTTAAGGTCTTTATATAACTGAAAAGCTCTGGGTATAACCTAAAGCTCTGGGTGACTTCTACCTATCCAACAGGGGTACGTTATAGACTGCAGAGACACTGAGTGTCATAGTGTGAAACACACAGACTGCTGGAACAGAATTGTAACTCGTAATCTGACTTTATTACATGCTAAAATCCAAAACTTTTCACATTTATATATTATTAAATGTTCTCTTAGTAACCTTAAATGCTAAAAAATGCTGTTTTAGAGTACCTGCAAATACAGTAATCAACATTTGAAGTGAATCGTAAAAGTAGCTTTCGGACAACTTTGATAAAAGGTTTTGATCCATTTCAGATGTTGAATACTGCATTTCAGACTTGAAACTAACAAAAATACACACACACATATATATATATATATATATATATATATATATATATATATATATATATATATATATATATATATATATATATATATATATATATATATATATATATATATATATAAATATATGATGATTTTTTTCTGTAGCATGTCAGCTTGAAATATCAATTTACATATCCAAACATTATTTTTTAAAAGATAAAAAGATTAACCTGTGTGGAAATGACCATATAATAGTGAATTTGTTCAGAAAGTTTTTGGGTCCCCTGTTGGCTGATAAAGCACGATGCCTGCTTAATTTATTTGTCATTTTACAGCATCACAAAAACAATATGGAGCTCAAAAGGTTATGGTACTCAAAACTCAATATTTCTTTTACTTCTGAATTCAGTTTTTTTAAGGGTTTCAAAGGTTTTGCTGTGAAGTGAGGAACTAAATTATCTAATTGCATTATGTTTTTTTTTATTTCTTTAGTATGTTTCACAGTGTACGTTTTAAGGCAATAGCTGTTATATATATATATATATATATATATATATATATATATATATATATATATATATATATATATATATATATATATATATATATATATATATATATATATATATATATATATATATATATATATATATATATGTTTCTGTTTACTCCATGCAGTTCTGAGAGCTGAGATGCATATTTTGATTTAATCAAATCAGTTACATTATTTAAGAATTTGGCAATTAAACAGTTAAAATCATGTAAGTTTCTAAGCAGTTTAGTAGTTTTAATAAGGACTGCGGTTGATTAACAGAGTTATGCAAACATTTGAAAACAATATTTATCTGATGTGGCGAAGCAGTGGCGCCTTACAGCAAGAAGGTTGCTGGGTCACTGGTTCGAGCCTCGGCTCAGTTGGCGTTTCTGTGTGGAGTTTGCATTTTCTCCCTGTGGATCATCCAAGTGGATGCTACACACTGGTGGTGGTGTGGAGAGACCCCCCCTCATGATTGTGAAGCGCTTTGGGTGTATGGCCATACACAATAAATGCGCTATATAAATACACACATTACATTACATTACATCCCTGCATTCGCGTGGGTTTTCTCCGGGTGCTCCTGTTTCCCACACAGTCCAACGACATGCGGTACAGGTGAATTGGGTAGGCTAAATTATCCGTAGTGTATGTGTGTGTGTGTGTGTGTGTGTGTGTGTGTGAATGTGTGTATGGATGTTTCCCAGAGATGGGTTGCAGCTGGAAGGGCATCCGCTGCGTAAAAAACTCGCTGGATAAGTTGGCAGTTTATTCCGCTGTGGTGAACCCGGATTAATAAAGGGACTAAGCCAAGAAAATGAATGAATGAATGAATTTATCTGATGCATTTTTACAGTTTAATTTAGTGGATGTTTTCATCCCTAACATAACAAAAGGGTAGCAAATTTGCCGAGAGTGTATCATTGAGTTTAAAAAAATACCCAAGCATTTTCTTAAAATATTTGTCAAAGTAAGATTTGTCACCAAAAATCATTCTGCTAGCAGTAACACAGAAAACGTTATGGCCAAATTAAGACTCAAAATCACCCCAGAGTGAATGAAAAGATCTACAATAGTATAAGGGTTAAGCTAACAAAATCCATTTATGTTGGGACAACATCAAAGAATTTTGTGGAACCAAGCATTTTTTTACAGTCTAAGATCATGGAATTTCCTGAACATTTAAAAATAGGTTGTATGCTTGACTAAACGTATCATGTTATTTTGCAATTATGGACTTGACAGTACATTACACATTTTTTGTAAAGAGTGTTCTTTGCTTTTAGTGATTCTTGTTTTTTGTTAGTACATTACAAATAGGATATTTTACCCTCCAAAGTGCACTTCGAAATTAAATAAAACCATAGCCGCTGTACTGAAGTATTGTTCCAAACCAACGTGCTTAAAACTGTCCACTACGAAAGGCCCTTCAAAATGAATTACTTTGAAAGGAAAAACTGATGGACACTTAAGGCCCCCATAATCCTTTGAGCAGAGAAGTTGTTTGCTGTCACACACTTAGTTCCATATAGGAAAGGGCCCATCCCTATGCCCTAACCCCTTGAAAGCTGTCACTCCGGAAGGTAAGCCCTTCGAAGAGATCAGGACATAGGGATGAGCCCTTCTGAATGGAAAAAGTTTCTTTTGCAAAATACGGCAACACAAGGCTTCAGGTTACTGGTCTATTTGCTAATTTTACTATTTTTATTGTAATAATAAGCAAATAATAATAATAAAAATATAATTTTGCAATATATCAATTTGTATTGAATGCATGTTGTAATTTACACTATATTCTGTTTTATAATCGTTAGACTGCAACTTTTATAAAAAGAAAACACTAATTTATTCAACAATAGCTTTCCCTGTTTCTGTTTGTTTTTTGTTCTCTGTCTGTTTTAACGTTTTAACGAATGAAGCAAATCAAAATTCACAACGTTATACTAATTAATCAAAACTTTTACATAACCATATTGCTTTTCATATGATTTGAAGTGCTTCTATTATGCTCATTTGTTAGTCACCTTGGATAAAAGCATCTGCCAAATGAATAAGTGCCATGTAATGTAAATGTTTTTGTTGTGGTGTTTCTAAAGAAGAGATTAACTAAGTTGTTTTACATTTTACAACAAGATATATTTACAGTATACACACACACGCACGCACGCTCGCACGCACGCACGCACGCACGCACGCACGCACGCACGCACGCACACACACACACACACACACACACACACACACACACACACAGTTCTCAGCCTAATTGAGTACATTCCATTTGGAACATGAATGTTTTTTCTCAATTTCTTATTGAATGTAGGCAAGGTATTTTGCTGCACTTAAACAAACCAGATTTATTAAACAGATATATTTATTAAAATAATATTTTAGTCACCAAGCACATTTAGAAATTGAAAAATACAATTAAAAAGGAAAATATTGCAAAAAAAAAAAATACAACCTACAAAATAAATAAAAAAATTAGCTTCTCTTGATTTTTTTTATTTGTATTTAATATTTTTCTATAACATATACATGTGTGTGTACTTGTTTTTGCACTGTTATTGTAAGTTATTTAGTTAAATAAGCTCCAGATTTTGCTTCAAAACTGACTAATGTATAAGCACAAACATAATATTGTATAGCTTTCTATTAAAAATATGAATTCAAAAGATAGATATGTGAGGGATGTACTTACATATGCTGAGCACTGTACAATTATAAATAATATCTAACTTATAATGGAAAAGAATTCTGCAACATCTTACAAGATCTAGAAAAAAAGTCTCAATTTATTTGCTGAACATGGTGCATAGCTGCTCATTCAGATGTAGTTTTTGAGATGCGCTGTATTCCATTTGGAGGGGCTCCCTATGCCTTAATCTCTTCAAAGGGTGACAGCTTCAAAGCGAATAGGGCATTGGGATGGTGTATGACACCAAACAACTTTCCTGTGCAAAGGACGATTAAAAGTGGCCCAAAGCGTTCATCAGTTGTACCCTTTCAAAATCCTTCATTTTGAAGGGTCCTTCAATGTGGACAGTTTTAGGATCTTCAGTTTGGAATAACACTTCAGTGTGGTGGCCATGAAATGCCCTTTAGATTTAGCATGTATAAAGTTGAGGGCAACATTATTAGCCTTTTAGCAAAATATTCCATTTTAAATATTTCTCATGGGATATTTAATGGAGCAAGGAAATTTTCAGAGTGTTTCTGCAGTTTTTGAAAAATTAAAAATTAAATTTAAAAAGTACACTAATTACTCTTGCCTATTTAACCTAATTAACCTATTTTTAGCCTTTAAATTGCACTGAATATTAGTTAATTGAAAAATATCTTGTAAAAATTTTGCTGTCATGGCAAAGACATGAGAAATCAGTTTTTACAAATTAGTATTTAAAACTAAAATGTTTAGAAATGTGTTGAACAAATATTAGCTCTGTTAAACAGAAATTGTGGAAACAATATAAAAGACAAAAAAACTTTGACCTTTGAGATTTACAACGCACCAACTGTGTAGCTTTAGGCCCAATCCCAATTCTACCACTTAGCCCTTCCCCTTACCCCTACCCCTCAATTTTCAAGGAGAAGGGGTGTCCCAATTCTCTTTAGCTTGAGGGCTAAGGGGAAGGGCTAGATAGCCCTTGAAATGAAGATTTAACAATTACCAAAGACCACACTCGAAACTATGTGGTACAAAATTTACCCAGAATACATCTGCTACAACTGCAACATGGCTGCACACGAAAGTCAGGAGATGCACAAATTAGTATTTTTTTTTGTCATTATTATGAGTTTTTACAACAAACATGTTTTAATACATTCATAACAACATTCATGTTTTATCGTCATGCTTAAAAAAAAAAAGATAAAATAAAACCAGGTAGTCGGCGCAATAACCTAGTGGTTAGCACGTTGACATATTGTGCAGAAGCACATCAAGGCTGAAAATAAATCTCTAAAAAATTTTAATAAAACCAGCTAAACTTTGCTATCTATAATCCCTAATAATAACGACTGTATAGCAGTCCCAGAAACATACTTTCAAGTCTAACACTCAAAAATACTTGAATACCCCTTAAAAAAAGTCTAATGGCTGTGAATTACCTTCATACAGTGTTTGCTATAATGTTAATTTTGTTTTTGTATGTTTATATATAATATGTCCACCGTGTAAATGCACAGTACAGTTACAAGCCTATTGCCAAATTATATTGTTACGATAACATGATATATTTCTCTTCTGGGATTTTCAGAAGATAAATACCAAAAATAATGCATCTTGAATAACGACAGCAGTCGTTATCATCGATTTCATATGAAGCAAGAACTTATGATGAGATATGATGACATGCGCAGATGCTGTAGTGGGGTCCTATTTCTTAGGAGTGTAATTTGAAGCCCTTTCCCTTCACACTCTGTTTCAAGGGCCAATTGAAAGGGAAAGGGTTAAAAAATATTTATACTATAGGTTACACAAAAAAAACTTTTACTCACCCTTGTTTAAAATCTAATTTTTTCATATTTTTTCTACTATGGAAGTCAATCAGCTGCATTTTCTTTTCTTTTTTCTTTCTTTTTTGTGTTCAAGAGAAGAAAGAAACTCATATAGTCCATATGAGGCAGAATGGCAGAGGTCATTTTCATTTTTGAGTGAAGTATTCCTTTAAGTGCACCATACTTTTAAATATTTCAGACCTGGGAAAGTCTTGCGAGCTTACTTCCTGTTGAGCAAGCCTGCTCTTATGTAGCCAACACTGTAAGTGTGAATACTTGAACAGACCCATTGAGTGAAGGAATGCCAATGATGTCACGTGCCACCTTGATGGCAAACAAGTCATTTTTACTGTTTGATTAAATGCTTTAACTTCATGAACAGGATGTTTTAAGAACTTGCAGTATAATTTATTGGAACAAAGACATCTTACTCTATATGCCAAAAGATCAAGGAAAATTCGATTCATCATGCCTCAACACTTTTAAAACTTTAGAATTTTATAGACTATCCATGGTGACCTGGTACACAGGCATTTTCCCTTTAGCTGTGTGGGTGTACAGTATATCCGTTCCTTTTCTCCTGTCATTGCTTTACACAAAAACCCAGAGCTTTCACTAGTGATCTTTTGGGAATCCTGCCAGCGTGTAATCAGTGACTGTGTGGAAAGTGACACAAGAGGGGGATCTAATTGCTGGAAGACTGCTTTAATTACAGGGAGAGCACATGTCTGTCGCAACCCAAAGTGAAAAGACAAAGTAGAAGGCATTTAAACAGTGTGGGGGAGAGACTGTTGAGCGGAAAGAAAAGGTGAGCAGACTGAATAAAAACACAAATGATGAACTTTTATTGGCAGCTGGGTAAAGCAGTTTTGTATCTCACCTTCAACAGCATGAGTGGCATTATTGCACTTGCTCTTGAAAAAATAATGAGTATCAACATGAATACTGTACATCTGTTTTATAAACACCTGAAAAAAATTGGCAGGTTAAGTGTGCTGAGCTCTCAACACTCAACAACTTTCTATTAAATATCTTCCAGAATATTTATTTCATACTTTTGTTAGCAAATTTAAACATTCTGAGTAAAAATTTCACAATATCCGCAACCCTGGAGTTTTGAGATTTTATCTACATTCACTATCTGCATTTTTAGATATTAATATTTAAAGTCAAATGCAAAATATGAAAATCTTTTTAACTCTGTAATTGGGATTTCTTTTTTGAAACAGGTGAAATATTGCTAATTCAAAATAAAGAATGTTCTGCTTGAAATTATAGTTAATGTTGATATTATAATAATGTTCTATCTTGCAAATCATTAAGTGAAGAAAAACAAACATGAACAGTTTATTTATATTTGATTAAGAAATGTATATTTGTTTCAAACCATAAAATTAGGAACCATCTGTTGACATTTGAGAAAGTTGCATTAAATTATCACTTACATTTTATTTTGTGACTTTTTTTCACAACTATCTCTAGGGTTTACAGAGAATGGTCTGAAAAAGTGAACAAATCCAGTGAGTGGCAGTCCTGTGGGTGCAAATGCCTTGAGGTCAGAGGAGAATGGCCAGACTAAATCAGCTGATATAAAGGCAACAGTAAGTCAAATAACCACTCGTTACAACTGAGGTATGCAGAAGAGCATCTCTGAACGCACAACAATTCAAACCTTGTGGCAGATGGGCTACAGCAGCAGAAGACCACACCGGGTACCACTCCTGTCAGCTAAGAACAGGAAACTGAAACTACAATTTGCACAGGCTCACTGAAATTGCACCATAGAAGATTAAAAAGCTTTGCCTGGTTGGATAAATCAAATTTCTGCAGCAACATTGAGATGATAGGTTGCTAGTGGTGGCGAAATGGTGTGGGGGATATTTCCTTGGCACACTTTGGGCCCATTAGTACTAATTGAGCATCGTGTCAACAACACAGCCTATTTGAGTATTGTTGCTGACCATGTCTATCCCTTTATGGAAGAGCATGAATAATCTCAGACTGGTTTCTTAAACTTGACGAGTTCACTATACTTAAATGGCCTCCACAGTCCCCAGGAAATCCAATAGAGCACCTTTGGGATATGGTAGAGTGGGAGATTTGCATCATGGATGTGCATCCGACAAATCTTGCATGATGCTATCTTTTCTATATGGACCAAAGTCTCCCTTGTTTAATCTATACCACAAAAAGATTTTGAAGGCAAGTTTTGAAAGCACAAAGGGTTCTAGCCTAGAACTAGTAAGGTGTACCTAATAAAGTGGCCTATATATATATATATATATATATATATATATATATATATATATATATATACATATACAGTAAACAGTATGTGTATATAAGCAGGTATGTAAATATAATAATTTGTATAATTTGTATATAATAAGATAGGTAATAATTCACCTCGAGATTAGAGTATGGCTGAAATCTTTGTATTTAAGACCCTCTCAATCCAACGGTTGACTTTGATGTCCTTAAAGGCTCAATATCATAAAATTTGTGACATCTTAAACGCAATTCATGTTTCATGTTATTGTCTATTTACTACTGCATGTATGCATTTTATCTCAGTATCATAAAACGCATCTAAACATTGATATATTTTTTTCTTTATTTTTTTAACAGTGAATTGCTTATGAACTCTGTATAATATAGAAAACATAGAGCATCTCAAAGTGTTCAAAAGTGTTACATCTTTTGGTTCAACTTATATGTAAATCATTCTAGTAGCATGTTTTTAAACATGGACACGATGTCGTTCATCTTTTTCTTTGAGATTATTATTGGTCCTCTTGTGTACACGTACATTACTGATTGAATTTTGTAAAGTTGTAACCCTCAAAATGTGCAAAGTTGTCAATAAGAATATGGGAATAACTAATTTTTGGAATAAAAAAAAGTCAAACAGAACTTTTTTTTTAATTCAAAGGTGCATTATGCACAAAAGGTGCATTCAAAGGTACACAATATGCATTTACTATATCAATCAAATAAATGCTACTGGCTTTTTGTTCTCAATAACTATTGGTATTAGCTTTGACTTCCTATATATGTAGCAAATAAATTTGGAATGCATCAAAAAGCATGGCTAAATCAATGAATAAAGATGCATGCAATTTAGTACTTTGTAAAAATCTAGTCAAAGCTGCACAAATGGGTGCTTACTTTATATTCATTGCTATTTTTGTCTTATATGATGTCATCTCTTTTCATTTCAAAAGAGCATTTAACAGCCTTCATCACATCAAGCTTTCCCAGCGATTTGAAAGCATAGTAAATCCACCTTTGAAGCTGATTAAACTGGAATGTTCCCTGTGATAACAGTATTTATCTCAGATAACAGTATTTGTGTGGCTGAGTGCTACCCTACTTACCAGCTCTGACTAAAATCACTCACCGGGACTCGCTGACTGTCTGTCTCGCTGACCCATTATTCCAGGTGCTTGTCAGATTTATGTCAGTGCAATTTAAAGGAATGTATTTAAAACAATGCAGGAACAATGTTATTATTATTATATATTGTTATTGTTGTTGTTATTATTATTATTATTATTATTATTATTATTATATGAATAGCATAACCTAATATTTAAAAGTATTTCAATTAGATAAAAAATATAGAAACTAATAATAATAATAATAATATTTGTCATTATGATTATTATTATTATTATTTAATATTTATATATTTTAAATCTTATTTAAATTAATTATGTAAGTTATTCCTGTGATAGTACACTTAATAGGCTGATTTGGTGGAAATAAATCAAATGTGGAAATAAATCAAATAAATCAAAATAAATTAAAAGAAAATAAAGACATACATATGTAACCATGAACAAACATTCTTCATTTGTGTAATGTTTCATTGATGATCAGTAGACAGTGAAGAAGCCGGAAGTCCATTTGCATGTTGTGTAACCTCATGTCATCAAGTGTATTTAAAATCATAAATTCAATTTTGAAAATGGTGATGGAAATATTGCACAGTAAGTCAGCGTGCGTTGACCGGAAAATATGAAGTCTAAACAAGTAATTCAGTGCATATTGTGTAACGCCTGAACTGTGTGGGTTTAATCCTGATTTAAAGCATCAGCCAGCAATTAAGCACATCATCACTGCCTGCCTGTTCTTTGATGATTGATCTGAATCATTCCTAGAATTCTTGTTATCTCATTTGTGTAACAAGCTGTAAGTGAACAATATATATGTTTATTATTAGATTATTATTATTATTGGATAGATTATTATTGGCTTAGCCCTTTTATTATTCTGAGTTTGCCACAGCGGAATGAACCACCAACTTATCCAGCATATGTTTTACGCAGGGGATGCCCTTCCAGTTGCAACCCATCACTGGGAAACATAAACACTTATTCACACACATGCACTACGATTAATTTTAGCATGCCAAATTCACCTATACCACGTCTTTGGACTTGTAGGGGAAACCAGAGCACCCGGAGAAAACCCACACGAACACAGGGAGAACATGCAAACTCCACACAGACATTGTTATTATTATTGTTGTTTTTGTTGGTATTGTTGTTTGTTGTTATTATTGTTAGTGTTATTATTATTATTAATATTATTATTGTTCCTATTGATATTATTGTTATTATTATTGTTGTTGTTGTTGTTGTTGTTATCATTATTATTATTATTATTATATTACAATTTCTACTATTAATAGACTGTATGGCAAATATGTATACAAAGAAGAAGAAGAAGAAGAAGAAGAAGAAGAAGAAGAAGAAGAAGAAGAAGAAGAAGAAGAGGAGAGGTCAGAGCCTCCAATATGTTTCACTAAAGTTTACACTCTTTGGGAATCCATATCAAACAATTAAAAAAGAAAAAGGGAAAAGAAAATACTCTAATGTTGAATTCTAATAAGGAGATTATAAATTAAACATTTATTATAAAAAAATTATAAAATGTCCTTCAAACTGAGAAACAAATAAATAAAAACCGTTCATTGAACTCTTATGGGAAACCAAAAATGGTTCTTTTGTAGCATCATTACTGCAAAAACATTTATTTTTAAGTACCTTTTAGTTATATTATTTATTATAAAGAGTTAACCAGCTATATTCAACAGCCCCTTTTCTTTCTTTTTAACAAAATTGAGGTTCTCTCTAATTGTGCCTGCTGGTTAAAAGTCTGTTAAATTGGTAACACGAATCTACTAAAAAGAACATGATTCTGTATAATAATGCAATGTTTTTATTCTTCAAAACTACATAACTATCCACATACTGTACATTATTGTTGCTCGTCTCTGCCCTAAAACACACAGATTTGAAAATTCATTGTTGTTGGTTATGAAAGGGGATGCGTTCTCTGATTGGCGAGCCATCCAATGTGTTTTGATTGTGGAATACCTCAAATGTGTGACAGAAATAGTATGCCCTTACTACCTTATCATTGCCTCTACTACCTTATTATCAAGGCTGAACCTGAACCAAATGTAACACGTTAGTAAAGTTTTGCTTTTGTTATGTTTTACACAGTGTCTCCACAACACAGAAGCACTAACAATACTACATCAAGTCTTTCCATATACAGTTTTGACAATCTGCTTAGCGACTGATGTAGATTTGTAGTGGTGTGGTTGAATGAGGAGATATGGGAAGTAGTGCTGCCTTAACCTTTATAACAAATATCCTTTGGGTTTAAAGACTTAATTCTTGATGTATTACAAATCATATATTAGCATAAAAAGCTTGTAAAACTTAAAAGACAAGGGGAAAAAAAATACAAATATGCATTTACTAGAACTCAAATATTTTCTTTTTCAGTGCCATTAAATAAATTATACTTTCTTTAGTTAAAGTTCTTTTGAAAAATATAACTGAAGCCTTTATATATATATATATATATATATATATATATATATATATATATATATATATATATATATATATATATATATATATATATATATATATATATATATATATATATATTTATGAAAAAATGTGTTTTTTAGTAAATGATATACCATCTTAAATCCATCACATGAATTCTCTTTTAAAATAATTTTTAAAAGAATAAGCTAATGATTCAATGCTTTATTTATTGATTATAAATTATTACCTCTTACCTATAAAGCTATAAATAATGTAGCCCCTTTTCATCTAACCAACCTTCTGTCTCTGTATAATTTAACTCTCTCACTTCGATATCAAAACTTAAGGCTTCTGGTAGTATCTAGAATAGCAAAGTCTACTAAAGGAGGTTGAGCCTTCTCATTTATGGCTCCTAAACTCTGCAATAGCCTTCCTGATAATGTACAAGGCTCAGACACATTCTCTCAGTTCAAAGCTAAATTTAAGACCTATCTTTTTAGTAAAGCATACACACAATGCATCACATAACAGTATGATGCATGAGTGTGCTCCACGCAGGTGAGCGGGCTTGATAACCACCTGTAGGATACACTCCTACTTTCTTCCTGTACCAGACATTTTGTTAGAAACACTCATGCTTTACATGTTTGTTTCTATGTTTGTTTATATAACTGTTATTTCCATTTTCAGTTAAATAAACTATGAACTGCAGCTACATTATTATTATTTTTTTATTCTCTATTTCAACTATAGAGGATACTCATTCCGAGGTCCCTGGAGACTATTCAGCGCCATTGATGTGATCCAAGACCTGTAAAGAAATGATGCTAAGGTATACATAATCCTGGACCAGGCCGTATCCTGAGATGATGCTGTGGTGATTATAGAAGAGCAGAGAGAGCGAGTTGAAAGAGAAATCTTTCAGGAGACTGATTCCTGAAGTACTCACACCTCCAGTTCTCCACAATGGAAGTTTTGCATTCTACAGCCTCCAATGCCTAGACTGCAGCTCTGCACAAGAAGTTTGGCCAGAGGAGAAATGGTGTTTCCCAACAGAGCCTGGTTTCTCTCAAGGTTTTTTTTTTTTTTTTTGCTTCACTTCGTCAAATGGTAAAGTTTGTTCATAACCATTGTCGTCACTGGCTTGCTTGGTTGGGACTTGTAGAGCTGCCCATCAATGGATTTGCTCTTCAGTGTTTAGTCTTTCAGCAGTGAAAATTAAACCACACTGAACTGAACTAAACTAACCTTCAACTCTGAAAACTATACTGACGCCATTTCAACTTACTAGAACTTCTATGTTAAGTGCTATATAAAGATTAAGGTTATTTGGTTATTTGACATCTACTCTATGCTTCCAAAAGTCAACTTTAAACAATGAATAGGATTTTGTAATGGGGGAAAAAGGTGTTTTAGATTCTAACACTTTGTTCACAGTAAAAAAAAAAAAAAGTTATTTATTAAAAAAAACTGTTCACTAAAAGCTTCTTTGTAGGAACTAAACACATTTTCTACTGCATCAACACAGCAAAAAGTTAATTCTTTTATTTTTCAAGCAAATTTTTTACACATTTAGTACCATAATTTATTACAAAGCGTTATTTCAGGATACGTTTAGCTGAACCCTTCGTTTTAACAAAAGTTTGGTGTCCTTGATATGGCCTGCTAGATCCTGATCTCAATTTTCTTTCAAGTGTCATTGAAAAAAGCAAGGCAGCTGCTTCCTAAACACTGGCTCGAATATAGCAGGCCTCTCTCATCACCACTTAACACCATTCACATCCTTCAGTATAAAACCCCCCTAGTAAAGCCTTTGCAAAATTCACATGCAGCTCTATGGGTTCCTAAGAAGATAACACAGTGTTTTGAGGACATAATATGTCTTCAGTGAAGAGCTGAGAAGGCTAAATCTCCAAGCAGTCCGTACTCAGATAAGAGCTATCAAATGAGGCCAGCATGTCTCCATTTTAAACCCAGCACGGATTTGCCACTACGAGTGTGTCGGATGAAAAGACGCCTTTGATGTTTCATTCAGTCTCCTTGTTCCTCTCCTCAAAGAAACCCATTACCTCGACCCAAAACCTGCATACTAGACCTCAAATGACAGACATCCATACAGAATAACAGTTTGGCAGCATGAGACCTCAACAACACAAACATGCCACAAAAAAAACAAGAAAAAAGCCTCGACGGAGTAAAACAAAATGGCACAGTAATGCTCTTTGAATCTCCAGAGAGACCAGTGTGTTGACAAAGCCTCTCCCTCTGCCTATTTTTCTCATCTCGCTCTCTCTCGCGCACGCTCTCTCTCTCCGTTCCTCACGCTTTCACACTGATGAACACGCTGTGTGATGATTGCTACATGTGGGCAACAGTAGATATCTCTACACAAGAACAGAGCGGTCGGATAAAGCAGCTTCTCCAGCCTCAATCAAAGAGCTGTCATCTGCAACGGCAGTGAGCTATAAAGGTAAGCCTCCATATTCATATATCTGATCGATTGTTGCATAAGTTGATGCTCGCGCTGGCTTTGTTTGCGTGTCTAGGATATCAGTCATAGTGCACAGCTCTCACCATCTGTCCTCCTGTCATGTCTTCTCTTGTGAAGGGAGTTGCTACAACAAAGAGAGATCAATCATCTCTTTGGGATTGTACATTGTAACATTTATAGATGATGGGCAACTGGGCATTTATGGTAGTGTTTTGCAGGTGTTGTGTGTGTGTGTGTGTTTAAGACAAAAATAAACATTTATATACACTCAAAGATTGCTAGCTTGTTTTATTTTGGGCTTGGTATGGATAAATCTTTGCGTAAAAAAACATTCTATTAAATAAAACCCTACAGTTACATTTATTTTTATTTTTTTTTACTGAGATGTGAAATTTTTAGACAGGATATTAAATATTCTGTTTATTTTTCTTCTCAAACAAGACACAAAAACACCTGCAAAACACCACATCAGAAACATATCAGAAATGCACGGTCTATGTCATTAGAATGTTATTTGAGTTAAAAATAAAAGTTATTTGTAGATTACATAATTGCTTAGTTACATGTAATCCTAAATGAGTATATCAAATCTTCTATAAATATATATTCATCATTATATATAATAATAATAAAAGGATAAAATCAGAGCAAACCTATGAATCTACAAATGAACATACAAAGGCCTTGGATTAAAGTTGGGTTGTGTGTTTGTGGAGTTTGCAAGCAAAGCAAAACATTTTGTTCATGCAAACTCAGTCAAAATATTATGGACATTTATGATTTTGTATATAGATAAATAAAACAACAACAACAACAATATTAATAATAATAATATTAATAATAATAATAATAATACAACCAAGGCTGCATTTTTTATCAAAAATACAGTAAAAATTTTAAAATTGTGAACGTTTATTGCACTATAAAATAACTGTTCAAAAGTAGTTTATAATTTGATTTAAATAATTTATTCCAGTGATTTTAATGATTAATTTTAAGCTTCATCCAGCCTGAACTCACAAGAAATGTAAGTATTTTACGTTTTGCCAGTTTAGTGGCTAATTCGTACGAATTCGTACAAGTTCAGTCGTATGAAATTATATGATTTTAAAAAGGAGACGTGGCACCTAACCCCACCCCTAAACCCAACCGTCATTGGGGGATGAGCAAATCGTACTAAAATGTATGAATTAGATCGTATGAACTCATACGAATTAGCCACTAAATCAAAATGTTATGAATTGCCGTGAGATTGTGTTGCTTCATCACTCCAGTCTTGAGTCAAATGATCCTTCAGAAATAACGCTAATATTAATCATTATTGTAATTATTCGTCTTCTTATTATTAATGTTATTATTAATGGTAATAGTAATAAAATCAATAATGACTGGAGTAAAAATTTCATTTGAAAAAATATAAATATTTTTTAAATAAGTATTTTACAATTTAACTTTTCTTTTGGTCACACTTTAGTTTGATGGGCTGTCTGTTGAATTTAAGTTACATTTCTTCTACATAATACATTGCAGGACTTATGAAAGGATATATATATATATATATATATATATATATATATATATATATATATATATATATATATATATATATATTCAAGACACTTCTATACAGCTTAAAGTGACATTTAAAGGCTTAACAAGGTTAATTAGGTTAACTAGGCAGGTTAGGGTAATTACGCAAATTATTGTATAGCATGGTTTGTTTAGTAAACTGTCAAAAATGTATAGCTTAAAGGGGATAAACTTTGACTTTAAAATGGTTTTAAAAAGTTAAAAACTAGCTGGAATAAAACAAATAAGACTTTCTTCAGCAGAAAAAAATATTATCAGACATACTATGCAACTGTCCTTGCTCTGGTAAACATCATTTGGGAAATATTTAAAAAAGAAAAACTAATTCAAAGGGGGGCTAATAATTTGACTTCATCTGTATTAACAGTTATATAAACATACAGTTTTCATTGTACATGTCATTGTAAATCTTTTTTTTTCCCTTTTACATGTACAATGAAAACTGTATGTTTGTTGGAGGGGCTGGGCAGCTACAGTATAATCCATCTCTCCAGCAGTTACTGTGAGGGCTTTGTAGGTTTGTAAATGTCAGCAAGGGGAAGTGACAGAGATGAGGAGAGACTTTGAAACACCCACACTCACCACCCACTGCTCTTTTGGAGATGCACTGGAGATACGTTTCATTCTGCTCCAAAGAATCAGCAACAGCAACCATTTTTAACAGCAATTCTGCATGATTGTTGTGTTAATTACTTTGAAATAGTGAACACCACACAGCATCTTAGATAAGCTGAGCAAAGAAGCACATAAAACATAAGAAGACTCATGAACACACAATGCACATTAAAAATGAAAAAGACTCAGTACTTTATGGGTGATTCATAATTTATTATTGTGGGTGGATTATTTTAGCAAAAGCACTTCAGCTATTTTTAACACACACACACAGCTTATTTCTTCCTAATATAATTATAAAAATATAGAAAGATTAACATTTTTAGTTTGGGTACATTAAAATGGTCTAATAATTATTAAAACATATTTAATTAGTAGTAAATGTATTATAAATAAACAATAAATATTAAAAAAATCTTTTTGATTGAATACTGATTTGTGTTTGCAGATTTCCAAAAACTTTAATTCAACAATTTTCACTTGTTAAAATACAGGTAGGCTTGTAGTACTCTAATTTTACCATTTTGAATCCAATATTATTATTTTTTTTAAATTTACTTTCCTGACTTATTTTTTCAAGGACAGTGAATGTGAGGTTATTGGGGCAATGAATTACATCTCTTTATATGTGCATGAATGTGAGCTTAATATGTAAGTTAATACCACATTCACTTAATCACTTAACAGTAAACTTTCATGGGCAAAATGTTTAAGAGCATCATTTCATTGGGAAAAATATTAATTGAACAATATGTTAAAAGTTTCATGTATCAATCAATCACTCTACCAATGTAAGCCATACAACTACAAATATTTAACACTATGGTAGCCAGTATACTTGCTAAAAACCAGCTTCAAATTTCTGCAATTCTTACATTTTGAAAAAATAATAATAATAATAATAATAATTATATATATATATATATATATATATATATATATATATATATATATATATATATATATATATATATATATATATATATATATATATATATATATATATATATATATATAATAACAATAATAAATTGCACTCGTTTAAGGACAGAAGTCAGAAAAAAAAATATTTGTTAATTAACAGCTTCTGTAATTTGAGATTCACGAGAGTTTTTCATTTATTTATTGTTGTGAAGTTCATTATGGGCCCTTTAACTCTTCTCTGCCAACTTTTGATGTTGAAAACTTAGCACTGCCAGTTGACAAAGTGGTTTTATTGATCTTTTAAAAGTTTAAAACAATATATATATATATATATATATATATATATATATATATATATATATATATATATATATATATATATATATATATATATATATATATATATATATATACATATATAATTGTATAAGAAATAGCATGTCTTAAATAAATTAAGTCTGTAACATTACAGAAAGAGTGCCGGCAGTTCATTACCAGGCTTTAGTACTGTAATTTACAATGCCATCTCAGACAATACATCACTATTAAAATAGTTGGTATCAATAGAAGTATTTTTTTTTTCAAATCAAAGGTATAAATAAAACAAAAAACCATCACAAAAATACAGAACTTGCAAATTAACAGAATTTTATTTACAGTGTGTCTATGGTTACTGCGGTCTTCATTAATGCTATTGCTTGTTGTCATTGAATTGCCTTTTTCTGTCTCTTGACAGTTCAAGGTGCAATATGAGACAGCAAAACTTGTGCTCTGATTTAATTCAAGTACATACCAGTAATATTCTGGGTACTGGTACTGCATTGGCAACAGGTTTTGGTGTCCAACCATAGAGAAAAAATGTCCATTGTTCACTGAAATTGAATGTTTAAACATTTTTGAGGATGATTTTTTTTCCAATCAATCAATCAATCAATCAATCAATCAATCAATCAATCAGTCTTTTTAAAAATCAAAACACCTTAAAAACACCCAAAGTATACCAAAGTGCTGTACAAAAGATTGCAATTTAAACTAATAGAATACTGTTAAAAATGCTTAAGAGACTGTAAAACAAACAAACAAATAAGCAATACATCAACAGGTGACAAAGGCCAAGGAGAAAAGATTGGTTTTGAAGATATGATTTTAAAAAAGACAATGAAGAGGCCTGTTTAATAAACAGAGGTAAAGCATTCCACAGTTTAGGAGCCGCAACAACAAAGCAGTGTCTTCTGAATTTACGCTTTCTTTTTGGCAAATTTAAGAGCCACTGATCTGCTGACTTGAAGATGAGATGTCATGAGCATAAAAATGTGAAGAAAGATCATTTAAGGATTTAAAAACAAATGAATTAATCTTGAATCAACCAAGATTCATTTATTTGTTTTTAAATGCTTAAATGATCTTTGTGTTGCCAATTTGGACAACTAAATCATTGCTTTCACACAAACCCTGAAAGTGAGAATTGTCATGGAAATGAATAGATCTTTGCAGTGCAGTGGGACATGTAATAAAGGTTCTTCAGATAACCCAAAATGGCTCTTCTGTGGCATCATTACTGCAAAAAAAGTTCATTCTGGACCTTTTATGTTACAAAGCCATGTTTAATGCAACCTTTACTTTCCTATGAACTAAATTTTGGTGTCCTTGAATTGGCCCTGTTAGCGACGAGAATATGAATACATTAAAACTGTGGCATTTGAGAATAAGTGTTCCCCATATAACTGTGCTAATGCTTACAGTTCCCCTCACATTCACACAATTGCAGTTCTATCCAATTTGTCTGAATTACGGCCCATCTGGCAGAACAGCCACTATGTACTAACCTTTTTCAAACAGATGTCTCAATGTCCCAGATTTAATGAGACCTCACACAGATAAGGAGCGCTTCATTTCATTTTTCAGCATAATGTAGAGCCAACATCAAATCATATTAAATAATTTATCCCACAAAAGTGAAAGAGGCTGCATTGCTTTGAGGATGTCTAAATAAAGCAACCGTGACCTTAACTTCAAGAGTTTTGTTGGACTGAATTTGATTTGAGGAGACAGTAGACATCACTATACATAGGTGACGGCCTCAAAGAGGAAAGGACAGGGACTAAAATAGAAGAGAAAGAACCGTAGGTGGGCTGTAGCCTGGCATTACCCTGCAACTGTCATGGCCGAGTGTGAAACAGGGTGTAAATGAAGGTAGTGTCTCGGGGGTAACAGAAGCACCTTTTGAAAACACGAGTTAAACTCACTCCTACAAACTCCTAAGAAACATGCACTTTTGGTAGATGATATTATGTTGATAAATAATAAAATAAATTCAATTAAATTAACTTGCTTAATTCAATTTAAGATGGCTAGTTGGTTAACTTCATAAGCTCTTTCCAAAAAAAAAGAGATTACATTAACAATTTTGCAAAACAAACAAAAATACCTGTACATAAAGGTCACTGGAGTTTTTATTTGTAATAAGCACTAAACTAGCTAAATCTGATGCGAAACTAATCTTGACACATTGTCAAGATACCATTTTCAATATCCCAAAGTGCAGATGTTTCAAAGTACTGCTCTTTCAAAACACTGCTCTAAAATGTTTGAAGCATGGGGCATTTCACAAACGATTCGAGACATGGCATACATGCTGATTCTGTATTTACCTAAGCACCCGCTTCAAATGCTGTCACTTGATTGAATGGCTGTTATCAGCAGTTATCAGCTGATAGACATGGGCCAGTAGGGGCCTTCTGCACCTACTGGTAGGTTCAGAAGGCTGTTAGCTTCCATCCACATGATTAATCAGCAATACTAATAGAGAAGACTCCATATCCAGATCGGTTTTTACATTATTCTGACGGTTAGGTTTAGGGTTGGGGTAGACGTTAATAAAATACAATTAATGGGTGATTTAATAAATAATATAAATAATGCTTGTGGTTAATCAGCTATACTAATAGAGAAGACTCCTGGGGCCTCATGTACGAAGACTTGCGTTGAAATCATACTAAAACATTGCGTATGCACAAAGCTGTAAATGTGCGTATGCAGAAAAAAAATCAGATGTATAAAACACTGCGTACGCCGAATCCCACACGTATTCTTTTTGTACATCCGAATGAACGTGAAACTGAGTGCACGTGCAAGAGCGCAAAATCCCTCCCTGCCCCCTCCCCTATATAAATATGCTAATTACTATACTTTGGCAAAACCCAATGAAAAAGCAATGGCAAAAGCAAGCAAAAAGAGAAATTTTGAACAGAATGTGATTTGGAGGTGCTGATTTCAAAGGTAGACCGGAAAAAACTGTGTTATTTGCAAGTTTGTCTTCCGCAATTAATAACAAAAGAAAAAAATATATAGAATGGGAGAGTTTAGCTGATGCGCGTACGCAGCGTTGGTACGCAGCGTTGATGCATGAGGCCCCAGATCTGTTTTGAAATTACTGTGACTGTTGGGTTTAGGGTTGGGATAGGGATAGACATTTATTAAATACAATTAATAGGAAATTTAATGAATAATTTAAATAATTCTATCTCTATCTTGTTAACTTTCGGCCTCATTCATTTGTTATATATATCTGGTTAACCACGTGGATGGATGATATAAGTCTTCTGAGCCAACCAGTAGATGCAGAAGCCCCCTACTGGCCCATATCTAACAACTGATAACCACTGATAATGCTCATTAAATCGAGTGATAACATTCAAATCGAGTCAGAAATAAATCCCACATTGCTTAGTAGACATTGTCAACATATAGTGCAGTTGGTCTTTATATGTATATGTAAAACTTTATATGTACAAAAAGTCAGAAATCTTTTATTAATGTTCATGACCAAAGTAACATTCATTCAGTTTATTCAGATGTCAGACGGATGTTACAACACCACACAATACAAGAACAGAGCAATATAAAACATTCTAGATTACCATAATTGCTTCATCAAAGATCCAAACCCATGGCAACTGCAATCTATAATCTTTGATTCTAGTCAGGAACAGTAACCACTCCCCTTAAATCACTTGATTACTTGATCAATAGCATTTAAGGGTTATAATTCCTCAATTGACTTAGCCATTCTTTGTCAGAGCTGCTACAGAGCAAAACTTTTAAATGACCACAGTAGAGGCAGGTTTTGATATGTGCATTTGCTTTGTCTGTTTCACGAAATCTTGCTGTGCACTAAACTAGAGGTTGTAAAATGCAACAATGAGTTCACTCATGGTGACATTCAAACCCAAGCAGAAATTAAATGAAACTATGACCAACAAACCTAGAGTTGACTTGACATGCCAATAATGGAAACCAAAACCATGAAACTAAACTCACCAACAACAGGCATACACAAACAAAGCTAGACAGAGACTAAAGAAAACATGAGGGCTATACAGTACATACCAAATACTAAGGATCAAGTGGCAAGAAACAACCAATGAACTACTAGACATATGACTAGGAAAACCAATAATGACATGAAGCATGGACAAAAGGAGCACATAGCTGGAAACCAAGCGTAATACAGGAAGACAAAATTAAAGTAAAAAATAAAAGACAAGACACACATAACTTTAATTTTGTTTCACACAAATTATGATTAAAGGGCAGATTATTATTTAATTTAGATGTAATTTTGTACAGTTCTAACAACTTTACCACCATATTACAACTAATACATTTTAAAAATTCTGCTGCATTATTATATTTTTCAACTTGATCATTTAGATGCTTTTGATATAAAGGACATAAAACAGCACAATTAATTAAAACAGCAAAACATGTAAATAGTATAATATAGGTCCAGTAAGACTTTATTTTGATGGTCTCTATTGCACATTTTGTTGACAAAGTTTCATTGCAACTACATGCCAATTAATCCTCATTTGAGTATTAGTAGATTGTCTGCATAATATCTGCTGATAATGCTCCTTTAACAGACATTCAACTGACTATAATAAACTTTGCAAGTACATGACAATTTATATTAACCCTAACCCTAAACCCAACCTAACAGTCTACTTATATTCTAATGAGAATTATTTGGCATGTACATGCAATGTAACCTAAATTCAACAAAATGCGTTAAAGGGACTTTTAAAATAAAGTGATACCGAAAAATATACTACACATATGTAAAGACATTCTAAACACACACATACACACAAAGAAGAGTGTTCGCAATTGAAGGTCACGTTAAGTGCTGACTAAAAGACTAATGTTTAGCATTTCTTGAAAATTAATGAAATCACTATTTAAATGACACAATAAAAGAAAGCATAATCAACAATAGAAGCAACAGCTATATGTCTTTTATTTTAAACTTACTCGGTAGCTCACCGGGTATAATTTTTTTTTACAATACGTTTATGGAACCTTCAATACAAAACATAAAATAAGTTGTACTTTATTTTATTTTTATGTATTTATTTAATTTATTTTTATTTTGTTTTGTTTTTTTAAAGTGTGCACATTTTTAAAATCCTATGCCACATTTACTTTTCATTCAGCATTCTGTAGATGCTTTTAACCAAAGTGACTTGACAAACAAGGAACACCGCAAGCAATGTATTATACATCAGTCAACATACGTTTTATGTAAGCATTGCTGGAGAGCTTTGATGGTTAAATATTTTACATATGTCCTATAAAAGTTAAATATTTACCTTGTTTATTCTGGAACGGGGAAAGCAAACCTAATTTAAGATCAGTAAAAGCAATGGCATTATTTTTTTAACATGGACAACCAAAAAGCCTGGAATTTAAAAATAGCGAGAGCGAGGGTAGAAGATCAGATGGCAAAGCACATTGAAAGTGGGAAGAAAAGTCTCAGCGGGACACCTAAAGTCTCACTGAGCTCCATCAGAAAGAGACACTGCAGAGACCTTCACATGTTCACTGATCTGCGCTGCTCTGCACATAATGGAAAGCTTTCAAATCAACAGGACACTTTTCATTCTAATGATTTAAGTATTACTAAATATAGTAGGGGAAATAAGTATTGAATATGTCACCACTTTTCTGAGAAAAAATATTTTCAAAGTATTCAAAGTATTCAAAAAATATTTTTATCTTTGAAAGTGCTGTTGACTTGAAATTTTCACAGGATGTTGGTAACAACCAACTAAATTCATCCATGCGAAGAAAACAAAACGTATTAGTTTACAAATTAAGTTAATGAAATGACACAGGGAAAAAGTATTAACCGTGAAGAAAGGGAGACGTGGAAAGGCACTGTAAACCCAGACAGCACCTGAAATCTCTCAGTAGTCCTTGAGCAGGCCTCTGCCCTTGTCATTGTAAATTAGCTGATTCAGTCCAACATTTACATTTTACCAGGATGATGAAGATAAAACCAGGGTGAACATTTCAGCAAGACAATTATGCCAAAATAAAAATTACAAAAAATACAAAAAAAAAGGTCAGATTTGGTAGACGAAACTCACAGAACCATTCAAGATTTTTACTCTCTGTTGAAGTCTGTGAAAAAAATATATATTTTCAAAAACAATTCTTACTTCATTCTCCATATGAGAGGCATAACCAAAAAGGTCTTTTATATAAAAGTACTTAATACTGTTCAATGTTTCAGTAATTTCTCCTTGTGTCATTCCATTGTTATTACACATAACTAATTATTGTTTTGTTTTATTTTTATGTTTGTATTGGTTGATTTTTAACTAAAATCTGATTCAACTTTATGTCAACAGCTCCTTAAAAAAAGATTTTTCCAGGTAAAAACATGACATGTTCAATACTGTATATATATATATGTCATGTTCAGAGCAGTGCAGGTTAATGAACACCATTTTTCACACAGGGTTGTGTAGGGTTATTTTTAACTTTTATGTAATTAGAATGTTATTCCATTGTATTTATTGCCATGTTTCAATTGTCACTTTGTGCTTACATATAAAAAAAAAAGAATTGATTAAATTACATTGTTACATTTGAGGGGGACACATTGGCTCGGTGGTTAGCACTGTCCCGACTGGGTCAGTTGGCATTTCTGTGTGGAGTTTACATGTTCAGGTTTCCTCCGGGTGTTCCTGTTTTCTCCCACAGTCCAAAGACATGCAGTACAGGTGAATTAAATTAACTAAATTGGCCCTAGTCTGTGTGAAAGAGGGTATATAGATGTTTCTCAGTGCTGGGTTGCAGTTGGAAGGGCATCTGCTTTGTAAAACGTTTGCTGGATAAGTTGGCGGTTTATTCCACCGTGGCGACCCCTGATGAAAAAAGGGACTTAGTTAAAGTAAAATTAATGAATAAATGAATGAATGAATGAATATTACATTTGTGAGACAGCCTGCAAATAAGAATAAAATCCAAAAATGCTGAATATATACACATATTTCAAAACACTTCTTTATTATAACATTGTAAACAGGCAGTACTTCTACAGTATGAACAGGGCAACCAAAACTCACCATTTGTGGGTTTAATTAGCTTTCCAAATGAATGTGAAACTAGACCTACAACCATGAAATTGATATAGAGATCTGAGTTTCTGGTCTCTGATTAAAGACAATCTCCAAATAGTAAATTGCTGAGCCCTCATAAAAAAGAAGAATGTTAGCCATGTTTATATTTCATTGGGCATCTCATGAGGATTTTATAAGGATGAGTCATGAGGATTTTATAAGGATGAGCCATCAGGGTTTCTTTTATTCAGCAAACTCCTTGTAGCTGCATTTGTGCTGCATGGCTGCACCGAACGTGAACTGGCTTCTCCCTGCCTGGATAGATTTGTCAGTGCAATTTATAAATAGCATGGCACGTGTTTCTCATCCAGCGCGAGGAAATGAATAATAAGCCTTAATCATTAGTGCAGAACTAAAAATATTCACATCTTGTGAGAATTGTGGTTAAGACAGACTATGATTAGAGTACATGCTCATAATGTATTTTTAAAATGAGATTCCATTCGAACTCAAAAACATTCTCAGTATTAGTCAAACATGATCAAATAACTGTGGTAATTCAGCTCCTCAATTTTAAAATAAGATAAAAAACATCTTTAACTGAGACAGAGCCAGAGAACTGGAAACAAAGACAGAGCTGATGGCAGTGAATCCCAGGGTGAAGACAGAGAGCGGCAGAGCCAGGGTGACACTAATGATCCCGAGGGCCAGTATGGGGATGACGACTCAGGTGACCAAGACATAGACAAGTCTCTGGAAAATCATGGTGAAACCTGGGCGACAGAGGAAAAAGGTGGAATCAGGGGACAGGAGGAGCCCGATAGAGCCAGAAGGACCAGACACAACCAGAGGAGGGGCTTGGAGTCCCAAGATAGAGCCAGCAATATGATTGGCCAAGGATTTGAGGGAGCCCAGCAGACCAAATGAGAAGACAGACTATGGTGGAGACAGAGCATGGAGCCAAGGTGGAGCTGATAGTGCCAAGCATGTGCCAAATATCAAAAAGGAAATTTTAATTTACTACAGTAGGAGAAGCTACTGTAGGCCATTTTTTACAGGTATAAAATTAATGTTGTGGGCCTCGAAAGACAATAACATAATAAATGCACAGTGGCATTTAGGGTATTGAGATTGCTCTGGAAGGTAATAATAATGTAACGGGATTGATGACAAACTTTGGGATTTTAGAATGACCAAAACAACATTTCAGATTTTGTCTTACTGATGTGAAAGACCAATGTGGTCTTCCAGATCAGTGGTTCCCGAAGTGGGGGTTCACAAGACAATAGGCCCTTTCACACATACAGACCTTTCCGGAAAATTACCAGTAATTTTCTGGAAAGGTTGTATGTGTGAACAGGTCCTTTTTGAAAATACCGGTAAATTCGTTCTGGCTATTTTCCGGAAAGAGAAGTTGTAACATTACCGGCAATTTGCCGGAATGCTGCGCTGTGTGAATGCAGAAGGAAGATTGCCATAATAAGTGCGTGCACGTCTAGAACCTGCTGACGTGAGACGTCTGCTTTAGCCAATCACAACAGTCAGACGCATTTACGTCCGCGCGGTTTATGAGAATAAAAGCCTTTAAATATTTTTCCAGACACATTTAGCTGCTAGAAGTTAGTCAGATCACGTCTATATGTTCTTCTTAATGCTAACTGTGTAAATAATCATTGATGAGATGCTTATGATAAGCCGTTGTTTGTTTACCTTCAAGCTTTGCGTGTGCCCGTGAAACAGCCTGTGAGCGCTTGCACACGCACATGTTATGAACATCTCGACATGCGAAAGTGATCCTGCGAAAGTTGTTCACAATATTGATCATCCACAGAGTTTTTAATTTAGTCAAATGTTTACAAATACAAGCGCAGCCGTTTAAAGCTCATTTGTGGTGAATGATGTCAGAATTTACTGGTATTTTGTAATGGATGTGTGAATGCTCTTTTCCAGAAAATTTCCGTAACGTCCTCGCCTGTGTGAACAGCACTTTTTTGAATTTACCGGTAAAGTCGTTCCGGAAATTTTCTGGATATTTACCGGTATCACTGTGTGAAAAGGGCTAATGAAGGGGGGTCCCTTGGTGATTTCTAAATATTTAATCCATTTTAATAAACCATGAGAATTACCATATTTTACCCATAACCAACTTGAAGATAAAAATAGTAGTTTATAGTTACAGCTTTTCAAAAAAAAATGTTCTATTAGATTGCAACCCTTGGTGTGATTACATTATATTAAAGACACAGCAATAGCATCAGATGAAGCAGATTATGCCACCAGGTTAAACTCTTTGGCACATTTACCGCAGTCACATGCATTAAAAAATAATTAAGAGGAGAATAGACTTGGGCCTATTGATATGTGTGTGTCGTAGCATGCAAGGTTTCTTTATTCATAACCACCTCAAAGGATATTGGGGGTCGCAAGTCACTGGTATCGTTATTTTCGGCATCACAGACTAAAATGTTTGGCAACCCCTGTTCCAGATGACTAGAAAGCAATCTACCAGTTCTTCATTATAACCATGAACTCCCAAAGCAATGCACTGTGTAGCCAGAACAAGGCCCTGGTCACATGAAACTGGACGCTCTAGCAGTCTCTGGCTTACGTTGGTTTAGGCTCACTCATAAAAACAGGCCATGGACTGGGTTTCTGTCTTCAGAGGGCTCAGGCAGTTGTTCCATGTAGCATGGTTTTGGCTGTGTAATGCTGGTGTTTAACACTAATAATTAACTAAATGTCTGCTAAATGTAAACTAATAATAAACTAAATGCTAACAATTGATAATTAAACTGCATTTAACGGCAGGAACTACTTAATTAAATTTTGCTAACTGAATATAACTACCTAAAGTGTTATTTTGGTTTCAATGAGATTGTAGTTTAGTTTATAAATGTTGGATTTATATTGATTGATTGACTGATTAAGTCATTCGGATTTTATTTCAATGTTAGTTAAAACGTTTTATTTAGTTTATTAGTAAAATACTGCTAGTGTTTTTACAGTATATAATTATTCAGCCTTTTATGTAACTTTTCATTATTGTTATTATTATTATTATTATTATTAGAGTTATATTAATTTCAATGCATCATTAATGTATGTATAAGTGAGCAACATTCAGAAGAAAAAAAAGTTTGACATTTTATTTAGTTCACGTCTATTTAAATATAAGCAATTAAAAAAGTCAGTTATAGTTAGATTGTGCTAGTTGTATTTAAAAACCCTCCAAGCAAATGACATTTCTGATTGCCATTGAAGGCTGCAGAAAGAGAACACAGCGTCCTTGTGTTTTTTATTCAGTTTGAGAGAAATTACTCATGTCTATTTCTGCTTCTGTGAAGCAATTTTAAAGTCCTTCAATAAAAGAAGAAATGGTCATTTTCATGCAGTGCTCCAATTACAAATAACTAAACGTGAACTAAATGTGAATGTCAGCATCATGGGCCTTTTCATTGATTGTTACTTTTTTTATTTTGTGACCAATTCTCCTTCAGAAGAACTGAACATTCCGGGAACTACAGGTTCAACCACAAAAGCGAAAATGACGTGACTCATGTGTTTCTTTAAACGATTTATAACATCATTAAGCGAACGGGTGGCATCTGGCACACTAGTAATTATGAACCATGGGACTAGTGATTAACAAAACATACTCAGAGAGGACTAGTACAGTATATATACTAGAGTAAATCTCTATCCTTTTCACAGGCAAATCAACTCGCCACTTGCTCCTGCAGTTACAGTCAACTGGAAGAGATTGCATTGCAAGGACGTTCAGTGAGTATCCAGTCATCTTGTAGTTACGTAACCATTAATGTGTGTGTATGTGTGTGTGTGTCTCGCTCTCAGCCCTGATTGATTCCTCTGTAATGTTAATATACAAGCAGAATTCATGACAATGGGCTTTTTTTGAGGGCCAGGTGCACTGTTGAATTTCAATCACGCACATTTTGAAACAATATTCATGTATACAATAAGGTGGCTTCACATCTCCTGATAATTAGAGAACATTGCAATAGTGTGTTGTATAATGCAGGTTTATGTGAGCATCACTACAATCTAATCAGAAAGACTATTATGCACACCTGAGCTGTTATTATTTTTTGTAATTTGGCATGTTCTAAAAATAAACCGCAGTGAGTCTCTTATGAATATACTAATGTTATCGACAGCTGCTAACCTCTTCTGCTTTCTTTTTTTCAGGGCCATGAAAACTAGACTAGGGTGCCTGTCTAACAAGTCAGACTCATGCAGCGATTTTTCCGAATTCCTGCCTCCAGCTCAGGAGAGAACCACAAGATACCTGAAGTGAGTAATGAAAAAGAAAAAGATAACGGTGGATTGGGTTTTATAACTATACTTGATTGTGTACCTTTGGCTATTTCAGATTGTCCAATGATGAAGTGACCAGATGGGCAGACTCTTTCGATATTCTCCTGTCCAATAAATGTAAGTCACATTATATAATCGCGATTAATCACAATAAAAAGACTGAAACTTGCAATTTTGGCTATTCAACTGTAAAATTAATGTAAACACAAGACAAAGACTATTTAAATTCAAAATATAACTCCTTATTAGAATTTTTGTTAACTTGTAACAAAGATTTCTTCATGTAAACAACAAACCCACAATAAACCATAAAGATCCTGGCTTGACAGCCATATTTATTGGAGAAATAAAAACACAGGCATGTTTGTGAATTTTGAATTTCAAAACAATCAATGCCAATAAAGAGAAAACATTGATTTCCAAGTTAGATTCTAAGTGGACTGCAAAAAAATCCCAAAATATAGGCATTGCAAATAAGGAAAATTATAATAATAAAGTATTGAATACAAACAATTGGAGTCATTGAAAAGTTGTATTGCTGTTTGAGTTGAGTACATTAATTATAAAGCAGAAACAATTTTGTTTAGTCCTCCTTTACATTCAGACCGTTGCTAAGACAGTCCAGTCTGTTGACATTATCGGGGGACAATGTGGACCTTTTGCTTTGAATGATGTGAGCTGAGAGTGAGAACAGGCAGGATTACAAGCAGGATTACTGAATCAGCACATGCATTTTAGTGCCTAATTTTGTGGCCACTGGTGCTGCGACAAGGACGTAAGAAGCATCAAGTGGTACATCAATGGCACATACAGGTATGCGTTGTCATACCAAAACACGCACACACAGACACACACACATGCACACACCATGCGCAGGACAGCGCAGCCGGAGCGACTCCCTTCAGATTCAATACGCATGATCACGTTCATCAAATTTGCTTAAACTAAGCATTCTGAATTATGGCTATATTTCACAAGGATTCTGACACAACAACGCAAAGCAGACACTTTACAAAACTTACATTAAAGCGGAAAACACGTCAAACTTAATGAACCATTGGAGGGTGCATGCTGAAAGACGAGGAATGCGCTGACTTTGACAGCTCGCGACTTTATCTGGCACTTCATTTACATGGATACCAATACTCAGATTATAATATGATTAAGGTAATACTCTTGTTAAGAGTCTACCATGTAAAAACAGCGATTTTTGATTACTTTAAAGGAGGATACGAAATGCGAAAGTTTTTCTTTCCGTTCACCATTCGGTATCAAATTCCATTAAAACAAAAGTCGAAAGTTAAAAATGAACCACCCGAAATTAGAAGAAACTCTGGAAAAAGAAAACTGCAAAAAACTGCAACTGCGTTAATTGCGTAAATTTTTTTTACGCGTTAATTATTTCAAATTAATCGCATGCATTCACGCACTAATTTTGACAGCACTAATTTACTTTTTCTTTTTGGCCTAATTTGTGTTTCTTTTATCTAGAATTGTATTTTATCATATTATTATTATTAATATTAATATTACTATATTTTTATTTGTTTTTGTCTTTTTTTTATATTGTTCTTAATGCAAGAACATATTATGTTTGGGGCGTCATGATGGCACAGATAGCGGTTGGATAAGTTGACAGTTCATTCTGCTCTAGCGACCCTCGATTAATAAAGGGACTAAGCCAAAAAGAAAATTAATGAATGAATGAATTTTTATCATTATTATTATTATTATTATTATTATTATTATTATTATTATTATTATTATTATTATTATTACTACTACTACTACTACTATATTTTTGATTTGTTTTGTTTTTTTAATATTGTTCTTAATGCAAGAACATATTATTGTAGTGCTTAATTCAGAAGGAAAGAAAATGTGAGCAAATTCTGCTCCTTGATTGGAGCAGTTGATGTCTTCTGATTCTTTGTATTTGGTGCTGTGGCTCTCTGAGTAATATGCATCAATAAAAATAGTTACTGTAAACTAAAACAGCTTTGAAACACTGTGTAATGTGCATACAGTAATGTAAATAATCTGACTACAAAACAAACAATATACATTATATGCATTTTATAAATGCATTGAACAGTCTGTCATAAGCTAAAAATCATGACATTCAGGCAAATGTAATGTAATAATGTATATACTTCAAATAGAAGGTTCTTTTTTTTTATGAAATAATGCAATGCAATCTCAGCTGCATCCAATGCTTTTTAATGCGCTCACCTAACTCCATCCCTAACCCTACCCCTCACAGTGACATCACTCGCACCATTGAGTGAATTGTGTCTGACATTGCATCAATGAGATATGCAGTCTCAGCTTGCATAATCAAAGCTGCATCCACATACTATTGTCCAATGCTAATACACTCAATGAAAATATTTGTTATCAGCTATTCCACCGAGGTGCACTGTTGTTCAGCCATAGTATGGTTCACCAGCAGCTTATGTAAGATGATCTCCATATTAATGTGAAGGACGCCATTTCTCTGTGAGTCACGCATTTGGCTGTGACTTCTCTTGTCAATGGCTTATAAAATGACAGGCCTTATTTCCTCAGGCTTCTTTCAGTATCTATTAGAACTGTGTGTGTGTGTGTGTGTGTGTGTGTGTGTGTGTGTGTGTGTGTGTGTGTGCATTTTTCTGAATTTCACAGCACTGACACACCAGACGGGCTACAAATAGCCTGTCAACAGGACATTTGTTCATTCTGAATACTTCTGAAGTCTGTCAATAGTAGTACTCTAAAATGACAGACAGCAAATCCCTCCATTTCCACTCTAGATCCATTACTATAGCTAAAGCCAAGAAAACCCTAAATGCTTAATATCAGTATGCCTATAATTATGGCCTAATTGTCCCACAATGGTTGAATCCCTTGCTCTTTAGTGCAAAATCTTAGTGTTGCAGGATGGAAAAAAGATTTTAATGAAACATTAAGTGTGTCAGCTTGAGTAATCTATACAGTGGTCAAGAGAGCTTACACTGCAATTTAAGAAAGCACATGTAATTGCAAAAAAATAATAAATAAAACATAGTGAATTAAGAAAATATCTTCATCGGTTTGACAGCATATGTGTTGCAAATTCTCACAACACTAACAAATAAAGAATATGCACTGCATTTTCTTCGACTCATGTACATAGCACTTAACACAATGGAAATGTTTCAAGTACACCCAAAAATGTGGCAAACCCTGTTTATTGTCCTGTGACTATTGCTCGGTGAAGTTGTAGCAGTTTTTTTTTTTTGTTTGTTTATTTTAACATCCTGATTACACCTAAACAGTCGGGTCCATCAAGTTTTTGGGTCCACAAAGCATTTGCTGCATGCTCTTTTTTGTAATCACATGTGCTTTCTTAATTTACAGCATGTTAAACTCTCTTAGACACTGTACATTTAACAACTGAGGTAAATTTGGTTTTATAATATAACTTAAAAAATGTATTCTTTGCTAATTCTATAGGGAAATCATATTAGCAGCCTTTGACTATCAAAGTACAACACTGTTCACAGTCAAAAAAATAGTGCTAATGTTGTTTTGAAGTCATATTTACCTGATATGTAAGACCAAATATTCAAAGTACTATGGTGAACAATATAGGCTTCATGTCACAATTTGAAACTGAATGAATGTGTGAATATAAATCCAATTTTACCTCAATCATTTAACACACTTGTCAATGTCAAAACAACTGAGATGTCAAGAGTCAAAACAAAGTAGGCAGAGTTTTCACTTCATAGTAGCAAAATACAAATTCTAGCAAATACAACTACGAAGATAATAAAAACATTAACATCACTACTTGTGGCAAAGATACATTTAAATAGTGTACTGTGAGAAGCACTGTATTGTAAATCAATTGGTTTAAACAAAGTAAAAACTTTTTTTTTAAAGTAATATATTGGTTCATGATAATATAATACCTTAGAATACAAGTATTAATATAATACTTTAATGATAATTACTTTTGTCTGTAACCTTTTTTAAACCACAACGTACAAAAGATGCAATGCGGTTTACAGTATACAGGTACTCTTCCACTGTGGTGACTCCTAATAAATCAGGTACTAAGCCAAGTGAAATGAATGAATGGTCTGCATTGGTACCATAAGGGTACACTTTTGTACCTTTAAGATATGAGGAGGTACACATCTGTACTTGAGTACTAGATTGTACTTTTAAGATACAGATGTAGACCTGATAGAATGTACCTTAATGAAAAGTGTACCTATACAAAAGTGTACCTTCTAAAAGGTGCTGCCCAAAAAACAGCTTTTGTAATATTATTTATGAGATAAAGTTAACAATGGTCAATAATTATAATGTCTTTGCATGTAAAATTACTTGTGTAATTCTTCGTGCATTTGATGTGGACATTTTGTCTTTAATAACTTTGAATGCAGTGCCTTTAAAATAGTCAGAATTATACTTTTTTTATTAGGTTTTTTTTTTCCTTAGACACATTTTATTTCAGAATGTGGTTAAATTGTTTTGACTGCATTTAAAACCACAAAAAAACATTGTCCTACTGAATCACAAAACTGCTGATATAATGATGATGACATAATAATAGTAATTACAAATGTTCTGTATTTCACTGCCTGTTATGGCTGCGTCAATTAATGACAAGAGTGTGCTGGGTAAAATCTCCCTCTCAGGTAGCATGATCAGTAAAAAAAAAAAAAAACCACACATTTCACAAATAAATGATTTCCTGTGTAGCAGAGGACATGTTCCGCAGAAAATCACTTTTAAAAGAAAAACAACAATGGCAGACTAAAGGAGAACATTTTGTTCCGGTGTACCAGGAGAACATTTTGCCTCTGTACCGTCTCTTGATTGTCTTTTCATTGAATTTCCCAAGAACACTATTGTCTCGGTTAGCCTCCCTGCTGTTTGTATGGACTTTAACAGTATCCATGAGAAGACTGCCTCACACAAAAGAATGCAGACTAAAAAACTAAATGCCTTATAGTACAAAAGGCCATATGGCGTTCATAAAACAATCAACATGTGGTATGTTTAATAGAGCGTAGACTCAAAAATATTGACTGGGAAAAACTTGAATTTTGTATATTCAAATATCATAAATTGGATGAATCCAAATTCGTTAGTCAATTGTTATGTTGGTTCTACTATGTACTAAATGAGGAAAACTGACCATTCAGTTTGTTATAACCCTACATCATTAACTACACTTGGGCACCAAATATGTCAGTGTAGATTACTCACTTTAGGCAATTTATTCTAACTTCCCGAATACTTACCTGACTTCGTTGTTTATAAATCCATGTGAAGTTGGAATTATTTTTACAGTATAGACAGTATAGATTTTTGTACGTTGAAAGTTAGCATTTTAGTAATTTTTTGTCATGTAAAAATCCCAATAAGCTCTCTGATAGATTTAACAAAAGTAAATTTAAGAAAACAAGAAGGGATGACCTATAGTTTGCTCAGAGGTGGTTGACAGAGCTACCGACATAACAAAGGACATGAAAGTGGCATATGTGGCATATATGTATACTCATATAGACTACAGTATAACAAACTAGTGGCATGTTTTCATTTACACTTTTCTGAGATAGCAGACACAGCAGAAACCGAATTTACAAAAATCGAAAAGAGGGAACATTTTATCTGATCTCACCTTTTACCACAACTGTCTCTTTTTGTGTATCAGGTGAGCTACAGAGCAAGTTGACACAATCAAAATGTTGATATATTTAGAGTAATTAATAAAATACAAACATTAAAGGCCCTCTGAGTTGCTTGGAAATGTGCATTTTTTTAAATTTGACGCAATCTCATCTGAAGCATGAAGAAAGAATGGGATAGCAGTTCCTCCTCTTTTAATAGCATTTACAGTATTTTCAAAGCTCTGTCAGTGAGAGTGGTTGAGCTCAACCGCATCACATGAAAAGCAAATGAGAAGCATTTTGAAGGAGACGGGACATGACAGATACTAGATCATTTGATTGGTCAAAATTTGACAAGAAAATATGAGGTGTACGTGTTACATGAACAAAAAAAGTTGATTATTTAGGCGGAGGTGACAAACTGCAAGCTTTGGATGTTTAAAACAGGTTTATATCTTCCAAGCACAGGTTTTGTCACTATTTCATAGCACAATGGATATCCTTAAAACTAACATGATACTAACATCTAAAAAAAAAAAAAAAACTTTATTTTAATTTCATTGGGATCTTTAATGTACTGTATTATTTCTAAATCTATACTATATAAAAGTGTTTGAAGTTGTAACATTATTGCATTTCATTAAAATAAGCATTAATTAATTGATAATCTGCACCCCGTATTCAAATTGTGTTATTACAACCAGTAATATATTTATTTAGGCTGCAATATATTGTGCATTTATTCATTTCTTTTAGTCTTACAGTCAGAATTGGTGTACCTCTTGGTGTATCTCACCTTTTAATTGCATAACGAATGTGACAATGGGCACAACATGATTTTGCTGAATGAATGAATGAATGAGTGAATGAATGAATGAATGAATGAATGAATGAATGAATGAATGAATGAATGAATGAATGCAACTTTATGTCCTTGGAAAGCATTTCTTTTAACCACTCTAGCTTAATATGTGATATAAGGCATGACAAAGATACATTGGCTTTAAATGCAACAAGAGGTTTATTCTTAATCTTATTCATCTTTATCAGATGGTCTGGCTGCCTTCAGAACCTTCCTGAAAACAGAGTTCAGTGATGAAAACATTGAGTTCTGGTTGGCCTGTGAGGACTATAAAAAGATCAAATCCCCTGCTAAGATGATGTCCAAGGCCAATAAGATCTACAAGGAATTTATTGACGTTCATGCACCCAGAGAGGTATGTTGACTCCTTTCATAAAACCATAGCAACTATACCTGAACATACAGTACTCATATTACGTGAGATGAATTTGTTTAAATACCTAAAGCAATATGCACAATGTTTGCGAATGACATAATTGCAAATAGTATATTAAAATGCACAAACGTTTGTGTTCATTTATTGTACATCACTGTACAGTACATTAGACTTTGTCCTGTTTAATTATTTAATTGGTTTATTTTGATTTCCGAGACAAATCAATTTTTTTTTTTATAATTATTTTTAGGGGTTTTTACCTTTATTTGAATATAGGACAGTGGAAATTTACAGATAGGAAAGTGTCGGGAGCAGAGATAGGGGAAGGAGCGGCAAAGGACCTTGAGCCAGGAATCGAACTCGGATCACCGTGAGCACCTTGGTGCTATGTGTCCACGCACTAACCACTAAGCTATTGGCGCCGACGAGACAAATCATTAAAATATTTATATTTTGCCTATATCCTTCAAACTACTAGGTTGCCCATTTGTACAGATCAAACTAAATGTACAGATCAAATCAAGTTGTTTTATTTTTTCATGTACATATATCTGTTAGATATCACTGAACCACAGTGGAATATATTTCACACATATTTTGATTTAATGCGCTGCCTTTTATATAAAAGAGGTTATAAACATTGCCAGTCCAAAACAATACATCACACACTAACATTTTGTTGTATTGCATTAAATTTCCAGTGGCATTGCTATATCAATATATCAATATTATTTTGCTATGATATTTCCATTAAGGTCTTGTATTGATGATGGAAGAATCAGGCTGCTGGGCAAAGAATTCTTTAGCACATTCCAAAGATTATCAACAGGGTTAAGTTCTGGACTCTGTGGTGGCCAATCTAAGTGTAAAAATTATGTCTCATGCTCCCTGAACCACTGAAAAAAAATCCAACCAGAAGCTACTGTCTGCATCAGTTATGGGCTCTTGGTATTAGCTGAAACATAATAATCTATTTAGTAGTTACCCAAGGAGGGTCTTAACTTTTGCTTATTAAATCCAGGTGATGAACAGTTGACATTCAAATGTTAGAGTCACAATTTTATAAATACATAAAAGTGCTATTTCAAAATGTTAATATCTCACCTTTTGAATAATAAATAGTTCCTGGTGCACTTGACAGGTCATTTAAAAATTCTGCTCTAACATTTTTACTGTAGCTACTATTAATAAACTTCACTGACAGAAAACACTGTTACAACTAAAAATAAAAAAAAACTGTGTCATTTCAAGGTTATAAAACTGCAGTTTCTAATCACTCATATGAAGCACTTCCGAGTTTCAGATGTGTGCTATATGTGTGTTTCCCTCCCTCAGAGTTTGTTCTTTAGCACCACCTACGCTTGGTTTAGTTCTTCCCTGGCATCAAACCTGAAGATCATCTTTTTTTTCAGCATGACCTTAAGATACTTTGTGATTCACTGCCTATTATTTGTGAAGCACAGCACTGTCCTTTTGCGTCCCGACCCAGTGGGTCACAGAAAATACAAATAGCTCTAGTCTGGCTCCATTAAGATTAGACACAGATACCAAATATAATAATGCTGCTGTCCCTGTTCGACAAGGGCATAAACTAAATACAATTTGTGATGGTGGGTAAGCGTAAAACATGATCACTGCAAATAGTGATAGATGTTGAGAGGTTGATGTGAAGAGGTGAACACACTATTTATATTACTCCCTTATTGGCAGAACAACTTTTTTGAACTCATGCAGGACATTTGTATACATTTTTGTAACTCTAAAGGTTAACATACACAATTAAAGTTTGGGGTCAGTTAGATTCTTAATGTTGTAAAATGGGCTTATCCAAGGCTGCATTTATTTAATCAAAATACAGTACAAATTGTACAGTTGTTAAATGATATTGCACTACAAAATAACTGTTGAAATGTAGCTTATAATTTATTTCAGTGAGTTTAAAGATGAATTTTCAGACCACAAGATCTTTCAGAAATCTTTCTAATATTAACTATTATTATTATTATTATTATTATTATTATTATTATTATTATTATTGTTGTTGTTGTTGTTGTTGTTGTTGTTGTTGTTGTTGTTGTTGTTGTTGTTATTAATGTAATAGTAAAAGCAATAATGATTGGAGTAATAATTTTATTTGAAAACACATACAATACGAAAGCAGTTATTAAATTTTTAACTATTAAAAACTATTTATAACTATTATAACTATTTTAATTATTAAAAATTTTAATAATTTAACAACTTAACTTTTTTTTTTTTCATTTATTAAATGCAGCCTTAATGAACAGAAAATTTGGCTATAAAAACATTAAACAAAAAAACTGACCCCAAACTTGACCGGTAGTGTATATCAAAAAAATGTCAACCAAAACATCGTTTTTTGTTTTTCTTGAAGTTAAATCATTAGTATTGTGTTGTCTGTGAGTGAAAATAAACATTCATGTCTGAAAACATTTTAGTTGTTTTAAGCAGAAAGCTATGCTCTAAATGACAATATTTTATGCAAAATTTGAAAGAAATGTCATTATAGAAATGTACTACAGAAACTAAGGGTGCCTGCAACAACTTTTATGCCTGCCTCATTCAGTTCACCTTAAATGTATCAGAGTTTGTTTGCTTTTGGAGGCTATTCATTTGGGCAGATGTGAAAGTGCGAATCATACTCTGGTGCGCACCAAAAGCAGACCAAACAAGCCGAGTACCAAGACTTTGCTCGAAAGGGTGGTCTCCGTATGCTTTCAAATGAACCCTGGATCAGTTAGTTTAGATGAGAACATGAACCAACGCAAATGCAAAAACTATTTAGATTTTTTGGACTAAACAAACTTTTTTAATCAGCTGAAATATGTACTCTTTGATAAGAAAAGTTTTCTGACATTTTACCGCAATTATGGCAGGGTGCGGACAAACATTGAGTCGAGGAGGTCAATACTCCCTGCAGACTTTTGCTCTGCTCTTTGTTAACTTACGTGTTAACTTAACATAATTTCCCATTCTTTAAGTCTGAATAATTAAAATTAAGTTAAGGAAACCAAAATGCTAAAAAATGCTCTAATGTATCATTTTTAACCTCAATCCAGATCAAAGAAAACATACTATAGATGTACCCTAGAAGCACCCTAAAAAAAAAGTTGTTCCACTTAAATGGACATTTCACCCAAAAATAAAAATTTACTCAGTTTATTCGCTCTCAAGTGGTTGCAAACCTTTTGTAATATAGCCACTGACATAAATACTATTGAATTCAATGGTTACGATTTTCCAACATTAGCATAGCTTTGTATCTATGCATATTAACTTATCAGCACTATGCAGTACTGATAATTTGATTCCATGAAGGACAATCATGCAATGTAATATTCTCTCTTTTTATCTCTAAAGGTCAACATAGACCACAGGACCAGAGAGGAAACCAAAAACAGGCTTCTAGAACCGACTCCACACAGTCTCAACGAAGTGCAAGCTAAAGTGTACAGCCTGATGGAGAAGGACTCGTATCCTCGGTTTATAAGATCAAAGATCTATCAGGACTTACTGAACAGGACACAGATTTACTGTCAGAGGAAGTCTGTTTAAAGGTGAACGTCTGTTTGCTCGCCTGGCTAGATGATATTGAGATAATAAAGCAGACTTTAATTGTTATATATAGCATAGTCTGTGTGTTTGCACAATAATTAGATGAGAATAATCAAATAAAAAAGGTCAAAAATGAACTAGTTCCTTTGCTAGTTTGCATCTAAAGTAAAATATGACCCTGTACTGTGCTTTTTTGCCCAGTTTGTAAAATGTGGCTCTATTCTCTCCCTTTTGATTGTGATAGAATGCTTAATGTTTCTTCTGAATGCTGGCAAGCATGTAAATCTACATGGGTTATGTGTAAGAGTAGGGTACAAGAATTTATTTTTCTGATCTTCAATGTCACTTACAGTCTGTTCCGATAAGACAACTGAAGACATGCCTGCTGTTTTGCATGCAGCCTCCAACGTATATATTTAGATTACTCTATTTCCCTTAAAATCTAAATCTAAAACAGGTTGATCACAAACATTTGCGCACAACAGATCGTTTTCTCAACTAAAATATATACTTAAAAAGTATTTGACAATGTAATATTTATGTTTGTTTATTAATTTATTTAGTTATTTTTTTCACATGTTGATGTTCTAATGGTTTACAATGACATGTTCTCCAGTGATATAGATCAAGTAAAGCATGTCACTTTAATCATGGTGTTGTGTTTTTTTCCCCATGCCTGTGAATAAACAGAATATGCTGCACATTTTGAATGTTTATCAAGGTTTGTGTGTTCTCTGTGTAAAAAATATTGATAGCAAAATGTGCAACCACAAGTAAACACAAGTACAGCATGTTCAAAGTTTCAGCCATCAGTGACAGTGGTTGAAAGTAAGTGCATTACTCATCTTAAAGTGATAGTTCACCACTCACCTTTGGGACATCTGAAATGTAGCTTACTTTTTCCTTGAGCATAAGCGCATTTTTGTGTTTATCTTGGACAATTCAACCTTTATCAATAACATGTAAACAAATAGTATAATCTCGGACAAGTGCAATGAAAACATGGTTTAGACTGTCTTAAATTCACCCACATACAGTAAATTAAGTGTGTAATTGTTGTAAATAATGTTCGGTTACTTGCACAGACTGATCTTTTTTTTATTCATAGGACATCAATGTACTGTATTATCAGAAGTCAATATTATTATGCTTGTATGTTTTTTTTTTTTTTTTTACACAATGTGCTGGTCGCTTTTGAATAGCATGATGACAAAAATATTCTTTAATGTTCCATAAAAAAGGTATTCAAGTATTAGTTGGCTGTTAGGTTAAAAAGATAGTTAACCCAAAACTGAAAATGTACTCACCCTCACGTGGTTCCATGTATAAACTCTCAGAAATTAAGGTACGTGAGCTGTCACTGGGCTGTTACCTTTTCTAAAGGTACAAATTTGTACCTAAAAGGTCCATATTAATACCTTAAGAGAACATGTTAATACCTAAAAAAAGTACAGAAGTGTTCCTCTTAAATATTTAGGTAATAATATATATATATATGTATATATATATATATATATATATATATATATATATATATATATATATATATATATATATATATATATATATATATATAATATTTTTGCTCTTCAGTGTTTGAACTCTTAGTAATGATTATATCACACTGAACTGAGCCAAACTGAACTGAACTGAACTTAAACACTAAAAACTGAACTACACTGTTCCAGTTACTATGACCATTTATGTGAAGCTGCTTTGACTAAATCTATATTGTAAAAGCGCTATACAAATAAAGCTGACTTGAATTTAATTGAATATAATTTTGAGGTACCAATATGAACCTTTTAAGTACGAATGTGTACCTTTTAAAAAGGTACCACCCCAGTGACAGTTCGCATACCTTTATTTCTGAGAGTGTAGGATTATAAATAAGCTATTTGGAAGAAAAGAAAAAAAAAAGTTAGAAACCTGTAACCACTGACTTCCAGGGAAAGAGAAACAAATACTATGAAAGTCAATGATTAGAGATTTCCAAAAACTTTTTTTTTTTAAATAACTCATTTTGACTTTAATAGAAAAAAGAAACTCAAATAGGTTAGTGGCTAGTGAAGGGTGAGTAAATGATGACAGAAATGTGAGTGAACTGTCCTATTAGGTTAAGAATAAGCTGACAAGCACTGTTCTTGCAAGTAGTTTTGTAACCAGAAGTCGGATTTACAAAATAAATCTTAAGAAATAGGTTAAGAAATCGTTTAGTTAAGATGCATTCTGAGTGCAATTACATTTTTTAAGCTTAAGTTTTAAAAACCCATTTTTTAAAAAAATCTCAAATTTCTTCCTAATAACATCTTTTTTTCTTCCTTATGAATAAAAATGTAACAAAAATGTATAAATTTAAATATAGTTATAAAAAAATTAATTACCATTACATTTTAATTGTATCACTTTATTCTCATTCTCCAATTGACAAAAGAGACTGTATTTATTGACTCTTTATTAGTACTTATAAAGTATGACCCTATTCTACATCCCTAATTAGCAGTTATTTTTTTTAGCTAAACAAAGTGTGATTATAAGTTTTATTATGTTGTACCTTTTAATAAAAATAAATAAAAAATTACAAATCTTTCAAACAGTCTAATTACAGCTATTTGACATTGCAAAGTTCATTCATTCATTTTCTTTTCGCCTTAGTTCCTTTATTAATCAGAGCTTGCCACAGCAGAATGAACTGCCAACTTATCCAGCATATGTTTTACATGTTCTATATGTTTTACCAATTCACCTATACCACATGTCTTTGGACTGTGGGGGAAACCGCAGCTGAAGGAAACCCAGGCAAACATGGGGAGAACATGCAAACTCCACACATAAATGCTAACTGACCCAGCCAAGGCTTGAACCAGCGACCTTGCTGTGAGGTGACAGCGCTACATTATAAAAGTTGCTTAAAGTAAATGGCTGAAGCAGACCATCGGAATAAAGTGTCCTAAGTTATGGGTCAGATCCAGTATTGAAAAAAATCTCTAACAATACATGTTGCTTTTCTGGCATGATAGAATCCTCTAATAAAAAAAAATACAAATGATCTAAGCCAGATTACACATGTTCTATAACTCTTCAGCACACAGATGTGAAGCCCATGGGTCATTTGGTTCTTCCATAGGCTGTAGCCCAGATGGAATAATTAGATCTTCCACCCCTTCAGATCAGGGCTCCCTAAACACTGTTTAAGACAGAGAGAACATCTGCCAGCCCGGGGCAAAGTCCTCCCTGGAGGCTTCGCAAATAGATTCACGAGTCACAGACACATGACTGCCTATCAGAGCAATGTAGCGGCCTGTTATCTTGAGAGAACAAGGGGAACCATTCAGGTAAGAGCTCAGGTTAATTACAGTATCTTCTCTCTTTTTTAAAAAGAAAATCCTTCTATTCAGACAGCCAAAGTGATCGCTCTACTGATAAATGCATTTGATTGTGCTTACGTGGAGGTGATGAGAGGTGATACAGCGTGCAAGTGTAATCAAGTATGACAATATTTAAATTCTCATTGGTATGTTCACCTTAGACGCTTCTGTCCGTATGTGCACTGGTCTGCATAGTTGAAAAAAAAGGTGAAGCACAGGTGCAAACACTAGATAGTCAGTCAGACAGAAAGACAATCAGACAGACAGACTCTTATTTTTTTGTTGTTCATTTACTCTGCTCAAATTGTTCGTTTAAGATATTTTAGCTACTTTATTTTTTTCAAATTTGTTTAATTGTTCATTAATTTCCTAAAGAGCAGGGTGTTAATTTATGTATATTCTGCTGATATTAATAGTTTTAGATGCTTGGTGAGTTAATTTTGTTGTAGCAAACAATTACACAGGGTTGTTAAATTATTTAAAAAGTTTTATAATTTAATGCAGGGCGACACAGTGGCGCAGTTGGTAGTGCTGTCACCTCACAGCAAGAAGGTCGCTGGGTCGCTGGTTCAAGCCTTGGCTCAATTGGCGTTTCTGTGTGGAGTTTGCATGTTCTCCCTGCGTTCGCGTGGGTTTCCTCCAGGTGCTCCAGTTTCCTCCACAGTCCAAAGACATGTGGTAAAGGTGAATTTGGTAGGCTAAATTGTCCGTAGTGTATGAGTGTGTGTGGATGTTTCCCAGAGATGGGTTGTGGCTGGAAGGGCATCTGCTGCCTAAAAACGTGCTGAATAAGTTGGCGGTTCATTCCGCTGAGGTGACCCCGGATTAATAAAGGGACCAAGCCGGAAAAAAAAATGAAATAATTAATTAATTTAAAGCAAAATATTATATGAATGGGGCGTCATGGTGGCACAGTGGTTAGCACCATCGCCTCACAGCAAGAAGGTTCTTGGTTCAAGCCCCAACTGGGCTAGTTGTCGTTTCTATGTGGAGTTTGCATGTTTTCCCCGTGTTGGCGTGGGTTTCCTGCGGGTGCTCTGGTTTCCCCCACGATTTACATGCAGTATAGGTAAATTGAATAAACTACAGTAGATTGCCCATATGTATACAGTTGAAACCAGATGTTTACATACACTACAAAAGGCACATAACATTTTTTTTAAATGTCAGCTGTTAAATATGACAACATTTTTTGTCTTTAAGTTAAGTTAGGATTACTATTTTTTCTGTTTGCTTAATAGCAGAATAATGAGAGAGATTTTTTGTGATTTTTTTGTAACTTCACTTGAAAGTCAAAAGTTTACATATAAGATTACTATGCCTCTGAAAAGGCCCAGATGATAGTATTAAGGTTTCTGATTGGCTAATTGATACATTTTAATTAATTGGAGGTACAACTGTATATTAGTATTTAGGGAAACCTCAAACACACGGAAGTATTCAGAAATACTTTTAATTTGTCGATAATCTAGGTCAAGTGCTTCTGGTGAACTGTGTGATGTTACAAAATTGGTGCATTTAAGATCTGTTTTCCTTAAAAATCTGTAATCTCCACTGGCTGAGTGATATCCGGTATAAAGTGGGTCACATATTGTACGAAAAGCACTGCATTAAATTACATTTTCCCTGCCATATCCTTAAAATATGAACACTTATTTTACCCCAGTATTTTCAAAAGAGCTTCTGTGCTAGCCTGCTAATACTGATGGGCGTGTGCGTGTAAACTCGTTTTATACTTGAGCAACTAAATGAATGCCAAAGTCTATTTAACTGAATGTATTTTAATTACATTACTACATCGATGCTGTAAAAGGAACTGTATAAAATGGAAAAAAGTCACATTAACCATTCACCAGAAGTTTATCAGTATATGAGAAGAAACACTAGCTCTGCATATACCCTATCATGTGCATGCATAAACAACATGGGAATGTTCAGCCATCATACCGCTCAGGAAGGAGAGATGGTGTGAACTGTGTGCATCAACCCCAGAACAAAAGCAAAAAATGCTGTAAAGATATTGGTAAGAAAGTTTCATTATCACAGTAAAACCAAATCCTACTGACATGGGCTAAAATGCCACTCAGCAAGGAAGAAGCCATTACTCCAAAAGCATCATAACAAAGCCAGATTACAATTAGCAAAACAACACTGGGAAAAATAATTACATTTTTGGAAACAAGTTCTGTGGTCTGATGGAACTAAAATTGAACTGTAATGACCAGTGTTACATATGCAGGACAAAAAGGGAAGCTTACAAACTAAGGAACACGATCCTCACTGTAAAGTATGGGGGTGGCAGCATCATGTTGTGGGGGTGTTTTGCTGCAGAGACTAGTGCACTTCACAGATTAGATGTCATCATAAAGAAAGAACATTATGTTGAAATATTGAAGCAACATATCAAGAAATTAGCCAGGAAATTAAAGCTTGGCCACAAATCGGTATTCCAAATGGACCATGACCATACTGCCAAATTAGTTAAAATGTGCTTTAAGAACAACAGAATAAATGTTCTGGAGTGGCCATCACAAAGCCTTAATCTCAATCCTATTGAAAATGTGTGAGCAGAGTTGAAAAAGCTTGTGCAAGCAAGACAACCTACAAATCTGACTCAGTTACACCAGTTCTGTCAGAAGGAATGGGCCGAAATCCCAGCAAAGTATTGTGAGAAGCTTGTGGAAGGATGACCAAAAAGTTTAAACCAAGCTAAACAGTTCAAAGGCAAAAGCTAAAAAAAATACCAAGGAAATAAAATAAAAAAAAACATTTGACTCTATTAAGAAATTCTCAAAAAAAATATTCTGGCATTTAGCAAATGTAAATCATTTTGGCAATCCTATGATTTAATGATCATACATTTTATAAAAAATCTGGTTTCTGGTTTCAGCTCTGTGCGTTTATGAATGAGTGTGTATGGGTGTTTTCCACTGGGTTGCGGCTGGAAGGGCATCTGCTGCGTAAAGCACATGCTGGATAAGTTGGTGGTTTATTCCGCTGTGGCGACCCCTGAATAGTAAGGGACTAGGCCGAAGATAAATAAATTAAATTAAATTAAATTAATGCATATGCCCATAGCTAGTAACAGTTCGACATTTTGGCTATAAGATAACCTGAAATTTCAAATTAAACTGCATTAAACTGAAAAAAAATAGACAAATTGGTGAGACAAATTATTTTAGACGTTAAGACGCAAATCTAGACCAACACCTGACATTTTCTGGTAAAATTCTTTGCAGTACATCAGAAATGGAGGCCATCTAAGCAGGTACGACTTATTAAACTTTTCTAACAACCTATTTATAAGTACCAGGACCATGTTAAGGTTAGCCAATAGTCAAGGTTTTCAAAACAGTAATGCCAGGAATCATTGCAAGGCTGGCCTTTACTAATAATAAGTTGACGTATGTGAATTCCCGGCGAAAACCCCCGCTCATTGAGCTTCAGGACTCACACACGGCACTTCAGGGGCATTAGAGCGGACAGTACCTCATGCCGGAGATTTGCACTATGCTGTGACAGTGCGCTGTTTTTCCCCTGTACTGCCAGGAAGCTAATTGTAACATAACAAGGAGGATAGAAACAATAGTGAGCTTGTATTCAAGGTCCTGGGTGACCACATTATCTATTACTCACAAATCCGTTTTCAAAATTTGTGCATGTAATAGTTTTTACTGTACAAAATTACAGTTAACGTATTCCATCATCATAAATAGAGTGCATAAGCTCATACTGAGACCAAAATATTGGTTTTATGTTTCACTTAATTTGAAGTTTATATATAACTTATTTTTCACTTTTTTTTTTACTTGTACTGCATGTCTTGTACAGCATTTTGTACTTATACATGTCTTTTCATTTATTGCCTGAATTGTCCTCCATTTAGTTTTGAGACTCTCTAGTAGCTTTCAGTAGATCTGTCATTGTTTTTAGGAGGTTGAGGTACTGAAGTTTTCTTTTTTTTTTCAGTTTTTTTGTATGTATATTTTATCACTAAGATCTATAATTTAGTGAAAAAGCTTTGAAGACTCAAAGTGCTGGAAGAAAATTTCAAGTACAATTTTTTTTAGATAAAAACTGTTTATGGAATGAATATAAAGTTTATACAATTGATTGATTGCTTATTTAATTAACTGACAGTACACTTAAAAAGAAACCTATATACATAGTACAATAAAAACAATGATTCAACTTTTTTTTAAGGTAAGTGGTTGCAAACAATTTATATGGGCTGAATTTAACAAACAAATTAAAGTTCTAAACATTGCTAAATTTCATTTGCTGGTTTAAATTCAGCCCATATAAATTGCTTGCAACGATTTAGCAAAAATCATTGTGTATATTGTGTATACACACACACACACACACACACACACACACACACACACACAGTCGTATAGTTGTTAGAATAATATCACCTCTAACCCATACTCTAAGGCACTTGTCTTGTAGATTACCCCCTTCGCTGGATGGCCATACTAACATGTAACCAGCGCAATGGTCAGCTGTAAAACTCCACAGCTCTCAGTGAAAACAAAAACAAACTGTAAAGTCTGTGTTAAATGTGCTTTATATTCATCTGTAACTCAGTTACAAGGCACTTTTCCACATTCTTATCAATGGCGGATTTTCTTTCTTTCTTTCTTTTTCTTTCTTTCTTTCTTTCTTTCTTTCTTTCTTTCTTTCTTTCTTTCTTTCTTTCTTTCTTTCTTTCTTTCTTTCTTTCTCTTTCTTTCTTTCTTTCTTCCTTTCTTTCTTTCAGCCAGCCAGCCAGCCATCAAGTTAATATATTACACTAAGCAGTGACCCAATACTTGTATGTATCTATTTATCTTAATAGTAGTGACTTTAGACTAGTGAAACAATTCTGTGGTCAAAATACATTCCTTTGTAAAAAGGATTGTGTTATAAATGACAAGGATGAGTGAGCAGCTCATTATCAATATCAGATATGCACAAAAAATGCAACAGATGATGTGAATAGAGCCTGCTTTAGACAAGGTAAAATGGTCTTGTTTTGGATAACAAAATATTATGCAAAATATTACAAACCTATCATTAGTTATAAAATAATCTAAATAATTTGGTCAGAATAACAATTAATAAAAAAAATGTGTTGTTTTAAAATGGAAAGTCATCATTAGGTTACAACACTAAATGAAAATGTAGGATATATTATATTTTACCAAGCCAAAAAAAAAAAAAAAAAAAAAACATTTAAATAAACTCAATAAAAAAATACAAAATGCAAACAACTTAGCTGAAGATTTTCCATAAATGACATTTCCTGAATGCCATCAAATAAAGCCACAATGACCAGGGTTTGTGTCTATCTTTTGAAGTGATTTTGCCTCCATTCATCCAATTATTATTTTGGTTTTCGTTTTAAATGTTACTTTTGTATTTTTTATTAAATGTTTACTCATAAAAAGATAAAGCGCCATAAAAAAGGTTATAACCATGAGGGATGGAAAAATACAAATTAGGACCACACATTTAAAAAATGCAACATTTAAGAAAACAAGTATCCTTTGTTCAAGGATGAATCATTCTTATCATCATAATTCTGTCATTTGGAGGACACAGAAGTCATGGTCTCAAGAGAACGGCTTACAAAAGTGAAGAATTTATGACCTACTTTTCTCAGTATGTTTCTATAGCTCATTTTGTTTTAACAGAAAATGCATTATCCTAAAAGAATTTCAAAAAGTTATCTTAATACTGTGATGAAAGTATTTTACATGTATATGGTGAATTATATCGTCATTTATAAAAAGTATAAATATTATAAAAAGCTGGCTTTAATGGCTTATATACTATAAAAACCAGCTTCATCTACCAACATGGATGATGTGAAAAAGTACTATTCAGAATTTCTTTTTTTTTTTTATTGTCATGTGAAAAAATATATTAATTATAATTGAGCCTCAGGGGACATATGATCTTAATAAAATGAAAAAAAAAAAAATAATAATCTTCATGGACTCCTGACATCTGAACCACTGACAACTTTCATAAATTATACAATGAAGTGTGCTGAAGAATGTTGGTTATATATTTACACAAATATATATTTACTATAGAGTGCTTCATCAACAAAAATCAGTCCACTGCAGTTTTTCAAGGATGGGTCAATGTCAACACTTTCTGCTCTGACTTCATATCCAAAACAAGAATGTCACTCAATAATTTTAGAATGTTTCCAAAATTCCTTTCTGAATGTGCTTGTTAAATGTTTAATTCGTGTATAAATGAAAATTTTGTTATTAATTACTCACCACATGTTGTTCCAAACCCTTGAACACAAATTGAGACACTTTAGGTGAAATTTGTGTTACGATCTCCAGGGATCCAATATCCAGAGATCGCTGGTAAACTCACATTCACACAAACAACAAATTTGCCATGTTATGGACTACAGATTCAGTCGTGCAACACACACACACCTGCTCCAAATCTTCACTGATTAGACTCTCATAGCTGATGTTGCTTTTGGGACTGATTACTGCACTACTTAAACAGCACAAACACATTCAATGTGGCTGAGTCTTGTTATCTGTTTAGTGACATTACAAAATGCTACTTTGTGTCTTGCTTGTCGTGTTTTTGACCCTCGCATTGTTTTTTTGTTTTACTCCTGTCTGCTGCCTGCCTTGTGACCATCTGATTGTTTTTTTGACTACGACTCTGGATTGCCCTTATACATCTGTTTGCTTCTATGTTGATCATTGCTTGCCTGAACATCCTGTTAATAAAACCCTGCATTTGGATCCTCACCTCCGTTGTCAGTGTCAAATCCCTGTTACAATTTGAGAGCTCCCTCATCCTCTATAGACAGCAAGGTTCCAGACTTCAGGTTCCAGTTCAAAGTCCTGAAAAATACACACACAAAAAAACATCCTTAAAACAGACAATTTGCCTTCAGTGGTGTAAACAAAATAATTATTATAAAAAAATTATTTGTTGTGCAAATAAAACGAAAATACCAAATATATTCCACAGTTTCTTCTCTTCTGTGTTTGGTTCTGGTTCACTGGTTCACAAGCAAACAAAAGTATTCTTGTAGCTTGCTGAAATTCCGATTGAGCTCTCAGATTTGACCTAAAATATCTTAATGTGGGTTCTGAAATTGAAAGTAGGTATCAGGGGTTTGGAATGACATGAAGGTGAGTAAGTAATAACATAATTTGCATTTCTGAGTCAACTAATCATTCAAAACTCTGTATGGATAACATGCATGGCTAACATTTAATATTAGTCATACTGACTGCATAAAGTTCACTTATTGTTGTTGTTTCTAGAAAGTCGAAATGTCGAGTAAAGGCTCCGACCTCTTCTAGGAACCCAAAGATCATTTGCATTTAAAGCAAAATGCTAATTTTCAAGCTATTATAAATTATCCGTGGGATATTTTGAGTTAAAAATGCACAGCAGACACACCAGATTTTCTTTTACACCTCATGAAAAGAGGCATAACATGTTCCCATTTGAAAGTTAGCAATGCCTTGAGGTAAGGCAGACTGTGTCATTTAAGGTGCTGCCTCGCAATTGCACCTTCTCCATTTCCTCTTCACATGGTGCATCAGCAGGAAACACACTCTATGATCATCTCTATGAAGAGACCCAGCAAAAGGGTTTCATCCTGATGCATCAATGGGGACTTCTCTGCGGTGGTGTAATTGTCCTTTTGCGAGATGTATTATCTGTAAGAATGGAGAAAGAAGCTGTGAACACCATGTTCATTTTTCCCTCTGCATGTCTTCCACATCTCTGAAAAATTGCTTCCAGGCAGCAGGGCAACAGTGAATGCTTTCTGTCCGGGCAGACGTGCAGATCTCAAGGCCAACTGATGCTCATCTACCCTTGTCCTCATAAAACCAGATTTTTTCTGCTTTTATAATCCAGAGTGTCTTGTTGAGCCTTTGGTTCTGCTGACATCATAAATGATTGATCGAAGATGGGATTCCCTCAGGTACTGTGTCATTCTGAGGATATAAAACCTAATCAAATGTTCCTCCTTCTGAACGCAGCTTGATCGAGTTAGGCACGGATGTCCTGATTCGCCTTGTAGATCAATCAATGAAGTAGATCTAACTTTATTGGTCTTATGATGACAAACAGAAAATACTTTCTAGAAACGTTAGATATTTTATGATTATGATAGTGGTTGTGTCATAGAACTATTTAAAGGGGTAGTTGGTCAAATAAAATGAAAGTTTACTCACCAACAGGTGGGTATGAGATTCCTTTTTTGCTGTTGAACACAAAATCATTATAAAGAATGTAAGCAACTTGCAACCATTTGACTTCCAAAGCAGAAGAAAACACTATGGAATTGTTTTCTTGTATTCCAAAATTTATTTTTTTTTTAATTACTACTTTTGTGTTCAATAGAAGAAGAAAAAATAAAAACAGCTCTGGAAGAAGTGAATTTGGAATGCTCTGCCTCTCTACATTAGGCAGGCTCCCTCATTGTCTTTTTTCCTTGGCTATTAACAGTTGATCTTATATTTGTTTTAAATAGTGATTAATTGTATATGCACATACTGTATGTTTGTTTCCCCTTATTTTAAATTTGTGTTGATACAAGTCTTGTGTCATGTCGAGAACTCATTTTAATGTACAGCATTTTGTGTTTACATATTGTGTGTGTGTGTGTGTGTGTGTGTGTATACAGTTGAAATCAGAATTATTAGCCCCTCTGAATTATTACCTTTATTAATTTTTTTCCCAGTTTCTGTTTAACAGAGAGAAGATTTTCTTAACACATTTCTATTCTAAACACAATAGTTTCAATTACTCATCTCTAATAACTGATTTATTTTATCTTTGCCATGATGACAGTAAATAATATTTGACAAGATATTTTTCAAGACACTTCTATACAGCTTAAAATGACATTTAAAGGCTTAACTAAGTTAATTAGGTTAACTAGGCAGGTTAGGGTAATTAGGCAAGTTATTGTATATCGATATTTTGTTCTGTAGACCATCTAATATATATATATATATATATATATATATATATATATATATATATATATATATATATATATATATATATATATATCTTAAAAGGGCTAATAAATGACCTTAAAATTATTTTTTTAAATGCTTTATTCTAGCTAAAATAAAACTAAGAATAAAATAAGACTTTCCCCAGAAAAAAAAAAAAAAATATATATATATATATATATATATATATATATATATATATATATATATATATATATATATATATATATATATATATATATATATATATATATATATATATATATATATATATATATATATAATCAGACATACTGTGAAAATTTCCTTGCTCTATTAAACATCATTTGGGAAATATTTAAAAAAAAAAAAAGAAACAAACAAACAAAATCAGAGGGGAGCTTATAATTCTGACCTCAACTGTATTTATACACATACACAGTAATCTTACAAAAGCTCAAATAATCAGTCGTGTTAAAAAGTTAGTACATTCTGTTAAATTTTTTATTATTATTTTTTACATATTCAGACAAAAACTGATCTGATCTTTGACAAGTCTTCATATTTGGGAAACAAAAAAGATGAACAACAAAATATGGTATTAACAAAATTAGGTCAGTCACTGCTAATCAAATGCAGAACTGATCATCAGCAGAAGTTTTAGCAGTTTGTAGGTATGGAGCCTTCAGGTGTGTTAACACAATGCTCATCCAACAGCTTAAGCTTGGCTAAAACAGGGTCAGGCAACAAGATAATGATCTGTAGAACACCAGCAAAATCTACAACAGTACTACAGAAAAAAAAAAAAAAGTTTTGATTGCTTTCAATAAATACTGCTAACAGTGGACTTACAGGATCTACCTTAGTTTGCCACCCATGGCTTTTCTGTCTTTGCTAGCCTAAATAAAATATATATTTTTAATTTGTTGTAGTGCAAAGGCTTACATTAGTTTACCTACCTGCAGACTAGCACCCAACACAAAAACCAGAAGAATAAAATAAAACTTATTTCGAGAGCATCTGAGAGCAAGTGACTGTCATGCCAGTGTTCAATGAGGTTTACGCTTGAGGCAGGCATCAGTATTTTTGGATTCAGAGATAAATTTTATTCATCACTATTAGCTTCTTGTTATGTATTCAGAGCGTGTATGGTTCTTTTGTACTTCCTTATAAAGTACAAAAAATAATAATAACAATAAATAGTTTAATCTTTATGCAATCAATTTAGTCCCTTAAAACATTTCCTGTTGACCTTTTTGTTGTTTTTGATGTTGTTTTAATCAAGAATAAAAAATATTACAAAGTGTTTTGTAATCTTTTTGAGTTTATAGTCATAAGATGTTTAGAAAGGAGTGACTTTTAAATGCATCTATACAATGTCTTCCTGTCCCTGATAAACATTATTAAACACCACCAAGGTTTTAAACAGGAATAGTCACGAACTGTACTCACTGCACAGATTCCGAGATTGTTTTTATTTTTGCTTTTCAAAAAATTATGTTTCTGGAACAGTGTGTGAGCTGTGCAAAAGGACACTAACATGACCTGGATTGGAGCACTTACAATAACCTCACTCGTGTACATTACCATCATTGTGGACTTTCCTGTCTTCACACATACACAAAAAATGCACAGTGCATTAGCACCCAGAGAACTGAATTCTGATTGGCCGAGAGAAGGGATGATGCTCTGCTTCCTGCTCTATATAAACTCCCTGTCCCCTCACTGCAGACACACTGCTGATAAATTTCTCTTAGATAACACACTGCGCAATGGATATTTATTTCCCTTCTGGCTTTACAATGTGCAGAGAAATAACAGGGCTGTCAAACACTTGCTTAGAAAGGTATGAAGCTTATATTTTTGACTATTTTAATGCGCTTTTAATTAATGCTAATCATTTATGCATGCTGAGTCATTTAAATGCTTAAACCTAAACCTCTAGTCTTTTACATAATATAAGTACAAGCTTTTTAAAATCATGTTTTCATATTTTACAAAGTAAAACTGTATATGTATCATGTATTTAATAAATGCTTTTGTAACATCAGGGCCAAAAGATTAAAAGCATGCGTGGGTGGATTTCTGCAGAGACAGGACTTAAGCAGTCTATGTAAATATAGAAAACCAAGGTAAGTAGGGATATGTAACGCACTGGCTCTTGCTTATTTCATAACACATTTGGTTATGCATGATAAACAGAGAATACTGTTCTGACATCTTTACAGGTTGACCTTGGAGGAATGTTTGATGTGGAAAGTGTCTCTCGAGAAGCTTCTGTCGAGCAAACGTAAGTTCACATTGTGTATATTTAACTATAACACTGTTTTGCCATTAAACGTTTTTGAGATTAATCAAATTAGCATGATTAAATGACAACTGTAACGTTGAAAGAATACAGTCTAGTAAAAAAAACTCAGCCTCATTAATGATATGTGACATTATAGGATCTTTAAAATAAATGTTTAAATATTTTAGAACATTTTCATTGGTCAAAATACTCTTTTTATTTGAACCTCTTTTATAAATATAAATATAATATAATAATATAAATGTTCTTTTTACTAAGAAAAGAAAATAGGTAACTAAAACTATTATTTACTCTTTATAATAAGAGGTTTTTTTTACTGATGATACAGAACAACATATTTAAATATTAATAATAAATTCTCAGTAAACAGTTTTTAAAAGAATTATTTAAATATTGATGTAAAAAACATTGATCCAACAGTGATCTTAATAAAAATTGTGTGTAATGGCAAGTTTCCATGATTGTTAAAGGTTCTTTAAGCAACAAAGAAAAAAAGTGATCATTAAGTGCTCTATTAGCATTATTTTGGCAAAATATTGGCAACATTTAGCTGAACAAAATGTTCTTTATCCCAAGAAAAAAGAAAGGACAGTTATATAAAGAACCAAAAACTGGTCCATCTATAGCATCTATATATAAAACAAAATGTATGAACCATTATTTCCATTTTTTACAGTGGAAATGTGCTTCTTTAAAGTATTAAAATATTCTTTATACTTTAGTCTTTTTTCTTTATGTGTAATCTGTTCTTTGTTGAAAATCCTATCTAGGATGATTTAGGGTAACATAAAAAAAGATTATGTTCCATGAGACTATGGTTTAAATATAGCTGACAAAAATGGGACTGCGGTGTACAGATGTGTCTGGTCTGTGTGGAGGGGGCTTTAATCTGATGAGACACGTTACACAACTAATCCTGTCTCTATAACCCCATTTTTCTCCCTCTATCAGATGGACTGTATGCTTTCAGAGCGTTCCTAGTGTCTGAGTTCAGTGAAGAAAACATCGCCTTCTACTTGGCCTGCGAGGACTACAAAAACACAAAGTCTCCAGCTAAGATGCCATCCAAAGCAAAGAGAATCTACGAAGAGTTTATCGGAAGTGAAGCACCTAGAGAGGTGAATACACAAAATGAACCATCATAACCTGCATTAATGGGACAAAAATGGTGCAAGAATAGTTTTAACTAAGAAATTGCTAATAAATCTCACAAATAACTAAGTATTTTCTTTGTTCCCTTTCAGGTTAACATTGACTACGAGACCCGAGATATTACTCAAGCCAACCTGCAAAGCCCGACAGCATCCTGTTTCGACACAGCCCAGTACCGCATCTACATTCTCATGGAAAAAGACTGCTACCCACGATTCCTCCGCTCTGCTTCATACCGAAATCTGCTCAACCAACTAACAATGAAGAGTGCCAAGGGCCGAACCAGAAAGGCCATTGAGCTCAGACCTTCCAGAGAAGAAGAAGAACCGAAATGAAAAAAAACAGATGCATTTTGGCTCTAGAATAGATGGAAGCTCAGGCAAGAAAAGAAAGAGAGTGGTGTAGATCCTTAAAAAGGCGGTTTGAGGTGAATGGCGCACCATGAGATGAATAGAAGCGTGTGACGGAATCACTGCATTCCCAGATCCGCTAAAATTGTCCAGCAGAGGGAAGAGCAGATCTGCTGGTGGAGAGAGATGAACTCAGCACAAAGAGAATGCTGACAGACTCTAGTGAACAATCATTGGACAGAAAAGCACACAGCATCTTTTGCTTTTTGTAAAGATTAAATTTTTTTACATAGATAAATGTGAATAATTAATGTGTTATTTATGCTTTTTAAAAACAAATAATAAATGACCTTAAAGTATTGTGATGGAACTCTACCATGGCACAGTGATGATATATTTGATAAAAAAAATAATTAATTATATATACACTATCAAAGCCATCATGATCATGTTTTTAAATGGTTCAATAAAAACATAAGTGACAATCTGCAAAGAGGCACAACTTAATGTCAAAGGTTTTTGTGCAACTATTTATTTTGGTGTTTTTTTACCTTCTCTTTTAAAAGTATTTGTTAACTAAATGTTCAAATTAAAATGAATAAATTTTACATGAATGTGCTTACAAGTCTTGTGTTTTTGCACACATACCATGTTTTATTTCAGCATTGTAAAGTACTGTTAAGAATAGTTATTATAGTATAGTTTTATATAGTATATAGTATAGTATAGTAGTTTTTTTATTTATCTATCTATTATGGATGGATGGATGGATGGATGCATGGATGGATGGATGGATGATCTATTCATCTTTACGTTCAATTTTAAGTCAAATAATTGGCAACTGATAAAAAAGCTGATAGGTTTTTGGATCATATTAAATACGTAAGATGCTGTTTTAACTGAATTAAAAAATACAGTAAAAGTAAATTCAGCGAACATCTAGCTAAATTAAAACAGAAACTGATCTAAATAGCATGTTTAACTAAAAAGCATGGCTGTTTTGAACAGAATGAAAATGTAAGGCCTCAGAGCACTCAAATCTATCACAGACGCTTAGCAATGAGGTAAACATGCCTGTTATGCACATGACTGGCCAGACTGAGCTGCTGTTTCATATTTAACCATCAAATGCCCATGAGCAGAGCACAGCTGCAAGTGTAGGTTTACACAGTTGCCAAGGTTACAGTTTGTGCCCAGTTGCCAAAGCTGTCCGCATAATTCTCTCAGCTCAGGATTAAGACAAATCACCACATGCAAAACACTTTTTCATGCACCTGTCAGTTTTTACATTCAGGCTTTTCATATTTTTTTAGTGTAATGTAAAGAAAACACACAAAACACACATTTAAATGTTTTCTGTCACACTTTATCCATTTTTTTCTATAGATTTCAACTACAATACATGTTTTTAAAGACTTTTCTCAAAATGAGTTTTGTTTTGTTTTTTTCCTGCACAGAGCCATATGTCTTCACTTACACCAAATTTAACAGTTTTATTCACTTATTGTACAGTACACTGTATTCTGAAGATTTTTACTTTGGGATTTTTTAAACAATTTACCGGATTATAAAGAATATTTTATGCTGCTAAAAATTGTTCTGGTTTACCACTGTATTCTCACAGTATGATAATTGAAATAAAAAAAATAATAATTCACTCCTCAAATTCTTTCAGCACATTTTTTTTTACTCTGGACTGTCATAACAACATTAGATTTCAGTGACAAGCAATAGGACTAAATGTGATGCAACATGGCAGAAACATTTATATAGAAGTCACTGCACTTCAAACGAAATGGTAAAGGTTTTTTATTTAATTAAAACATATTAAATCTATTTAGTATTATTAATAGGCTACTTGTTGAATCTATACCATGAAGGATCAAGTCAAAAGGAGGGTCAATTTCATTAGGTGTACCTAATAAATTGGCCGGTGAGTGTATAAACTTGTATTATTAGCATTTAACACCAAATAAAGCAAATATTTGGTACCTGTGGGGATCATTGTCACGGCAATTTATAATGTTATTGTACCAAGACATTGCAGCACTAAAAAGCATTTATAAATTAGACATTTTGCTCATCACTTTCACCGATGGTTAGAACAAAAAAGGGGGGGGGGCTTTCCCTCTTAAAGCATATCTTGATTTAAGGCACATTGTTCTTGCAGACAGTAATGAGAAAGCTCATCACCAAGCTACAAAATCAAACAAGAGGAAACACATTTGATAAGGTTTTTGTATGAACAGCAATAAAGAAGTGTTAGTCCTCATGTTTGCTTAGACACGTAATGTAATATAGGCTGAGAGCTGCCGTTTCATAAGTATTTGTATATCATGTTCACACTACACTATCCAACTATATTGCATCGCCTCAATGCTTATCACATGAATATTACTATTAATCCACAAAAGCAATGACAATTTGTCTGGGGAATATGACTCTACAATGAAAATTTGACAAGGGCTGAATATTTTAATTTCATCAAGCAAATGGAGACTAAAAGATGGTCAGCAGATATAAACAGCATATATGAAATACAACAGCAGAGCTGAGTGTCTCGTTTCTCTCATGCAATAGATGCTCTTGTTGATTAAAAACAGCCGACATGACTTGAATGTTGCGCTTCAGTAGTAATTTGATCTCAAACAGAGTGACTTTGATTATGATAAGATAAACAGCAAGGGCTAAAATGTTATGCAAGAGTTTAGCATCAGTGGATTACTGGTTTACATTCCAGAAAAGCAAAAACACTATATAAAAATCATATAGCAGTTATGATCTTGACTCAAAATTATATTTCACTCTAAAGGTAATAAAAATAACCAATTGGCTTTTAAAAGTAAAATTACTAAGCCTACACAGAGAAGGATGAAAATTCTCTGTTACAAAAAAAAAAAAAAAAATAGTAGACAGCAATTGTAGGCTTTTGCATCTAATCTCTTCATATACATTAGAATAATCCCACTCACCGTCAGAATAACTGATAAATGCACATTGCATGGTGACAGTATTTTATGGTTTCTGTAAAGATAATATAATTGTACTTATATTGTAATATTTATTTGTAAATGCCAGCACATCAGAACAGAGAAACAACATGCTAGTCAATGAGTTGAATCAGCTTTACTCCACCACAACAACAGTATACAGTACATACAAGCCTAAATAAATCCACTAACCCTTCATAATCATCCTGGTTCAGTCTAGAAGTTGTGCCCTGTAAACATCCGCTGTATTGTAACCATTATCCAACCTTGAATGAAGGCTTTATCCACTACTGGTCATTTCCAACATTTTGTCTGCATGAGGTTTGCTTCTTTTGTTGTTACTAGAGTGTCAGAAAAGCATGTGATAAGAAAAAAAGACAAAGTCAAATGTCTAAAATGCATGTTGATAAGCACAAACTGAAAAAATCATTGATTTAACAAGTGCTTGCATTTTAATGCCCTGAAAGTCCAGGGCTGGTGTTTTTTTAGGCCCTGGAACTAAGCTGTGAATATTTCAAGTCAAAACATTTCCCACACATTGTAAACTCAATATATTCACATATCAGCGTTCGCTTCCAAAATATCAGTCTGTTTAAAAAATATGATGTATAATATTCAAAACGAAATTTTGGATTCATTTTATATCACTTAACAAGTGGAATAAATACAAATGCACACATTAAATTCGGCTGAGCGATCAACACTACATCCGGAAACTGCGGTAAAAACAAAAGAGTGCCAATTAACATCAGCTGCAGTTTGTCACTCATCAGAAGGTGGTGCAATCGAGCCAGTGAAAACAGTCAAGCCTCTCGCAACGTTACATGCAGAGAAAAAGAAACGATTTTGCATCTTGTTTTTTACTCAAGTATTTTGAAAAGATTTGGAGTTGTTTATTAATAAAAAAAATTGAGTGAAAGATAGAGATGTGTTTATTTGATGTACAGTTTTATTCTGACAATAAGAACTTGAACTGTAAAAGACAGCAATTTTTTATTTGTTTCTACCTCTTGTTCTTGTGACATTAAATTAATAATAAAAAAATACTTGCAGAAAATAATTTAAGTTTTTGTTGATCCTGTAAACATGCAAAATATATATATATATTTTATATATATATATATATATATATATATATATATATATATATATATATATATATATATATATATATATATATATATATTTATTTTACTTTTATAAAGTCCTACCCTCCTCTTTATACAGCAGCAGCTCATATTTATAGAAACACTGAATAGTTTAGATTCTGACTACACCTTAAAACGTAGTATTTTAGTGACCCATTCGTCACAAAGTTTTTGATCTTTTGACAACAAATTTTAAATTCATATTATGTAAGTTTATTCATTCAATCACTTTCTTTTCAACTTATTCCCTTTATTAATCTGGGGTCGCCACAGCGGAATGAAATGCCAATTTATCCAGCATATGTTTTACGCAGCGGTTGCCCTTCCAGCTGCAACCCATCACTGGGAAAGATCCACACACTCTCATTCACACACATACACATGGACAATTTTGCTTACCCAATTTACCTATACCACATCTTTGGAATTCGGGGGGAAACATCAGCACCCAGAGGAAACCCACGTGAACACAGGGAGAACATGCACACTCCACACAAAAATGCCAACTGACCCAGCCAAGGCTCGAACCAGCGACCTTCCTGCACTGCACTGCCCTATGTAAGTTTATTTTCTATCAAATACTCAAAAACCACTAGAAAAAATATTATATTTTTTGCTGACTTTTGTACTTTCATTATTCTAAATGTTTGAAGAATGTGTGCTGTGTTGTTATGAGCTACGAATGTTAACTTCGTTCTCCAGGGCTGACCCATTCCAATAAAGTGATTTCCTCCATTGACTTTCACAGCTGTGCTTCATCTTTTTTGTCTTTTTCAAGCAACAATGTGTGTGGCAGTTGGATCTACAGGCACAAGCGGCAGGAATTGATTCTGAATGACTGTACAGCTTTGTATTTAATTAAATGCACAAACCACCTTGTTCGTCAGAACTGAGAGCCAGCGTTAATAAGCCCATTCACAGTGCATTCGTCCTCAAGCAGATTTTTTTGATGCTTGCAGGCCCACGTCTTTAGAGTTCTTCAATGAAACTGTGCGCGTGATGAGTCAGACAGCAGCAGCATCAAGGTCAGCATCTTCGCCTACAGTATCGCCATCATCCTCATCACAGTACAGGCCTCAGTACAATATGGCAAGTTGTTTTTACATTTAATCTATACAACATGTTTGTTATCTGATTGGAAACACTTTAGTTTAAGTACCAATTCCAATTGTTAACTACTGGTTATTTATCTGCTTATTATAAAGTATGATCCCTAATCTTACCTAATACCTAAACCCAATTATCACATTTCTATCTATTAATAAGCATCAAATTAGTAGTTTATTGAACTTAAAGTCATAGTTTAAAGTCATGTAAATGTAAAGTCATTTACATTTAGTCATTTAGCAGATCCTTTTGTCCAAAACAACTTAAAGCTGGTTTATACTTTTGCACACACGTATAGTCTGGCGCAGCCTTTACACATCTGTATGTAACTAAACGTCGCAATGACACATAGCGCAAGCTCTGTGATTGGTCACCTTGGTAGCTGTGACGAGTGTGGGAGGTGCTGAGAGCCCGATGGAGGGTGTGTAAGTACAAACGTTGAGTCCTGTGAAGGAGCTCCAAATGGAAATTTTTGTTTTGTGTTAACCCAATGATTAAAGTTGTTGTACGTCCGCAAGTTCCCACTTCTGAATGAGTGAGTTTTAGCTACTTGTACATTAAGGTAGCATTCAGAAAAAAATTAAATAGCCGTGAAAAAACTCGATACAGAGGAGTTCTTCAAGTTTTTTTTTTTGTTGTTTTTTTTTTGTCAGAGAAGAGTGTTTCTATAGGTGGTATGTCAAGTCCACTCACCTGTGAATTTTTTATAAATTCTTAAATGAATTCATTCCTTTTTACTTTTTGATTGTAAGAATGTCTTGGTGCAAGTGTCGGTGAGTAAAGAGTTTGTTTTTAGAGGTTGCTTGTCAAGCCCACTTACCGGTGTGAGGCACACTCAGTTTGGGGTTGCTGTGTGGTGCGGTGGGGGAGAGAAGCAATTTTAAGTTTCTTGTAATCTGTACTCATTTTTTTATATGAGGTGCTTGTTTTTTTGTTTTTTTGTTTTTTTTTTAGGTACACGTGCTTATTAGTTATTACTTATTAGAATTCATTAGATACTGGCCTTGACTAACTAGGTACTAGTACTTATTCATTAATTAGTGTGAATGATAGTGTATGGTGTTTCCCAGTGATGGGTTGCAACTGGAAGTTGGCAAGTCATTTTGCTGTGGCGGCCCGAGATTAATAAAGGGACTAAGGCGAAAATTATATGAATGAATGAATGAATAATTCTATATGGCTTATTAATCAAAACTGATGAGTCAATTTTCTTTTAATCGTGTAAGAAATCACACCTAAAACTGTTTATTCAGTTATCAAACATTTGTATATGCATGTTTACATCACACATATCTGATATTGACCTTGTTTGAAATGTCTGATAAATTGGTAAATGACCTTTAGTTGCAATACAATTTGCTTATTTATTTAAGCAGTCAAGTTTGGTGTATATATACAGTGGTGTAAAGTAACTAACAAATACTCAAATTACTGTAATTGAGTGTTTTTTCTCAGAAATTGAAACTTTCCTTCTTTTTCCTGTCTATGGGGATTAGAAAAATCAGTCTTGTGATTCCTGTCCAATCAATTCTTCAAGACTGGCGATTTATAGTTAGAGCAAACTGTTTGGAAGCATTAAAAGTGTCTAAGATGATGTCCAAATTCTTTACACGCATTGACCCAGAGACTGTTTAGATGCATGATTTAGATGCATTTTAGATGCAAATGGCCTTAAACACTCAGCAGGAACAAAACGTCAACATGACGTCAGATTAACATTTTACCCCAAAGTTGTGGGAACGTTGCATTTTGTTTGGAAATGAAAATCGGGTTGACGTCAAAACCCAACGTCAGGGGGACGTCAATGTCCAAGGTCCAACCTAAAATCAACCAAATATCAACGTCTAATGATGTTACAGCTTGACGATGTGTCGACGTTAACATTATAATGTCTGTCAGATGTTAGATTTTAGTTGCCATATCTGAATAATAAACGTCATTATTTGACATCAATATGATGTTGGTTTAAGATGTTGCTTGACGTTGAATTTCTTACACAACCTTTTTTCCTACAACCTGGGCAAAACTAAATGCACTACAGAATGTTATTTACACACATCCACAAATTACATGTAAGCACCAGCTTTTAACAGCATAATACTCACTACTCACTACTCTTGAGTACTTTTAAAAGGTCTACTTTATTTTACTCATACTTTGAGTAATATTTACAACAGATACTTTTACTCTACTTGCTCTACATTTTTAGGCAAGTAATAGTACTTTTATTTGAGTAGGATTTTTCAGTACTCTTTCCACCACTGTGTATACATTTGTAAACAAATAAGTGCACTCAATAAATACAAATGTTCATTTTTTCTATGTACTGTTCACTCTTCTCAAATATCAGATTTTTTTTAAACCCTAATTTCCATGGTTGACTGTCATTGTGAAAAAAAATGACTAATTATTTTGAGCAGTGTTGCTTACACAATGAAAAATACACTTTATGTTTTGGTGGTCTTATCCAAATTACTGACACAATAACTAAGTTTTGAAGCAGGAATGAAATGTTGTGAGTGAAAACGGTGTAAAGTTCTGAAGTTCCATCAAACTGTTTTGAGATTTGCATTCACAGTTTAGAAAGTTACATCTGTTTTGAGAAACGTATACCAAAGCAGTTGAGAAAAAATGTGCTATGTAACAATCAGTTTTTATTTACAGTTCTATTTTAAACTATATTCAATTAAACAAATAAATAGGCCTATTTAAAATAATTATCTATTAAATCAGTAACATTATAAAAAAATTACTCAAAAAGTACTTTTAATTATTATTATCTTAAAAATAATACTAGTGGCTGATCTAGTCAAAACTGAATACTTGATATCTGAAATGACCTGCAGTCACGAGCAAAAAAAAAAAAAGTACATTTGTAGTTTGTAAAAGCAGAAGAGTTACTAGTTACTATAATGTATTGATTTTAATCCTGGTCCTGAGCACCCATTGCCCGGTGTTCCCAGGACGCAGAGTAAAAACCACTGCCCTAATGAAATAACTATACTGGTATAATAGTATGTTGTATGGATTAAATGTTTTTGTGGCTTGCCATAAGGGCACTTGGTTCTCATATTGTACAGAGAACACCGCTGACGTATGAGACGTCAACATACACTGTTTCATCCCGATGAAGTGCTTCACACATCTTTATCATGTTCACACTGCATGTCAGTAGTGACAAGCCTGAAAGCAAGAATTAACCTTAGAGTTATCCTTTTTGATTTTATTTCTATTTACAGAAGCATCTTTTATTTTCTCCTGGTCCTTAGTTATACAACATTGCCTCTTAGTGGTAGATCAGCATCAACACAACAAAAACAGTTGCGTAACAGAAATGTGTAATCATTATTATTCATTTACTGATTTTCTTTTTGGCTTAGTCCGTTTATTAATCTGGGGTTGCCACAACGGAATGAACTGCTAACTTATCCAGCATATGTTTTATGCAGTGGATGCCCTTCCAGCTGCAACCCATCACTGGGAGACATCCATACACAGTCATTCACACATACACTACAGAATATTTAGCTGACTCAATTTACCTGTACCGCACGTTTTTGCGCTTGTGGGGGAAACCAGAGCACCTGGAGGAAACCCCCAAAAGCGAGAAGAACATGCAAACTCCACGCAGAAATGCCAACTGACCTAGCCGAGGCTCAAACCAGCGACCTTCTTGCAGTGAGGTGACAGCACTACCTACTGCGCCACTGTGGCTATTATTATTATTATTATTATTATTATTATTATTATTATTATTATTATTATTATTATTATTATTATTATTATTATTATAATAAGATTATTATTATGTATGTTTATTTCTATTTTTTAGCCCTGTATTTATTTTTGTGCACGTGTACACTAAAAAACATTAGGTTCTACAAAATTACTTCATGTTGTCCCAACTTAAATCGATTAAGTAAACTTACTAATTTCTTTACAAATTTAAGGTAATAGAACATAAAACAATTAAGTTGTCCCAAAACAATCTCAATTTTGTTGATTCAGCTATTTTTAATCAAGAAGCTTGAACAAGCATTAAAAATAATTGTTTGGTGTGTGTGTGTGTGCGTGTTTTTGTGAGTGAGTGAGAGCGAGAGAGAAATAGAAAGAATCTAACGGTTCAAAGTATACACAGTATATACACCGTGTTGGCATGGGTTTGCTCCGAGTGCTCCGGTTTCCCCCTCAGTCCAAAGACATGCGCTATAGGTAAATTGAAAAAAACTAAATTGGCTGTAGTGAATAAGTGTGTATGGATGTTTCTCAGTAGGCTACTGGGTTACAGCTGGAAGGGCATCTGCTGTGTAAAAGATATGCTGGATAATTAAGTTGGCAGTTCATTCTGCTGTGGCGACCCCTGATAAATAAGCTGAATGAAAATAAATGAATATATTAAATTTATTCATATTAAAATGTATTTTGTGTGTCTGTGTGTGTGGAATGCCTCAGTCTTGTGCAAGCAGTTTATTTTAATTATGGATCTAAAAGTGTGACACATTGTTATGCAACTTTTACAGTTGCTTAATTTATATTTATTCAATATTCATTATCAGGTCGCTTAAACACAATAACATATACTTTTATTTCATTTAACCACGTTAATCAGGACTTGATTTTAGGTAATTTAAAAAAAATTGAATCGGTTTGTATTATGTGTCTCAGCAGAGGGCAGCATCTGGCAAAAAATAAAGAAGACATCGCGGCTTTCGAACAACAAATAGAGGGCAGTCGTGGGCCAACAAACTATGAAGACACCATGCTGTGAACACATTCCCTTGAGCATCCAAAACCCTGAATATTTCTTCAAATTTAAATATTTCATCAGCTAAAATGTTATCAGCATGTTTTTTAGCATCTTTTCTTATTTCTCCTCCTTAACTCAAAGCCATTAAAAGACCGTGTATTTATATAAAAAACTGATTGGGAATCACCATGATCTTCTTTTGACAGAGCCTCAGATGACCCTTTGTAAGCAGGATGTATAGAAAGACACTGTGAACATGCTGAGAAGCACATTCCCCTGGTGCTGATTAAAAAGAGCTATTCCTGGAAGATGTTTCGAATCACTGTCCGTCCCATCGTGTCACTTGTGTTCATGACAAAAGATGCTCAGCCACTGGATCTGAGTCGTTTGTTTCTCCCTTCCTGTATCATCCATAATATTCCAGCTGCTTGAAAATACTGACCATATATTGTGACAAGAAACACTGCAGGCATTATTTTTACATGGAGATTTTTAACTCCACTTCAAACCATTCACAATAATTGGTGTTTGAAGATTTTAACTATAATCAATATCTAAAACAGAGTTTGCATTCTGTTTTGATGCATAAATCTCTTTTGTTTTTCAGTGACAAATATTTTGTTGCTTGAAATAAACTATTGGGTTGATGATGGAAATTAATGTACAAATGCCATAATAACTGTCTACTACAACATCAAATGGAGATAGCACTATGTAAACCAAACATGAGTTTTACGTTACATAGTTTTATTCATATCTATTTTTAGAAGGTTTGAGAGTTATTTGCCTATAAATTATTTGCATGATTATTTATATTTTATTCTACAAAACTAATTATTTTTCAGAATTATGCAGTTATTGAAACGGATTCCAAAAACCTCTGTAAAAATGTTTACTCTATTTACAAAAATCAACATAATTTTTGACCCTGACTTCATCCAATATTTAGATTTCTATGCTAAAAATATGCTAATTAACATATATTTAAAGAAAAAGAAATTACTAATTTGCATATATAAACAACATTTAAGAAAAAATAATGCATTACAAGGAATGTTTGCATTTTTTTATGTAATTAATTAAATGGGGACATGTAGTGATAACTGTAACTGTCACTCACCTGTTAGTCTTTACTGAAAGCTATCGTTACCTTGCGCTTGCACAAATTAATTTAGTTAATTTATAATCTAATCAAACTAATATCTGGGTGGGTTGTTCTGCACTACAGTCGTGGGAAAAGACATTGTGCTGTTCCCTAATGGAAAGGAAAAGCTGTTCTGTCCACTGACCTTGTTCCTCAGGGCTTTGGAGTCTCTGCCTCCTGTGAATTAGAGCATCAGCTGCCATTTCTCATTCCTATTATGTCACCACTGCTGTCCTATTTGTTGTCAAGGGAATTTTAAATATTTGAAATTTTAGAAAAAGACATATTGTCATATTAATTTAGTGTACTTCAAAGCCATTTTATAATTTGCTTTGGTTTGAGATGTTTATTTACATGAATACTGTAATTGCTTGGCCATGGTGCTGTCACAATAGCCCAATTATCGTTTTTTTCTATATGTTTTTTACATGTTTATATATTATTTTGTATTTTTATATTTTTGATTTGGTTTGAGACCTATTTATTTACATGAAACCTTAATAGCTTAGCCATGGTGCTGCCACAATACCCCACTTAAAATCCCACTCATTATTATTTTTTTTTTTTCTTGGTATGATTTTATTTATCTATCAAAACCAGAGATGGCCAAAGTAGGGCCCGCCAGCAAAAGTTGCCCATTGTAACCTTTGATTTGGCTCACCATCCCATCTGAGAGGAGAATGATCGAGAGGGTTGGGGCGAATGCCTTTAACACAGATAACACCATTTCTTATTTGACATAACCTTGTTTTGTTTGTTTTATTGCTTTTTATTATTTTATATTGAGCAAACTGAAATTAAATGTTCCTTTTATATGTTGTAAATGAATCTTATTTTAAATACTGTCACTCGACAGATAGAGAACTATGCAGAAGACATTGATGACCAAATCAAGGAAAAACAAGTGTAATTCTGTCATAAAGGAGATTGTTTCATTTTTACAGTAATAAGTTCATTAGTAAATGCAAAAAAAAAATATATATATATATATACTTAAGGCAATGTTTTCCAGTCATTGTTAAACATTATTAAATCAATTAGGAAATTAACCATGGCAAGTATTTACCTTCGGCCCACTAGCCTCAATCAAGTTTGGTTTTTGTCCCTTCATAAGAAAAAGTTTGGACACCCATGATCAAAACATTTCATCAAATATCTGACAATGAAACAGAATCCCAAAAAAAGTATGATCAAAGTGTTTTAAAATTCACATTACTACACACATTACAACTAAAATAAACATGATAACATACACTTATACAATTGTATAAAAAAAAAAAAATATATATATATATATATATATATATATATATATATATATATATATATATATATATATATATATATATATATATATATATATTGTTAACAAAACTGTACT